>NW_026728850.1:958230-1277640 GCF_030272615.1 Cryptomeria japonica | reverse complement strand
CCAGGAGTAGGAGACATTCAGTGGTCCCCTGACCAACTGGTAACCAAGCAGATCAAGGAAAGCATTCAAGCGATCGGAACCGGTTACCCTGATGTGTTGAACAAGTATTTTGATGAGTTCAGATGGAAGATGAGCCAAAGGATGAAGATCTCATGTAATATCGTCAAGAAATATGAAGATGACATCTGTTTCACCATCCAGGTGGACAAATGCTTAATGGAGGCTATTGAGCCTAGAATGGAAGAAGTGGAGCCAATGGGCTATGAGGTGATGTATGATATGCTGGAAGGGTATGCCTCAACCCTTATTGCCTTACCTCTTGATCCTAAGGCAAAGAGGGACGAAACCTATCTGGAAAGGATTGCACCGACCGAAGAACCCTTTGTTAAGAAAGGAAAAGAACCGGCAACAAAGAAGGCAAAGGTAGTGCCTGCAGCATCAGCACCGGCTACTACTGCAACTCCAAGAGTGACCAAGAGGTCACCTACAAAGAAGAAACTGGAAGTGGCACCAGCAAAAGTCTTTGAAAGAAAAAGGAACAAGAAAAGAAGAAGGAAGCAGAGAAAAAGAAGAAGGAAGAAGAAGACAAAGTAGCGAAGAAAAGCAAAGCGGACAAGGCAGTGGAAGTGGTGAAGAGCACACAGATGGAGACTCCGAAGGCAATCAAGAGTCAAGCCAAACCGGCTGATATCACCAGTCCTATCGATCTCCAGTATGCAAGTGAATCGAAGCTAATGCAGAGCATCAAGGTTTCTCAAGAGCGCCTTGAAATCATTTGAAGGAAAAAGGAGTAAGATATAATTCAAGCGGTTGTAGACACCCTTACCGGTTTGATCCCCGGTACCAATCTTCCCACCACCGAATCATCACTAGCACAGCTTAAGCTACTATGTACTGTAGTGGATGATCAGGTGCAGAGCCTGGAAGAAGCAGCTGAGGCACATGTCAAGAAAGAGCATCAAAAGGCTCTTCACATTGCTTTGGTGAAGAAGTTGAATGAACTCTGGTCTGAACTGCTGAAAGACCAAAAGGATACAAGGGACGCTTTGGATGAGGGAAATCTGCTTTTAAGAAAAATATTTCCACCCCATCTATTCTACAATGATGTGCTAGCTCAGAAGAAAAAGCTTCAAATGGACTTACAGTCTTACTTGAGCACATTTAAGCCACCTTATGATTCCTTTGCAACTTATGGGCAAACCGTTCACTGGTTTCAGATCTAGTCAGCCAAAATGGAGCAAGAGATCAGCACACGTTCTAGAGACTTGCAGGAGCTACAACTGGTTTTACTTCCACATCTGTAAATTCTTTAGAAGTGTTATCTGAACGTGGATGCCTTGACAATTACGCAAGAAATGAGCACAGTTGATGCCATGGAAGAATAGGTATCCCAGATGCAAACAGAGAAAGAAGTGGCCACCTCCCTACTTGACTCCTGGTCACTTTCAATGAAACAATTTTTGCAGGACTATAAATCGGTTTTTGACAAGTATTATTCCTTGTTGTCATAAACTTTTATTATTTTAATGGAAACAGGGTTGTTCAGCAATACTTTGTCATTGTTGGCAAAGGGGGAGAAGTACTCTATCTATTTTGGAGAAGTATAGGGAGAAGTATATGGCTTTAAAATTTTGTTATATTCTTTGATATATGCTCTGATATTTCAATGTTTATGCTATGTATGCAAATTGCTATACATTGTATTGATTAAGGGATAGTGTATATGCTTAGGGGGAGCAATTTTGTTAATGGCATGTTTTTGTTGTAAAACACTTAGATGTCAAAATTTTATTTTCCTAAGTGTTGCCATCAATGCCAAAGGGGGAGATTGTTGGCATTTTTGATGTTTATGTTGTGATTTTCATTGATGGACACACACTTGCATTGAGATCCCCTTTATATGTATGAGCTAGACCTCAACTGGTATCAGTTCCAACCGGTATGTTGTATTCTAGTCTTTAGACTATTGGTGATTTTGCAGAATGTGTTTCCTAGTCTGAAGCGGCATGTCGACCGCAAGCAGTTCATAGATTTCAAGGGGTACAAGGGAGAAAAGCGGCATAACACATTCTTACCAGTCTTCATTTTTGTCAAACCAGCAACTGGTATTTTGTATGAACCGATAATACTCTGTGATGAGTTACCAATCGGCATTTTGTGATGAGTTACCAATCCACCGATTGTTTGACAGTACTGACACACTAACGGCGCTTCTTGTGTCATATTACTGAGTATGTCTAGATCCATTGAACCTAAGAAATTGTAATGTAATCCTATTGGACCGACATGAAATCAGATTCCTTTTAAAGGACATCATATCTAGGGTTTTAGGTTGTTGCTAGAAGGGTTTATGTTGTGCTAGGGTTTAAGGTGGTTGATGAGTTGTTGTAAGAGTGATCTTATCTGAGAAGATCAAGTTGTAACTGAGTGAGAGACAAAGAAGACTGAAGTAATGTTGGAATGCATAAGCTGTGAGCTATACTGGATCTAACCAAGCAGTCTATGCTATTAGATAGATCAAACACTTGTTGATTACTCACATCTTTGACAAGTTTGTAGCCCTTAACTGGTAGGCCCAAAAAGCCTTTTGTAAAATCCTCTCACAAGGTGGTTCACCTTTGTGAATCTAAAATCCTCTAGCAAGGTAGTCTTTAATCGAACTTATCTCCTAACAGAGATTGAGATTCCTAACAGGATTTGTTCTGGTGAAGAACATTGTAAGACCTTAATCGGTCTGACCTTAACCGGTCTAGTTTCTATTCTGCAAATAGTGACTTGTGAGTTTCATCTCACCGTGGTTTTTCCCATTTGGGTTTCCACGTCAAATATCTTGTGTTATGGTTGTATTGCTTTTGTGGGTGAATGCTTTATTTTCATTTTGGTTTGCATGTGTGATAACCGGTCTGTCTGTTAAACTATTTTACCAGTTTATCTTCAGACTGTTTAAGTGTTTTAGTGCAGATATTTTTTGCATACTAATTCACCCCCCCTCTTAGTATTCATCAGCAGGCACCTAGAGCATGGTATGAACGCTTACACTCCCATCTTGTGAAGATTGGATTTGAAAGAACAAGTGAAGATAGCAATATCTATTTGAAGTCAAAAGGAGATCAAATTCTGATCTATGAAGTATTTGTTGATGACATAACTTTTGGTGGAGATGACAAGATGAGTCATGATTTTGCAAATGAGATGAAGAAGGAATTTGAGATGTCACTTATAGGGGAGATTAAGTTCTTCATTGGACTACAGATTCAACAAATGAAAGATGGTATCTTTATCACTTAGTCCAAGTATGTCAAAGAGGTGTTGAAGACCTTTGGCATAGAAGACAGCAAACCGGTTGGTACACCGATGGTGACCGGTTGTAAATTGTCAAAAGAGGATGACTCAACGTTGGTGAATGAGAAGGAATACCGATCAATGATTTGTAAGTTGCACTATGTAGTACATA
Organism: Cryptomeria japonica; assembly: GCF_030272615.1. NCBI lineage: Eukaryota > Viridiplantae > Streptophyta > Pinopsida > Cupressales > Cupressaceae > Cryptomeria > Cryptomeria japonica. The sequence goes on along the minus strand of NW_026728850.1, from coordinate 1,274,186 downwards.
GCAGACCGGACATTGCACATGCAGTGGGCATTACTGCATGGTTCCAGAAAAGTCTAAGAGAATCCCACTTGGTAGCAGTCAAGCAGATTCTTAGATATCTAAAGGGAACTATTGACTATGGATTATGGTATCCATATAGTAATAATTCCAACCTGAAAGTGTTTACAGATGCTGATTGGGCTGGTAATGTGGATGACCGGAAGAGCACAACCAATGGTGCATTCTTTCTTGGTGGTAGACTAGTCTCATGGATGAGTAAGAAGCAGAGTTGTATCTCCCAGTCTACAGCAGAAGCGAAATATGTTGCAGCATTTATGAGCTGCACCCAGACAATTTGGATGAAGCATGTATTAAGTGGTTTCAAAGTTCTTGTATCTGAACCGATGAGTATATTCTGTAACAACACAAGTGCAATTAATATTTCCAAAAATCTGGTTTTACATGCTAGAACCAAGCACTTCAAGCTCAAGTATCATTTCTTGAGGGAGAAGGTTCAGAACAAAGAGGTTGTATTGGAACATGTTTCCAGTAAGGAGCAATTAGCAGACATATTCACCAAGCCTCTACCGAAGGCTACATTTACCTATTTAAGAGGTGAATTAGGGGTGTTGCCCCTTCAAGAGGTGAACTAAAGGTGTGTGCTCCACATCAATCAGGTATTGCATTAATAAATCTTTTTCAGGATTGGTGTGTTGAAGGATGCTACTCCTTAGGGGGAGCAGCATAGTGGAACATAGTTGTTTGTGCCTCCACTTTGGCATTGTTGTCAAAGGGGGAGAAGATGTGAAGCGGAGAAGATATCTACAGTATTGGGGAGAAGATGTGAAGCAAAGAGATATCTTTGTATATTGCCATCAATGCCAAAGGGGGAGATTGTTGGCATATGTGCAGAGCTTGATGACATGATGATATTGTATGTTGTCATTGATGTCAATATGTTGAAGTATGAACTGGTATATTGAAGCAAGCAAACTGGCAAGAGAACCGGTATGATATTGTGAACCGGTATATGCGAAAAAGTGAAGCGGTATGTTGGAATGAGAACCGGTATATGGGAAGTTCTGCAATCCTAGTATTTTGCTCGAGAGCCTGTGTTAAAGTCTTGGCCTGCAATTTGTGAGATATACTATTAGAGACTTCAACCTACTGTTCAACATGAGAGGTAACCTAAACTAGAATGAGCCCTCTGGTTGCGAGAACTGGAAAAGTGAGCGGAAAATGTGGAGGAGGCTCCATAGACATGGATTCACCAACTATATGGAAAAGCTGCATGGTAGCAGAAAATCAGTGTCTCAAGGCTTTGCTAAGGGTTGGAACAGCAACAGAGTCACTTTGTTTTGGGAGACCTGGAAGATTGATGAGGATTTGGTTGCGAAGGTCACGAGACTTCAAAAGGAGGGCACAAAGTTCTACAGAGACTGAAAGTTTGCTGCTGAAGCGATTAAAAACTTCCCAAAAACTGAGGATGAGAAAGCTCGGCTTGCCAAGCAAGACAACGTTTCTTACTACCTCCCCCAGCAGGTAAAGTCTTTTTGGCAGAAAATGCTAAGGGTTTTGATGGAATTCCTGACTGTTGATGGTAGATTTACTAAAGTCTACAATTATCATTTTGCAATTCTCAATCATTTCTGCCATGGGGTTAAGATTTCTCTGCCCTTTTATTTAGCATCATCCCTGAATGAGAGCTTGGCTGACCATGCCAAAAAGCCCAAATCTTACCCCATAGCCCATCAGAGGCTTATTTTTCTCATTTACGAACACCTAAAGAAAAAAGATAGTGTTAGCAAGGATGATAACCCGGTAACAAATGCACATATTTCTGAGAGTTGTATTGACTCTAAGTCTGAAGATGATTTGTCGAATGCCCCTACCCATAAAAAAGGGAGAGTTGACATGGATAATGTAGACACGGAGGTGAATGATGGTATGGAGGAACAGGAGAAGGAGGCTGAGATTGAAGTGGAGAGTGAGAAGGAAGAGTATGCTGGAGAAGAGGAGGAAGGGAAAAAAGATGCCAATATTGAAAACCCTGATTCTAACCCTATGGGTTCAGATAGCAGGAATTTTACCCAGAACTCCATGGAGAAATCCAACCCTAAATTCGTGAGCTCTAAGCAGGAAAGGGATACGGCGAAAACTATCTTGAATGCTGCTCAAAATTACATGCTGGAGTCTTTCAATTTTCAGAAGTGGGTTATTGAAAATATTACCAGCATTCAGAGAAAACAGAGAGACCTGGAGAATAAGATTCACAATTTGATCAAGTATACTAATTCGAGGAAAAAGAGTGCGGAGGTGGAAACCAGTGAAGCAGAGGATGAAATTGAAATGGAGGACTAGTCGGAAAAAGATCTTATAAAAGGGGATTTGAAACATCTAGAGGATGTGATTAGAATTGTAAAAGAAAAGACTGAGGTGGATAACGAGATCATCATCAATCGGGTTGCTAAAACTGAGAAGGCATTGAAAAATTTCATGAACCACAATCTTGAGGTCTTGAGAATCTCGTCTCAAAACATATGCCTTGGTGGATCACTTACAGAGGAAAAATAAGAATAAGGATTTGGTAATCATTGATGATATACCGACCTCCACCTCTACTCATCAAATCTCCAGGTGAAGGACCAGGCAGACAACCAGTGATATGGAGACAAAGATGAAAGGCATTCAGCTGAAAAAGGAGAACAATGATGTAAGAGAAGCCGCTAAGACCATGATGTTGCTGGTTCAGAATGCAAAGGAGTCTATTAAAGTTTTTATTTGATATGTAATGTTGGATTTTGGATGCCAGTTTCTCGTTGGCTCTGTGTTGTCCTTTTATCCTAGCTGCTGGTTTTTTTTTGCATCTTTTTTGTCTAGGTCTTGTCTTCTCTAGTTTCTTTCATGCTCATCCTTCATAATGTAAGTGGGTTTTGGGTCCCTTAAAACCTGATTTTCCTTAATCAAAAACAATTAACCATATAATCAATGGAAAGAAACCATACCACATAACACCATGATTTTGGCATGGAAAACCCAGAAAGGGAACAACCATGGTGGTAAACCTACCAACAGTTAGATGATACTTCTGCAGAAAGTATGTGTTACAAGAGGGGCCTACACTTGCAGGAAGGCACACTGCCTAGAGCATACTGCTCATTACAAAAGAGTCTCACTGACTATAGAGAGGCTACAACCTTCTCAAGATAAATGGACAACAATCCATAGAGTGAACTGCTGGAAATAGCATCTACCATGCCTGATTACAGTCCCGGTAAAGCTCAATGTCGGAGGACTAAATCCTCTTTTGAATCCAATTCGATCACCAATGATCGATCAACTCCTTTGTCTGAATGATATTACAATATTCGCACATTACATTCCTTGATCATGACCTTTCCAGTAACCATGATACTTTACAAAGAGTTTCTACCTCTTATTTATACAAACCTTAAGGCCTAAACCAATTAGGTCAGCCACCTAAAGATATTACAATAATATCATTACATAATTCCATTTACAATGATATGCCATGTCGGCTTAAGACCAAAACAATAATAACAAATCCATAAATCATCCCGGTAACATGTAGAGTACACGATAGCATGATACCGATCCATAACCTAGATAGGTACGAGACCTATTTTGGGTCCACCGTGCCAAAGCAATATCTTCCAAACAATGATCAAGTCTCCAAACAAGTCTCCCCCTGTGGAAGACAACCAATGATCAATAGCTCTCCCCCAGTGAATCATATCTTTGTAAGGTTCGGAATGATTTTTCACATTACTATCACTCCCCCTTTGATATCAATGCTAGAAATCTGATAAAAATATCAAAGCAATGATATAAACCTTTGAATCTCAAAGTTGACTACTCCCCCTAAGTACTAGCACCACTCATTAGTGCCAAAATGAATAATGTCTCTGATAATACATGTCTGACTGATGACAAACTTCATCAATCAAGTCTCTATTGGAGGGGCAGAAACCCCTAACCTGTATCTTAAATATTCAAATGATTCCTTAGACAACGGTTAAGTGAATATGTCTATAATCTATTCTTTAGTGTTCACATAAACCAATTTGACTTCCTTTGCTTCTACCTTGTCCTTCAGAAAGTTATACTTTATTGAAATATGCTTAGTCTTAGAGTGAAATACTGGATTCTTAGACATGTCAATAGTTGCAGAGTTATCACAGTAGATAACTACCAGTTCACTACATTTTACTCTGATATCCTTCAACATTTTCTTCATCCACAAAAATTGAGTGCAATTAGTTGATGTTGCAACATACTCAGCTTCTGCAATAGATAAAGAAATGCATGATTGTTTTTTTCTTATACATGAAACCGGTTTCTTTCCAAGAAAGAAAGCTCCACCAGAAGTGCTCTTCCTATCTAACATCTTCAATTCTAGCTACAGGTTCAAATGTCTCACCATAATGAATTCCTTCCATTTTAGAATATCCTTTATAAACCAATCTAGCCTTGTTTCTTATAACTTGACCATCCTCATTCAGTTTATTTCTAAAAACCCATTTAGTTCCAATAACATTCTTATTTTTTGGTTGAGAAACTAAAGACCAAGTTTCTTTATTCTCTATTTGATCTAATTCATCTTCCACAGCCTTTAACAAATGTTTATCCTTACAAGCTTACATAACAGTTGTTGGTTCAACTTGAGAAATAAGACATGCCTCTTCATTTTCCAGTTTTCTACTTGTCATAACTCCCTTGTCTCTATCTCCAATAATTTGATCTTCAGAATGATTTAATCTTACATACCTTGGTGTCTTTTGAACTTCAGGTTCACCACTCTTATCATCAGTCATAGGTGAATTTTTTCTGATTGTGCCGGTGTAATTGTCTTAGCTTCCTGTACCGGTTGAGGCATTATCGGTTCAGTTATGATCATTTCCACTGTCGGTTCCCTATCATATGATATATAATGATTTCTGTATTGTTCATCTACTTTCACATTAGCACTTTCCACAATTTGCTATGATCTTTTGTTATAACATGTATATGCTTTGCTCTAATTTGAATAACCAAGAAATATCCCTTCATCACATCTAGGATAAAACTTTCCAATTGAATCATCTCTTTTGATATAGCATTTACTTCCAAAAAATTTAAAATATTTAACAGTAGGTGTGTATCCGAACCATAGTTCATAAGGGGTCTTACCGGTTTCACCTTTGATGTGAACTCTATTGAATGTGTAAATTGTCGTACTCATTGCTTCTCTCCAGTAGATATGAAGAATTTTGGCTTCCATCATCATAGATCTAGTTGCATCCAAAATGGTTTTGTTCTTCCTTTCAACTACTCCATTTTGTTGAGGAGTCCTAGGTACAGATAGATGTCTCCTGATTCCATTTGTCTCACAATAACCGTTAAATTCATGAGAAGTGAATTCCCCGCCATGATCTGATCTTAGACATTTAATTTTCAATCCAGTTTCTGTTTCAACCTTTGCTTTAAAGATCTTGAATTTCTCAAAGGCTTCAGACTTCTCCCTCAGAAAAGTCACCCAAATCATTCTAGAATACTCATCAATAATCTGCATGAAATACCTATCACCTTGAAAGCTTCTAGTCCTTGCTGGACCACATAAGTCAGTGTGAATCAAATCAAGTACATCATTAGATTTATCATGTATGCTCTTAAAATAACTTCTGACTTTCTTACCCAATTGGCATTCCTTACATACCAGATTATGAGGCTTCAAAATCTTAGGTATATCTCTAACTACCTTAGTTGAACCGATCTTAACAATGCAATCAAAATTAACATGAAACAACCTCTTATGCCATAGCCAACTCTCATCAATATGAGCAATCAAACATGTCTGATTACCAGTGTTCGAGTGAAAGATATTACTTCCTGTCTGAATAACGATTGCAATTTTCAAACCAGTCTTCTTAATGATTTTGCATTTTCTATCTTTAAACTGAAGTTGTAAACCCTTATCAACTAATTGTCCAACACTCAAAATATTATGCTTCAAACCTTCTACATTATGGACATTATCATTATTATGCTTGCCATCCAAAGAAATAATACCTCTACCTTTGATCATACATGCCTTTTCATCTCCAAATCTAACTTGACTACCATTGTATTCTTGCAGGGATAAAAATTTCATTTTATCTCCAGTCATATGGTGTGAGTATCCACTATCAATTACCCATTCATCTGTATCTTCAACTTTTGTTGCTAAGGCCTTCTCTTCATTTTTTATAGCCGGTTCTGGTTCATCTTCCTTCAAAGCATAGAACGCTCATTCCTTACCATTTCTAGATCCACTAGCAGAGTCTTTTGTTGGTTCATCTCCTTCCTCATTTGTTACTCCTTCATCATCTTCTATGTAGCATTGTTTACTCTTCTTGAATCTATATATGTTTGGGTTAGGCTTAAAATATTTCTTAACTTTTTCTTCAAACCTTACATTCCTTTCAGGACATCTACATGCAAAATGACCAATCTTATTACATGCAAAACATTTAAAAGGTGCTTTTCCTTCATACTTACTTCCAGTTGGACCTTTAGGTATTCTTCTAGCAAATAAGGCTTCAAGTTGCTCAAATTCTTCATCTTCTTTCCTCATGTCTTCCAATTATTTTGCATATAGGGCTCTCCAATCATTCTTGCTGGTAGATATTGATGATGATGCATGAAAAGCAGGTTCAGACTTTACAACTCTAGAAGATCCAAATTCTTCAAGCTCAAAAGCAGATAATTTCCCAATCAGAATATCTCTGTTGACTGAAGTGTTTTCCATTGTTCTTAACTCATTAATTGTAGTTGCCTTCATCTTGTAAGCTGGTGGAAGGGCTCTCAAGACTTTGGAAACTATTTCATCTTCACTTAGAACTCCTCCACAATATTGAATTCCCATAACAATCTCATTTACTCTTTCCATAAACTTAGCTGATGATTTGTCATTCAATCCCATAATCTGCTGATCAGTAAGTGCACACAGGAGGGCTTCTCTAGCTCTGCAATCATTTTCAATATTCTTATCCAGGTCTGCAGGAGCAGGATTCCCAGATGTCGGATCATAAGGTGTGTATCCTTTCTCAGTGATCTCCCAAATATCCTTGCCAAGACATCTAAGATGAGTCTCTAGTCAAATTTTCAATATCCCATAATTTGTTCCATCAAGCTTAGGGATTTCTCTTCTGAAAATAGTTGTCCGTAGATTAGAAGTGTTAGTTGCCATAGGATCTACCTGAAGCAGTTAAGCTTCTACAAAAGAGGACCAAAGCCTTGATACCAATTGTTAGGATAACCGATCAACAACTGAGAGAGGAGGTGAATCAGTTACATTAACAGGGTATAACTTTTAATCCACAATACAACCTTAAACAAATCAAGTATCGATAAAGAAAAGACAGATGTCGATAGGAACAGATACCGGTAAACAATACAACTTAACAATTAACCCAATAATCAATGCAAAGCAACCATACCACATAACACCATGATTTGTACGTGGAAAACCCAGAAATGGAAAAACCACAGTGGGAAACCTACCCACAATCAGATGATACTTCTGCAAAAAGTATGTATTACAAGAGGGGCCTGCACTTGCAAGAAGGCACACTGCCTAGAGCATACTACTCATTACAAAAGAGTCTCACTAACTACAGAGAGGCTAAAACCTTCTCAAGATAAATGGATAACAATCCAATAGAATGAAATGTTGGAAATAGCATCAACCATGCCTGATTACAGTCTCGGTTAAGCTCAATGTCAGAGGACTAAATCCTCTTTTGAATCCAATTCGATCACCAATGATTGATCACCTCCTTTGTCTAAATGATATTACAAGATTCGCACATTAAATTCCTTGACCATGACCTTTTCAATTACCATGATACTTTACAAAGAGTTTCCACCTCTTATTTATACAAACCCTAAGGCCTAAACCAATTAGGTCAACCACCTAAAGATATTACAATAATATCATTACACAATTTCATTTACAATGATATGCCATGTCGGCTTAAGACCAAAACAATAATAACAAATCCATAAATCATCTCGAATCATCCTGGTAATGTGTAGAGTACACGCTAGCATGATACCAGTCCATAACCTAGATAGGTACTGGACCTATTCTGGGTCCACCATGCCAAAGAAATGTCTTCAAGCATTTGAAGCATGATCTAAGAACATCTTTAGCATCCTAAAGTCCATGAAGAAGTTGCACCAACACAAATTATGCATCTTGTCACAATTCTTCAATGAAAGCTCTGTCGGTAAAGCCTTAAACCAGTGCTGGTAAGTGTTTACTAGAGTGTATGATAACATCCAATTACCAAGCCAATACCAACCAAACAAAACATTATCATGGAGCATATAACTCATGAGATCCAATATACTTCATTGATCCAAACATGTTGGAAGTGTGAACTGATAATCTCTTATGTCACTAACACTAGATCTTCTACTGGTAACCAAAACTTGTCTACCGATAACCATCCATATCAGCTAGTGTTGACATCAATGACAAAACAATAATGCAACACATAATCAATTCATCCATAATGCCATCAGGGATCACCTCAAAAGACCCCGCTGCAGCCATCCCATGAGAAAGAAAACAAAAAGAGGAATCCAAAAAGCAAACAAAACCCAGTCCAACCTCTGGAATGGAGAGGACCAAGCCCCCAAACCTTGTGCAAGGAAGCAACAATAGAGTGTCTCTCCCACAAGAAAATCTAGCCACAAGGGACCAAACATCACCATAGACACAAAGAGGATCAGAAGCAAAACCAACCCCATACCACTCCACGTGGGAAGAGAAGGTACAGCACGAGGTGAAAATTCCCCCAAAACCATGTCGGCTGCACCCCTCACAGAACCTACCGCAAACTCCAAAAACCTTTGGACCCCACCAAAGGGGAATACCGTGCACAAGGCATAAGTAAGAACAAAAGTCACGGAGAGGCTTTCTCCCAAACTGTCTGCTGTCTCATCTGGATCTCCCTCATCCTCACCCTTGCCACCCTCTTCGGTGGCACAAACCTCAGCATTCCTGCTTGCAAAGCTCCCGTTCCCTTTGCTTCACTATAGTTAATGGATGCCTTTATCATGACAGAACATTTAAAACTTGATCATTATTGTTGAAAGAAAGACATCGGTTTGAATGTTTGACACCTTGATTGTAGACCTGTGGTCAATTACTAAATGTGTTCTCATAGGATTGATGGATCATTTACATTAGTTACGTTTAAAATGAGAGAGAAAGAGAGGGTTGTATTTACATACAACTTACACCTTTTCAGATTTAAATTTTGATGAAGACAAACATCAAGGACCACTTTCTTGCTATCATAAAAACCAATCATTGTAATTCAAAATCTATAGCCGAAAAGATTATATTGTAGGGGTGTTGGGAAGCCTAGTCCATGGACAAGGGCATTGGGTGCCCCAGTCTCAACAATTTACTCAAGAAAAAGGTCATGAGTAGGGTATTACACCTAGTTTCCAAAATAAGTCCCACAAATAAGCATAATCAGATGTGAACCAGGCATAGAAATTAAAGTGTTAAACCCCACATCTTCAATAGTTAATGCAGCCCTAATTTAGTACATATCTTAGTTAGTTAAATTGAAATGGTGATGGTGAATTTATTCCATTGGTTGTGTCCTTCTACTTACTTATATATATCTTCTTTGATTATGATGAAAATTAAAATAGCTCTAACATCTATTTTTTTCATGTGATGAACTAATAAGTAATGATCAATAATTTCTTATGCATATATGAAGTATTGAATATGGATTGAATTTTTGATTCCTTGGAATTGATGAATAATTAATTTATGCATAGGGATATTGGAATTTGGATATTAATTAATATGATATTAAGATAATCCAATTGAATTTCTCATTGTATAATGCAAGAAAGAGGGTGTGCAAATAAAAGAAAGGAGAGAGAAATATACCTGATCAAACACCCCATTAATATTTTGTAAGGATAACCTATGTGCTATAAATGGGAATGAAAAAATATAATTATCATGCTTATGGGATTCTTATATTAAGGTTCAAGTAGATATAATTTTAAGTCATATAATGAAAAGGGGGCTTAAGGTTTGGAAATCATTGGGTTATGTCAAAACTCATATGGGTCTTTGTATTGGTGTTCCTACTTCCACTACAATAATGTTTGATGAAATGAGACCTTCTCCTCATAAAGGAAAAAGGTTGAAACCTTAATGGATATTCTTGAATTAAGAAATGTTACCTTTGATATGAAACCCCTATCTTCGATTCTTACACAAGGATTGATGTTGCTCGATTGGTATTATGACATGACTTAATCATGGAGGAACTTGTAAAACTGGATCTAAAGTATTTATTACTCAGTTTTTAGCATAATTTTTTTTTTTGATAATTAAACTACTAGTTTGGCCCAGTCCCCTACATTAATATAAAAATAAAATCACATCATTGTCAAATCCCTTCTGAGATAGAGTTTCTATTGACATATTACAAAATTGCTTGCAAGAAGATATGGTTCGTAAGCATTAAAGTTTATAGATATTTTTTCACCATCTAATACTACCTACCATATAAGTCTATTCTCAATTTCCTTTACTATCTACCTTGTTAAGCCTACTAAAGAAACTTATAGGACATTATGCTAAAAACCTCAAAACAAAGGGGCTTTTCTAACATCTCTAACCTTCAGTACTGTCCTCCATTTTTGCATTTTCCATGGGGCTTCCTGTTTCCATATTGTTTCAATGACTCTGTAGCTCCAAACCTTCCATCTCCATGAACTTTGCTATCTAGTTCGGCTCTAGATTCACCACCACATTTGTCCAATTTAGAAGGAAATTTAGATTCATCACTGCTTTCTCCCTATGGTCCTGATATTCCATTTCATGATCGAGAAGAATAATTGGCAATTTTTTGATATCCTCTCCCTTTTTGTCAAAATGATGCAGAGAGTCTTGGAGCTTTGTTTGTTACACCTTCTTGAGTGACTTGTCCTACTCAACCCTACAACTACTCAATTCCTTCCTATGGCACTTTGCAGGGGTTATGATAATGAGACCTCCTAGGTCTAAACCTTCTTTACTTGCCTCCTAGGTATAGCCAATGGTTTCTGGACAATCAACTCCACTCCTTGAGGTGGCCACCTCAGTTACTCATACACTCCTCTCCTGGGCTCCAACCACTCCTACAAGGATCTTAACACACAATCACTTCCTATGGTTTCCTAATGCATCTACAAGGTGTCTTCAATGTATTTGGAGGTTTGAGGCTTAGCAAATCCATCGCCTTGGCTTCCTAACCCTTCTAGGTCTCTATCGGCACCAAAATAGGCCTAATTGCATTAGCCCTCCCTATGAGGTTTTAGGGGTTTACTTTTTGAAAGTCCCAAACAAGCCTAGAAATAAATTATCAATTTGAGTAACCTTTTGGAAGTTACAAACAATACTAGAAAAGTGCATTTGGTTTATCTATACAAGTGGATTTTCCAATGTTGCACTATTTTGAAGGGTTTTAGGCCTAACCGGTGAATTGGCAAGATGGGTCTAAAACTCTTCACCAGTCAAATCTCATGCTCCAATAAATTTGGGAACCTTCAAGGGAAATCAAAGGGATTTCCATTCATGTGTCCCTTGGTCCTGCACCAATCCCCATGTTCTCATAAATCACACCTTTCTTGTTGTCCTAACTCACCTACTCCCAGCAGTGAGCCTAGGGCTTCATTGTTTCTCCTGCTCCTGCACTTGCAACACCACACGCCCTATTATAAACCTATGTACAGACCCTAACCTAGAATTCTTAGTGATTTCAATAGGTTTCATCCAAGAATGCCTAGGGTAGAGCCATTTCTTGCTCTTAAACTCTACTTGCAAGGGTTTTGCTCCTAGTTGCAAAGAATGGAGGTAATCTCTACAACTTAGGACAATAAAACCTGAAAATAAAAATTTAAGAAGACAAATTAAATGAATACCCATAATTACAATGGATTTACACCATCTAATCTGTACTGGACTATACAAAACAATGAAAATAAGAGTAAACTATCAAAAATCGGTGGAAACAAGGTTGCTTCACATACCAAAAACTTTCTCTTGCATTTCCAAACCTCCAACACATACAATGAAGTGAATTTTGGCTTATATTCTCTTGTTCCAGTTGGTTCAACCAACATTTAATGCCTAAAACCAAAAATGCAACTTTTGACAACTTTTGGCTCCAAGATGCAACTTTGAATTCTAATGCATTTTAAGACTCCTGAAGGTCCTCTAACACCCTAGAAGACCTAAACACAACACAATTGACCGCTAAAACATGAATACATTCATCTGGAGTACTTTACCTGTGAACTACCTAAGCATCTCACTTCTCAGGTTGTCAGCATCCTGGACACAATTGACTCAAACCAAAACTTGGACTACTCAACCATGGCTCTACTGAGTCCTCAATGGTTGTTTCATTATGGTGCAATAGGTGATGTGATATCAATATGAGGAGATGAAATACAAGGCTCAAGAATGGGGTCACATGTGAGAATCCCCATATTCAAGTATCCAAAGTTCTCCTCAAAATCTGAACCATCACAAGAAGTGTGATCATCATGTATAGAATCATCAAATGTGAAATCATCATCATCAAAAAAATCTGAAAAGGAGTATAACCGAGATGCATGATCAACCACCCCAGTCGCAATGATAGCTCTAGTCTCCAAGTCTCTAATGAAAACTGAGTCAGGTGTGAACTCCACAACCCTCTTAGTTGCGCCATGTGTGATTTGATAGATAGAAAGGAGATTGTTTGTCAAGTGGGGTACACACAACACATCATTGAAGGAGTTATCCCCAATGTCAATAGATCCTTTCCCAATCACATCCATGTATGTATGATTGCCCATCAAAATATATTGCATGGTGCAAGGCTCAAAAGTAGAGAACATAGACTGTGAACATGCCATATGATGAGAAGCCCCTGAATCTAGAAGCCATCTCTCTAAATTATGACTAATAGTAGCACATAGAGCTTTTCCTTTTCTTGTTCCAAAAGAGTGAGTCTTCCCACTTCTAGAAGCCATGAATGCTTGCCCTTTTCCTTTTGAATGTGAGGAAGTGGAAGTTGATGAATCATCCTTCTTGTAGACTTTAGGCAAATCAATGTTATGCTTTTTGATGATATGTGTAAGCTCATCAATCTTCTTAGAATGGCAACGATGCTCCTCATGACCAATCTTTTTACAATAATCACAAGTAGGTCTCTCCCTCTTTGGTGAATTATCCCTCTTGGAAGAGGATGAATCTCCTTGTTGTGGAGAGATGGTGCTTTTCCCTTAGGCTTTGATTGCCATTTCTTCTTGTTTGAGTTGTCCTTTCCTTGATTTCCTTTGTTCCCTTGATTTTCCACTAATGCTTGAGACTTAGAAGCCTTAAGAATGCCCATGCTTATCAACTTAGTTTGTTCCATCATCAACATTTCATTGAAAGCATCAAATGTAGGCATTTTGTAGCTTGAACCCATTGTCATCCTATGGGTTTGGAAACTAGAAACAAATGCTGCATATTCTTGTGGAAGCTTGCCTATCAAGTTGAATATCAATTGAGTATCCTTCTTATCAATGCCACAATCTTTGAGTTGTGCCCTCAACTCATTTGCCTCAGTGACATAATCTTGTATAGTATCAAAGTTCTTGGGATCTAACATGGTGAGATCACTATCAATTTGATATCCCCTAATCTCATCAACTTGACCATACAAGTCTTGAAACTTTTGCCAAGCATCCTTGATTAGAGTACATTTCTCAATAGGAAAAATGAGATCCTTTGATACATACTTTCTTAAGGTACCAATTGCCATGATATTTTTAGTGAGCCAATCCAAGTGACCAACTGGATCAACCTTAGGATCAGTGAGAGCAACAATAGTTCCATCAATGTAATGAGTGAGTCCTTTTTCCATAAGTTTACTCCATGCATCAATTTTCCAAGTAGCATAATTATGAGGAGTTAAGAGAGGAAACTTAGAAGAACCCATAGCAGCAAAAAGGAAGGAACACAAGAGCACAAAAGCACAAGATACACCCCCCCCCCAAATTCAATCAATCAAAGTACCCCCCCCAAAGTGATGATTTTGGCACTTTATACTTAGTGTGATTACAATGAGCCACTTGCAAAACAAGGCAAAGTGGACTTATGATGCAAATTTTACAACTTCTCAAATGAGATACAAGAGACTTCAATCAATAGTGTAATGAATCTAACTGAGATTCAAGCAAATATACAAGTACCAAGAGAGCCAAAAATGGCCAATATCTGAAAGTACAATTTCTACTTACAATGGCATCAATCTGATAGCATCATGTGAAAGTAGATGAAAAAATACGTACTTTCAAAAAAAAATGGCACCTAAAAAGGAGGTCGTATGACCCTAAATGAAGCCTCTGAAGTTGCAAAAACTGGGATTACTCAGGTACAGTCACCAAAAATTGAATTTTTTGAAAAATCAGTGAATCAAAATCAAAAAAATTCTTCACCACTATGGAGAGCACGAAATTCTAGCCCATTTCAAAAAAAATTGCACCCAAAAAGGAGCAAAAATGCGCAAGTTATGGCCATTTGAAGTTGAACTGCAAATTGGCAATTTTTTGATATCCTCTCCCTTTTTGTCAAAATGATGCAGAGAGTCTTGGAGCTTTGTTTGTTACACCTTCTTGAGTGACTTGTCCTACTCAACCCTACAACTACTCAATTCCTTCCTATGGCACTTTGCAGGGGTTATGATAATGAGACCTCCTAGGTCTAAACCATCTTTACTTGCCTCCTAGGTATAGCCAATGGTTTCTGGACAATCAACTCCACTCCTTGAGGTGGCCACCTCAGTCACTCATACACTCCTCTCCTGGGCTCCAACCACTCCTACAAGGATCTTAACACACAATCACTTCCTATGGTTTCCTAATGCATCTACAAGGTGTCTTCAATGTATTTGGAGGTTTGAGGCTCACCAAATCCATCGCCTTGGCTTCCTAACCCTTCTAGGTCTCTATCGGCACCAAAATAGGCCTAATTGCATTAGCCCTCCCTATGAGGTTTTAGGGGTTTACTTTTTGAAAGTCCCAAACAAGCCTAGAAATAAATCATCGATTTGAGTACCCTTTCGGAAGTTACAAACAATACTAGAAAAGTGCATTTGGTTTATCTGTACAAGTGGATTTTCCAATGTTGCACTATTTTGAAGGGTTTTAGGCCTAACCAGTGAATTGGCAAGATGGGTCTAAAACTCTTCACCAGTCAAATCTCATGCTCCAATAAATTTGGGAACCTTCAAGGGAAATCAAAGGGATTTCCATTCATGTGTCACTTGGTCCTGCACCAATCCCCATGTTCTCATAAATCACACCTTTCTTGTTGTCCTAACTCACCTACTTCCAGCAGTGAGCCTAGGGCTTCATTGTTTCTCCTGCTCCTGCACTTGCAACACCACACGCCCTATTATAAACCTATGTACAGACCCTAACCTAGCATTCTTAGTGATTTCAATAGGTTTCATCCAAGAATGCCTAGGTTAGAGCCATTTCTTGCTCTTAAACCCTACTTGCAAGGGTTTTGCTCCTAGTTGTAAAGAATGGAGGTAATCTCTACAACTTAGGACAAGAAAACCTAAAAATAAAAATTTAAGAAGACAAATTAAATGAATACCCATAATTACAATGGATTTACACCATCTAGTCCGTACTGGACTATACAAAACAATGAAAATAAGAGTAAACTATCAAAAATCGGTGGAAACAAGGTTGCTTCACATACCAAAAACTTGCTCTTGCATTTCCAAACCTCCAACACATACAATGAAGTGAATTTTGGCTTATATGCTCTTGTTCCAGTTGGTTCAACCAACATTTAATGCCTAAAACCAAAAATGCAACTTTTGCAAGAAATTGCAAAATGTTGCTCAGCAACTTTTGACAACTTTTGGCTCGAAGATGCAACTTTGAATTCTAATGCATTTTAAGACTCCTAAAGGTCCTCTAACACCCTAGAATACCTAAACACAACACAATTGACCCCTAACACATGAATACATTCATCTGGAGTACTTTACCTGTGAACTACCTAAGCATCTCACTTCTCAGGTTGTCAGCATCCTGGACACAATTGACTCAAACCAAAACTTGGACTACTCAACCATGGCTCTACTGAGTCCTCAATGGTTGTTCCATTATGGTGCAATAGGTGATGTGATATCAATATGAGGAGATGAAATACAAGGCTCAAGAATGGGGTCACATGTGAGAATCCCCATATTCAAGTATCCAAAGTTCTCCTCAAAATCTGAACCATCACAAGAAGTGTGATCATCATGTATAGAATCATCAAATGTGAAATCATCATCATCAACAAAATCTGAAAAGGAGTATAACCGAGATGCATGATCAACCACCCCAGTCGCAATGATAGCTCTAGTCTCCAAGTCTCTAATGAAAACTGAGTCAGGTGTGAACTCCACAACCCTCTTAGTTGCGCCATGTGTGATTTGATAGATAGAAAGGAGATTGTTTGTCAAGTGGGGTACACACAACACATCATTGAAGGAGTTATCCCCAATGTCAATAGATCCTTTCCCAATCACATCCATGTATGTATGATTGCCCATCAAAATCTATGGCATGGTGCAAGGCTCAAAAGTAGAGAACATAGATTGCAAACATGCCATATGATGAGAAGCCCCTAAATCTAGAAGCCATCTCTCTGAATTATGACTAATAGTAGCACATAGAGCTTTTCCTTTTCTTGTTCCAAAAGAGTGAGTCTTCCCACCTGTAGAAGCCATGAATGCTTGCCCTTTTCCTTTTGAATGTGAGGAAGTGGAAGTTGATGAATCATCCTTCTTGTAGACTTTAGGCAAATCAATGTTATGTTTTTTGATGATATGTGTAAGCTCATCAATCTTCTTAGAATGGCAACGATGCTCCTCATGACCAATCTTTTTACAATAAGCACAAGTAGGTCTCTCCCTCTTTGGTGAATTATCTCTCTTGGAAGAGGATGAATCTCCTTGTTGTGGAGAAGATGGTGCTTTTCCCTTAGGCTTTGATTGCCATTTCTTCTTGTTTGAGTTGTCCTTTCCTTGATTTCCTTTGTTCCCTTGATTTGCCACTAATGCTTGAGACTTAGAAGCCTTAAGAATGCCCATGCTTATCAACTTAGTTTGTTCCATCATCAACATTTCATTGAAAGCATCAAATGTAGGCATTTTGTAGCTTGAACCCATTGTCATCCTATGGGTTTGGAAACTAGAAACAAATGCTGCATATTCTTGTGGAAGCTTGCCTATCAAGTTGAATATCAATTGAGTATCCTTCTTATCAATGCCACAATCTTTGAGTTGTGCCCTCAACTCATTTTCCTTAGTGACATAATCTTGTATAGTATCAAAGTTCTTGGGATCTAACATGGTGAGATCACTATCAATTTGATATCCCCTAATATCATCAACTTGACCATACAAGTCTTGAAACTTTTGCCAAGCATCCTTGATTAGAGTACATTTCTCAATAGGAAAAATGAGATCCTTTGATACATACTTTCTTAAGGTACCAATTGCCATGATATTTTTAGTGAGCCAATCCAAGTGACCAACTGGATCAACCTTAGGATCAGCGGGAGCAACAATAGTTTCATCAATGTAATGAGTGAGTCCTTTTTCCATAAGTTTACTCCATGCATCAATTTTCCAAGTAGCATAATTATGAGGAGTTAAGAGAGGAAACTTAGAAGAACCCATAGCAGCAAAAAGGAAGGAACACAAGAGAACAAAAGCACAAGATACAACCCCCCCCCAAATTCAATCAATCAAAGTACCCCCCCCAAAGTGATGATTTTGGCACTTTATACTTAGTGTGATTACAATGAGCCACTTGCAAAACAAGGCAAAGTGGACTTATGATGCAAATTTTACAACTTCTCAAATGAGATACAAGAGACTTCAATCAATAGTGCAATGAATCTAACTGAGATTCAAGCAAATATACAAGTACCAAGAGAGCCAAAAATGGCCAATATCTGAAAGTACAATTTCTACTTACAATGGCATCAATCTGATAGCATCATGTGAAAGTAGACAAAAAAATACGCACTTTCAAAAAAAAAATGGCACCTGAAAAGCAGGTCGTATGACCCTAAACGAAGCCTCTAAAGTTGCAAAAACTAGGATTACTTAGGTACAGTCACCAAAAATTGAATTTTCTGAAAAATCAATTCATCAAAATCAAAAAAATTCTTCACCACTATGGAGAGCATGAAATTCTAGCCCATTTCAAAAAAAATTGCACCCAAAAAGGAGCAAAAATGCGCAAGTTATGGCCATTTGAAGTTGAACTGCAAAATCAAAAAACTCAATGAGAGGGGCCTGCAAAATTTTTGAAAAATGATGACATGGCGCTGATGTCAGCAATTCACTGTGTTAAATTTGACGGCTGTATGACCATCGCAAAAACTTTGCCTCCCCACTGACTGGGCGTCCGTACTATAAGGACTGTTGACTGTGCAGGCCGTACCGTACGGATTTGCTCACTGGGCGGTGTGGGTCAGCTCTACATGGCAGATGACGTGGTGGATGACTGTGCGTACGGGTTTTACCCGCGGGCCAGTGGCGGACGCGGGGCCGCCTGTTTTGGTGGTCGCCAACAGAGGGAGAGGCCAGAGTCGAGGGGCCGATGGAGTCTATGTCCCGGCCGGCGGGATGGGGCTATGGTTGCCGAAGAGGAGAAGTGGTCCCGACGGCGGTGACGGGGATGGCGGGTATCGGCATAGGCAGTGGCTGGTACAGGCAGGGGCGGAGCGTGGCGAGGATGGGACGGTCAGTGCTGACAGCGATAGACGGGAGGATGAAAGCCGAGGTGGCTGATGAGAGGAAGGGGCCGCGACTGAGGACACCGGAGGTGGCGGCGGCACGGGCGATGTGGACTGGTGCTGCAGACCTGCAGGGTATGGCAGGTCACGGGGGGGTCAAAATAGGCCGACTTTATAACCAAAATTCATGGAAACATCCTTTTGGACGCAATAGCGGGGTCGGATCTGGTCTAGGACGCCTCCAAAAGATGCTGCTCTTCAGATCTACCTCTTGACATCGCAATAATGCCTCTTCAAGATGAATCAATGAAACCCCAATGGCTCTGATACCATGTGAGATTTTGCCAAGATCAAGAGCTCAATGAAATGTACAAAATAGAGACACAATATAGGACAAGAATAAACTGTATTCTCATCAATAGAAAATGATCAATAATATCAATTTACATACAATGTAGATGAGCTTGCTTATATAGGCAAGGCTAGGGATATGTGAGCACACAAACGTGACATGTGGCTCAATAAGAAACAAGGGTAGGTAGGAAATAGGTGTGGGTAGGTAGGAGAAATAATATAATAGTCCACATGAGGTGGATCACCCACTGAATGTGGAGTGTAACAACAAGATCAACACCATAAAAGGTGGAATTTCTCCTACACACACTATCCCAATGTGGCACAAACACCCAAGTGTCTCATACCCAAACTATTATGAAATGCATTTCCTAAGTAAACTTAAGTAAGTGTAACAATATCCAAGATGAATAATTATTTACACCAACACCTTATTCTTTTTTTTTCTTTTCCTTTTTTTTTTATGCCATATGGTTTCTTTATAATGGGCTCAATGTTGGACCTCCATCCCTTTTTTTCCTTCAATCTCTCAAAGTATTCCAAATAGTAACATAATTTATCACAAGAAATCTCACAGAAAGCACACAATTTGGCTAAAAATTTTCTAAGAAGTCTAACAGAAATAGATTGTATGTTTTTTTATAATTAGAGACTCATAATTTGAATTACTATTGGACTTGGATTAATCTACTAATAATTTTTTAGTATTAACATTTCTTTAGTTGAAAATTAAATTTAAAATGTAATTAAAATAAAAACATTACATTGAAAACTTTTCGCTTCACTTGTTGATCAACATTAGTCAATTTTTAGTCTCTAATTAAAATACTTGATAAATTTTAACAAATGATGGGTATGTACTTGTTTCTAATTTGGTATTTACTGTTTTGGTCATCTACCGTGTTGGGTGAATGCATTTTCCTAAATTGTGTCATATTAAAAAAACTCTAATTTACACCCTTTAGGCATGACATGCAATGCGTTCGAAGCTTGATCTCTTCGCATTATATAATTTTTAAAAGCTAATCTTTGTTCATATTTTGATTGATGTTTTTTACTCTATTTTGATTAGTTGTTGTTAGTTAGAGTATTATAGTTGAAGGAATTCCTGAACTAAGTAGGAGAATACCACATAGTTTGTAAGCGATTTGTAATAGGAAACTAGTAATATTCATCACGTGATAACAATTGCAAGCTCAAGAAGACGAACAAGGCATTGACTTAAAACCACTAGTCATTTTATTGTTGGGGAGAAGGAGAATATAATTTTAAAATTTTACATGTTTTATCGTTCAGCTAGGTAATTGAAGATTTTTGAGAGAGATAAAATTGTTATTATTAGGTTTCTAATGTTTTCAAATTTTGATTTCCTAGAACTTTTGAATGTCGAAGAAGAAAGATTCATTAAATCTTGATTACTTTTCCCAAATGAAAATGTTTTGTTGCACACCTAAATTATTTTTTAAGTTAACTACAAAGGTGACTTGTTTTTCTATAGGTAAGATATGCTTATAACTTTAAGTGCTTAAAGGGAAGTACAAATTATATAATTTGAACTATGACTCTAAACTTTTATTTGAAATGGGGTGGGTTTTGTTGTTCACTAGTTTCAGCAAATAATTTTTTTCAATTCAGTTTATTCGGGGCTTTGGTTGATATGATAATTTCAATGTGTTGTGGTGTGTTTAATATGTTTAGTTAAGTGTGTAGAACATTATGTAGATAGTGAATTTGTTATTTAATAGGCAAGTAATTTTTGGAAGCTTGGTCCAAGGTTTATTAAGAAAGATTTTTTATTTTTTGATTATTTCTTCCTATTTCAATCTTTTTTATAATTTGTTTGTTCTAATGAATTTTAGTTATCGCTCATAGTTAAGTATAATTGTGATTTGTCTCATTATATAGCTAGGAAATGGCTCCAATGTTTTCATACTTAGGGAAGTAGGATATCTAATATTCAAGCTATAGCCCAATACATAGATTTGATCCTAGTGGAGATAAAGACTTGCATTGTAATTTCTTTTTTGTTGAATTCTGTGCAGGTAGGATGATATGATTTTTTTTTTCCATACTAGCTATGTGATGTCACTGAATCTTGATCCCTAGGCACTTAAAAATATTTTTCATACAAGATTTGTGACATTTCTATTTTTTCTTGCTTTGTTAATGATTTCTTGTTATGAAAATTTCAATCTTCTTGTGGAAATATTTATGAACTCTTTTAGTTTTGAGGCCAGATACCCATGTAGTATTATTACTGCTTAGTAATTGTTTAAGATGGTGATTTGCAATTTAATCTCATTTCTTGCTTCAATACTGTAAATAGCAAAATATGTAAGAAAAAACATAACGTGCTATAGAAAATTGACAATGTTTGTGGAAAAGTAAATTTATTACCTTAGTTGAATTTATAACACATAAGGTATTAAATGTATTTCAATCGTGTTCTCTCAATACTAAGGCATGTTTAGTAAGAGAAACTTGTTGATATTTATATTATATCATTCTTAGTCCCATTTTGATATGCTTACCATTTGTGAAGTGTAAATTTGATTTGATTTCTAAATTGTAATTATTTTGTGGAAAGCTAAAGTATTAGGTATCTATTCTCCAATAATCAATTTTATGTATTAAACTTTTTCAAATGGGGTTGCTTATTATTATGTCTTTTAAAACATGTACAGATTTTCAAACCAATTATTTTTGAAATTTTATCTCTAATGTACAATGATTAATGTATATATGATTGTGTATTTTAAAACATGTTTATTTTTTTAAACCAACTATATTTAAAAAAATCATTTTGTAGGTTTAATATTCAATACTTAACGTGGAGTTGTCTGTCAATCTTTCTTTTATTTTACAAATGGGAAATATATATGATGTTTCTTAACTTGAATTTTTTTATATTGTTTGTTTATTCAAACTAAAGCACTTCCTTTTTATTTATTTAAATGACTCTCGATAGTAATTTGTATTTATTCCAATTTATTTATGTGTTTCTATTTGTAATATCTACTGCACCTTACATTATCCTAACTTCTAATAAATTTGTAAACTAATTCCTATTTCCAATATTTGATTTATTTAATTTGGACATTATTGTATTTCTTAAATACCTTTTGTTTACACTTAAATATGTGATTCGATTTAAATATTTTACTTCTAGATGTGACCATGTAGATTATTTATTCAATATTAAAATATGAAATTAATTATTTGATTCATTGTTAAAAGATTAAATTCATGCTTACTATTTATAATTCATATTAGAAAACAAAAAAATGTTATGATAATTAGGACAAAGAATAATTAGTGCACAAAAATATTTGTCCTTATCAATAATCAAAGATTGGAAAAAATCTCAACAATTTTCTCCTCCATAATTAACATTTTTATTAGTTTTTTTAGGTCATTACAAATCCTCAACAACAAATTCAAATAATTGATTTCAAGTAGTGATTTAGAAGTCAATGCTTCATTACCATCGATTGGCACAAATGTGTTTGTGAAATGGAGTGGGTTTAATGAAATAGACATCCAAAATTTTGCACATTCTCTTTCGCTTAATTGTAGTCAGACTGTTGAACAAGTAGAAGTAACAAGATCTTGTACATGTGATATCAAAGAGTTTGAATTCAGGGAAATGGAATAAATTGTAATTAAGTTTCATGTAACATGCATGGAATTATTTGGATTTGGTAGTTTCCTACGGGAAATGTATTGTGATGATTATTATTGAGAGGGCAATGCTCCTATTATCCGTTGTGCATTTCAAAACCATATGAATCATACGTAGTATGGTATTATTGTAGTTCCCTATGTGGTTTACCAAGAACTGAACTTGTATGACCCCTTTCACATAAATAAATTGTTGGAAGTTGTTTAACTTATTTCATCAAAGTCTTACATTGTTTTCTCTTATGTTTCATCAAGAGATGTTATAAGTTAACTTTATATAACTTTTTTTTAGTCATAATACAAGTTTCTCAATCTATACTTTAAACCCTTTCACATTAAATTTCTCGCTTTAACCCTATGTTGTGTGCAATAGAATGAGACATTTCAGTTGTTTCTATAATATGGATGATTTAAATAACACACCCATTATTTATTCTAACTAAATTCAAACAAATATTGTAATTAATTTTTTCAATCATAATACAAGTTTAATGATCTATACTTTACACCCTTTCACTTTAAAGTTATCACTTTAATCTTATTTTGGTGTGTAGTAAAAATAAAAATTTGAGTTTCTTTTATAATATGGATGATTTGAATTATAAACCCATCATTTATTCTAATTCTCAAGCTTATTCAATAACTGAATGTCAATTATTGTGATTGAAGAGTTCATTTAATTTATGAAAAATGTTGAAGTTTCCTACCTTAATAGTTTAAAGCTACCTTTAACCAAGTCTCCTATTTTATTGTGATATTATTTTCACTATCTTTGGCACTTTTTCTTTAACCATGAGATCAACTTTATCTCAACCAAAAAATTCCAGCATATAATTCCAAAATAATTGTTGGGTACATGTATGTCTTTCTATATTTACATCATCTTTACCATTGCAACTTAAATTTTTCCAATTGCCTTAGATAATCATTAATTGTAAGAAAATATTTTATGTTACATATGCATTTAAGCATTCTTGTAAGTAATGAATTTTTTTCTAGATTACGCTTATGTCTATCATATTTATTAATATGGCTATAAATTTGTCATGATTACTCTATCCATTTTATAGAAAAATAAAGTTGTCCTGGTTACTTTTAGGGAAGGACGATATCAAGGATTTCTTTATCGCTACTTATGAAGTTGACCGTTGTAATTCAAAATTTGGGGCCAAAATGCTTGGACAGGTCCATTAGCTGCTATAGTCAAAGGAAAGGGGCTCTAGACACCCTTTTAGAAAAAAATGTAGGCTAGAAGAGAGGTCGTGAGAAGGGGATTCCACCTAGTTTTTGGAAAAGGTCCCTAAACTAAGCACAATCGGCTATTAACTAGATATAACCACCAAAGTGGGTCTAATGTGAGCGATAAAAAAGGTGTACAATCTACTACACTACACTATCAAGTGACTCATCCCCATCAATCAATTGAATAAATAAATTAAGAATTCAATATTTTATGAGTAATGTTTCACTTATTTGCCTTGACCTAATAAAACAAGAAAAAAAAAACTTGTTTGGATTACACAATGTGTAGGCCTGTGAAGTTCAATTGATGGAAGAAACACTAAATGATCTGCGTACAACTTATGAAAATTTGGTTTTCTAAATTACACTTTCCTATGAGAAAATCATGCTGATGAGTAGTATGGAAAAGGAAGTTCTCCTTACATTGAACTTGTGTTTAAGATTTACTTGAATAACATGTAACAAACTTATGCTTCAAAACTATGTATATAGTATATAATATTATAATAGTTTTAAGGTTTCCATTTAGCATGAATAGTTGTAGCTACAATTGTTTTTGATGAAGATAAACTAGTTTTATAGGGACCTGAAACCCAGAGTATTACAGACCAAGGCCAGCAGCCAATTAGACAGTAAAACTAAGACAAACAGGGGACAAACCCCACACAGATCGAAATCCAAAAAACCAAAATAGCTAAACCAAAAAATAGGGAAAAGCAATCAACTAAGAGAGTGCATCAATTCAGTTTTTTTCTGAATAATCCTCTTATTAATTTTTTCCAAATCCTCCATGATGAATCTGGAGGTTCCGGAGTCCTGGCTTTGGCTCCTTGTTCTAGTGCAAGGACCTGAGAGAGTCTTCCCACCAACAACACTCTATCCACCCTCTAAGGCATTCTTTTTTCTACTTTTCCCCCAAGGGAGGGTCACTGGCGATGGTCCTGGTTCTATAATCAGTCATCATGAAATTAATTTTTTTCAAACCATCAACACTATTGTTCATCACCTGACTACTGATTTCCACCAGATTGTTTAGGTTTTCCTTGATCTCACTCACATCCTCTTCTAGCTTCTCAAGTTTGCGCTCATGGTCAACCTTCATAGTTTCCACATCCTGATAAATTTTCTGGATCATACTCATGATCTTCTCAATTTTACTGGGCCCACAGAATTTTGTGAAAGTCTCGACAATTCCTTTAATCCCATCTTTTAGGGATCCAATATCCTTATCCACCCACTTCCATTAGTTCTCCCGACTTCTGGTAGTCTCCAAAAGTAGATTTCCCAGCACCCTCTCCTCCTTTTTATCACTTTTATTTTCCTTATTCACAAACCCCTATTTTTCATCATCCACATTGATAGGGATGTCCAACCTAATCTCGTGGTCTAGGACCTTGGATTCACTATATTTGGTTAATATTGTTATCTTTTTGGTGGGTGGTTCCAGGTCTTCCATTTTCCTGCTACCAGATTTGAACTTACTTTCTGCTCCCCTTCTTTCTTTGGTCTATACTCAGGGTCCTTCGTATCCTTGATATCACGCCAATCCATGGCAGTACCACTATCATCCTCATCCATCTTCGTGTCAGAGACCAACTGCACATCAGGGTTAGAGGAGGAAATGTGGGTTCTATCCTTGGGGGAGGGTTTCACTTCATGATCTTGGGCGTATTCCATAATCAACAAGATAAGGCCTTCATGAATCACAGGGTTATCCTTGTTTTCAAAATGTTTAACTAAACTATTCTCCAAGGATGAAACCAAATAAAAAGGTATGGAAATAAATCTACGATGCCTAAAATGATTTAAGATATTAAAATGGTGTGATAAAATGTTAGCATATCTACCATCCAAGGTGATGTACCTCATGATGAATTATGTCATATTAGCCTAGAGGGAGATCATCTCTTTCCTATTATAGCAACCATCTGCCATTTTCGTAACCCTTTGTCTTTCCTTTTCCTTATCATAAAAGGATCAATAGCCTCCTCACCCAACTTCTTGTCTCTATAGAATTTTATGCCTTTCATATCCAGACCAGTAACAGTGGCACCCAGGTTTTCATTGACTTGAAACTCCGCACCAAAGACAGACAGCACACCCTTCTTCCAACCTTTAACAAAGCTTTCTGTAACAATGGCAGAATGACCATGCAGTCTCTCCAAAAAGGGCACCATCCCACTATCAGAAATTTCCTCCCGAGCCTCCTTATTCTTCTGCCACTTATCATAGGTTGTGGGTTCAAATCTATTCTTTTCACCTCTCATTCTCTAGCTTGAGTAAATTAGACAACAAGGCTCCAAAAAAACTAGGAGGAAAGCAAACCAGAAATAGGGAAAACTGAAAGTTCTAAAACTTCTCAAAGTGGTAATAATTCGAACTACCACCCCAACGGTTCCCATTCCATCATAATCTTTCATTATTAACTTCATTGGAAAGGCCGAAGATCTTGACATCATTTCTTGCAAGGTCGCACAGAGTTTTCAGGAAATTTTCCTCTCCTCTCCACCATTTAACCACAACGTTACCCACCTCCAAGTTGGCCAAATGATCTGCAAGTTTTTTCCTTCTCGAAAAATGTGCGATATCTTGAAATACTGCAGGTCAGCTATCATTTCAAGGCAATCCTTGATTAAGTTTGAAATAGTCCACATAGGCACCGTACATCCCTTAATGCATTTGACAATGTTAAGCGAGTCACTTTCTAGCCAGACCCGTTTGAACCCCTCCTTGCTCGCCATGCGTAGTCCTATGTAGGAGGCATTGGCCTCCACAAAATCATTAGTTGTGGTGCCCAAAAGGGAGCACCACCGTAGAGACTAGAGAAGCCAAATGGTTCCTCGCCACTCCCCCATAGCCAGTCATCCCAGGATTTCCTTTGGCCACCCCGTCGATATTAATTTTGATCCACCCTAGAAGGGACAGATTCCAAGAAACATTCTCTTTGGTATGTTTAATTTTATAAATAGAGATCGATATATTCCAGCATATCTACCACTGCTTGATAGTATCCCATTACTCCTGGCTAGACTCAAGAGTCCAGGATCATTTTTCCCACTAGGATAGTAATTAAGAAAATTATCCTTAATAGCATTCCTTATTCTAATAGCCACCACAAGAGCAATGGACTCCATATCTTTGAAAACCTTATTATTTATTTCCTTCCACAAACCCCAAGCAATATGAGGTAGGGATAAGTTCCATAGAATACCAATCGCATGGTTGTCATAAGGGCACTTCCATTGGAACCAAAAGTTCTGAATAGAATCAGGGGGGGACCCAAATAATATTCCACGGGTTGAAAAAGAAGGCCTAGATGTCCCTAGCATAGGAGCAATGTAAGAGCAGATGATCAACATTTTTTGCTTCTTCTTTACATAAAAAACATCTATTACTAATGGGGATCCCATGTTTATAGAGATTATCAATGGTAGAGATCTTATTTTTCATGAATAACCAGAAGAATATATTAACTTTAGGAATTGAGAGTTTATTCCAAGCTCTAGCCCAAAAGGGGGGAGGAGAAAAAGACTTGGTGATGATTCAGAAAGCATCTGTCACCAAAAAATGCCCCGAGGTAGAACCATTCCATATAGCCACATCTTCCACCAGAGGATGGAATGATGATCAGGTTCAGCCAAGAGTACAAAGCAGCCAAAGAAGCATCCAAGGTTCTAAGGTCCACCCAAACTCCATTACTCATATAATCTGCAACCCAAGTTGCAATGAGATTAATGCATTTCTCTTTGAATTATGAAGCCCACACTGAATTAGACAAAGGCCCCTCTCCTGTCCACCAATCATCCCAAAACCTTATATTTCTACCATTTTCTAGAACCCATCGGCTTCCCTGAGAAATAATGAAAGAGGATCTGAAGAAATTATTCCAAATATGAGAGACAGAAGTCGGGAGGGAATAATTTTCCAACATTCTTTGGAAATCATGAATTTGGTATTAGTCCTTGAAAATATCGATCAATTCATTGTTCTCCTTTAAACATCTCCATAGATACTTAGCCATTAAAGCTCTATTAAAGTCTCTTAGATGTCTGATATCCAGGCCTCCTCTATTTCTAGGCAAACAAACCTGATCCCAGGTGAACAAATGAAGCCTACTCTTGGATTTAGAACCTGACCAAAGCAATTTCTTTTGTATACTTTCATTCTATCAGCAAATTTGGCTAGGATTTTAAATAGACTCATAGCATACACGGGAAGGTTCTGAAGAAAAGCCTTAATTAATTGAAGTTTACCCGCTTGGCTTAACAAAGCTCCTTTCCAACCAGCCAGCTTCATTTGAAATCTATCAATCAGACTAGACCAGAAGGAGTCCGAGGTAGGTCCCACACACAAGGGCAGACCCAAATATGAATAAGGGAGAACACCCATTTTGCAGCCCAAAATATTGGCAATCTTCATTTTTCTATTCTCAGAAGTATTCATGAAGAAAATGGAGCTTTTAGACAGACTGACTTTTTTCCCCGATCCTTTCTCATAAGTATCTAGGATAGCTTTAATAGTATTTGCTTCTTTAATCAAACTTTCCCCCATCAGTAGTGTATCATCAACAAATTGATGGTGGGAGCAAATAGTAGCTTGGGAAGAAGGTTGTAAACCCCTCAAATTGCTCTTCCTAACATCTCTCTGGATAGTTTTTTCGAAAGCTTCACTCATCAGAATAAAGAGAAACGGGGAGAGAGGATCCCCTTGTCTAATACCCCATGACGCCAAAAACAAACAGACATCGAACCATTGACCAAAACCTAAAATTTGGGAGTGGTAACACACTGATTGACAAGCTAGATGAAATGGTTACCAAAACCAAAGGATTGAAGCACTTTAAACAAAAAAATCCAATTGACCTGATCATAAGATTTGAGAAGATCCAACTTCAACAAGAAGCCCGATTTCTTAAAGAATGGATATTCTCATGGACAACAATAATAGAATCCAAAATCTGTCTACCAGGTACGAAACCATTCTGATGCTTTGAAATCAAAAAATGCAGCAAATTTTTAAGCCTAAACACAATGATCTTGGTAAATATTTTATAGATCGAGTTACATAAACTAATGGGTCTAAAGTCCTGAAAGGAATAGGCATCAGGTTTCTTAGGGATCAGGACAAAAAAAGGTAGCATTTAGTTCCTTAAGAAGAGATCAGGAACCAAAGAACTCTCTAGCAGCATCCACAACATTCGAACCAATAATCTGCCAAAAAGTTTGAAAAACATAGGGAAACCGTCAGGGCCAAGAACTTTATTACCTTCACAGGAAAAGTCTGCAGCTCTAACCTCATCATGAGATGGGATTATGGTTAGCTCCTTATTCATGTCTTGGGAAACAGTACATCTAAACTTCGACAGGATCTCATCTTGAGCATTAACATCCTGACAGCCATCATCCGAAAGAAGAGTGGAAAAATATATAATGGCTTCCTAGTTTAACTCCTCATGCTTATCAATCCAGCCATGATCCACTAAAATTTTATTGATTTTGTTTGAGGCCCTATGTTTGAGGATAGTCATATGAAAAAACTTCATGTTTTTGTGACCAGATTTGAGCCATAAATCTTTGGACCTTTGATTCCAGAATTCCTCCTCCTTAGAGATGATATCATGAATCTTGGTAAGTAACTCAACTTCTTTATCCATAACCATAGGATCATACCCCACATCTTGAATCTGAGACTGTACATCATCCAAATCTTTCTTAAGGTTTTCTTTTATCTGAAAAATATTGCTGAAGGAAACTTTATTCCAAAGTTGGATATTGGAAATAATATTGGCTAGTTTATTAGCCACTCTAAACATTGCAGTTCCCTGAATGTCAACATTCCACCATTTAGAAATATTGTCATAAATATCCAGAGCTAAAAGCCACATCTTCTCAAACCTTAAGGGGAAGGCCTTCCTCCTAGTCAAAGGGGATATAATCAGAAAAATCGGGAAATGATTAGACCCAATTCTGGACAACACATTTAATCTACAAGAAGCATTATGAATCCACTCAGGAGAAATAATACCTCTGTCCAGTCTGACTTGGATGAGGCCCCCCCCACTTCTTCTGTTGGAACAAGTGAATTTAGCTCCAAGGAGATTAATGTCTAACAAACACAGAGAGTTAATCATATCCACCAAGTCCTCCCTACTTTCTTCCAAAACAAGCATCCCATCAGCCTTTTCCATACTAGATAATGGGGTATTAAAATCCCCCAATAGAATCCATTTCCCATTTGGGAAAGCCATTCTAGCATTAATAATACAGGACCGGAGCATTTTTATAGCGTTTTTCCCATTTGGACCATAGATATTAGAAATGATCCAAGATGATCCATCAGATAGAGTAGTAAATCTAGTGGCAATGTGATTAGGAGAAGTAAAGACAACCTTACCCAAAAGCCATCTAGGATTGCACAAAGTGGCAGTACCACCATAAGCCCCATTAGCATTAGCACAACTAGTTCCACAATCTCTAAAAATAACCAATTTGATCTTTTCCACTCTACAACCAGGCATTTGGTTTCTTGAACAAGAATATATCTAGCTTGTGATCTCTAACTAGGTTGGATAGAAGATCATGTTTGTGGGAATGATTCAATCCCCTAATATTCCATGAAATGACTTTCATTTGACTAGATGGGGGGAACCAATCCCCATGTCTTGTAGTGTTATTTGGACTCCATAAACAATGGAATACTGACTATTGTTGTCTCTACTAATCGCATTGGGAGGCCTCCCCACTACCCTCAAATCAGATCCACAATCCGCCTTTTGTTTGTTTCTAGTCTTAACACCACTAGAAACCAGTGTTAATAAATGACCATTTGGGGAGTTCCTTTTTTTGTGCTTAGTTTTTACCTCAATAAATAGATTTGGATTATCATCATCCTGGGTCACATCGTCAGTAATGTTTGAATCCAATAAATTCCCAACATCAACAACAAGGTGGATGCAAGGATCCTTAACCCTATGAACCTCCGTCATAGACTTATCCCCATTAGAAATCTCCTCAGGCTTCAAACTTCCCCCTGCATCCCCCCCCCCTCATTCAAGGGATCTAGGTTTGAAGGATTTGGATCTGGACCAACCTGAACACATGGGATATTATTCATTCCATCCATACATGGAGTGGGATCTAAGGACGGAGACTCCACCAAATCCACCCCCTTTGTCTCATTTTTCTTCTTCCAACTCCTCTTAGGCATAGGCTTAGAAGGGCATTCCCTGGCCCAATGACCAACTTTTTTACAATGGAAACAAGTAAAGGGAATAGATTCATACTCGACTTTCTAAAGCCATTTGCCCAGCTTAGAGAAGGGGCCAATCTCCTTTGGCAAATTAGCAGATTGTTTAACATTCACACAGATTCTAGCATACACTAGACGCGTCTTCGCAGAGGTCACTGGGTCAACTGAAAGGAGCTCACCAAGGCATCCAACAATCCCAGCAAAGATTTCTTCACCCTAGAACTCCATAGGAAAATTTGGTAGCCGCACCCAAATAGGGGCCTCATTACATTCCCATTCCTTTGGGTTAAAGCCTAGTTCCCATTTCTTGAGAGCCAACGATGATTTGCCTAACATACAGGGACCACCCCGCTAAGAAAGATCGAAGGTCCTCCTCACAGGCAAAGGAGAAGGAGAAAAAACCATTAGACATGGCAAACACATCAATTTGACCCTTTCCCTTCCATTTACGAGACACCGAATCCCTAACAGCTTCAATATTAGGTCGAGGGCCAATAAACTTGCCAACCAGGATAGGGGCCAGATTAGCCATATTCTTTTCCATGATACAATCTGGAATAGAAATTGAACAAGAGCCAAACTTCAGGTCCACTTTATGGGGAAGAGGCGCAATAGCCTTGCATTTGAGGTTTGACCCAAATAAAGTAGACCATTTTCTGTTGCAGTCTAGAGATCCCAGTTTCCTAAGATTCTCCACAAACTTTCTGGGACCCTCCCCACCACAAGGTAAAACAGTAAAGTCAGTTTTTTCTTTTGTTGGTACCGGCAAGGTGTCCCCATCCCAAAACCCGTTGAGACTGCCATCAGAAGCTTTAGGTTTTGTTTCTCCCATGGATTACACCACGTGGGAGCCTCCGAAACCTTCATCACCCAATCTTCCCGCTCCTGCTCCTGCTCCATTTGAATTCAAACCAGTCACTCCAGTTGTTCCCGCCATTCCCACCTCTCTAGCTGCTTACATTAATAAAATATAATAAATTTATTTTTTATATTTCAAGTTTTTGTTCTTTTCTTGAGTTGCTTCCTATTTTAAATTTCTATTACTGTTCTCCAACAATTAGTGATAGATGTATTTACAAGTGATCATACCTACTAGCAATAATTAATTAATTGCAAATTATGTCCCACATTTCATTTGAATTACTTACAATTGTTGGCACATAATAAAAGTTCTAACTAATATTTTTACTACACTAATAATAGGAGCTAAATTTTAACAAAAATTATGGATTTGCTCCTCCTTATCTCAGTCGGTGGTTTCCAAGAACACTCTCCCTCTTCACCAGGGTTTAATTCTAAGACTTTATAAGTTTCATTTGGCTTCAACCTTACCTAGTGGGGCCCGTATGACCTCCTCTGGTCCTCTGTCTTCAAGTAGCTTCTTTATAGTGGTTATGTAAGAGGTCCAGGCCTATCTTGCTTTAATCAATCATAACTAAACCAATAATAGGAACTATATGTTTATATCAATAATTATTACCATTTTACATAAATTCATTATAATTTTTTAGCTTAGTAATAACTAAAAAATCTTTAATTCACTCATTCTAATCCACATTTATATTTATGTTTGTAAAAATAAATGTTATTTTTAGATTATTGGCATTTTACAAGTCGTATAGAATATTGCTCATATTTTGTATCCCTTTTTACTCACCACCATTCATTCTTTCTAATTATGTAGAGTGTAAACTTCCATAAGACATTATCTTGTTGTAAAACATCAAAACAAGAAAATTGACATGTATTATTCAAAAAATATGTATAACCTATCTAAATGTATTACACTTCAAAAAATTAATTCATCTTGGAAACAACTATGTTGTATCTTCAACATTAATTATACATGGTTAAATAGGTATTATTGTTTCAACTTCATTTGCAATGTCTGCTTCATAAGGTAAAGTTTTATAGTTTACATTCATTGCGTAATAGTTTTCATATGTATTTCAATTTTTATACGAATAATTTACTATCCCGCGGAAATGAATTATTTGATTGAAAATGCAATCAAGATGATCGGTGATGGAAACCTAAAGTTGCAACCACATTTGCAAGTATTAAGTATGGCAAGTTTGGCGATGACCATCGGTCAACAAATTGATTTTAAAATAGACCTCTCTATTGGATTTCACAAGCAAAAGGATACACTTAGAAAAAAAATACAATGATTCCATAAAGTCAATACAAATCCCTAAGGGATCTACACTTCTACCCATCAAATATAGTTGCCATATTATTCGCAATTCAAGGTGAGCCACAATGTTTGATTGATTTTCTAACAATTGTCGATCAATTTTGTGTAAATTAGCAAATTCTTGGACCCACTATGTAAAACTTGTTGCAATTTTAGCCCTCCAAACTAGTTTATATACACAAGGACATGAGATTTTAAGCTCACAAAGATTTTAAAAATTATAAAGAAAGTGACAAATGATACAAGGTTAACACTTGACTTGAATTAGTTAGATATTTTTTCACATTTTTTTAGAAAATCCTAATCTAGAGTTGGGTTAACGAATAATAGATGTGTAGGAAGATATAAAACTGAATTAATGGAGTTCTCTAATAAATATCTCAAATACTTCATCAATAAATGTAAACACAGATATCCAAACATAGACATGTTTTTTAAAACATAAAACACCACAATCAAAATATGTGATTTCAACATATAAAATCACAAAATTTGACATCAACCTAGATAAAATGGAGCGAAAAGGATCTTTTTTATATCATGTGTCATGTGAGATGTGTCTATCTTAAAACCATGCATGATCTGAGTCCATCCTTAATTACTTTCCACACCTTGACATAAACAACATTTCTGTCGGTTTATTTATAGCTTGTTCTTACCCAAGTTACAAATGCCCCTTTGAAAAATGTTCACTTTTACATTCAAGAAAATTAGGAAATCCCTGTCAAACTTTTTGATACCAGTTTTATACCTAAACAAGATCTTAACACACAAATTTATGATCTTTCCTTTTAAATATTAAAATGTTAGAAAATGCGCAGTTTGCATTGATACAAAGAAATAGCGGTCATGGGTTTTGCTAATTTGAAAGTTAGGAACCCCTGGCCAGACAATCTGAGTGTGGCGATGGAAATTCACGAGATACATGATGTGAAGGCGGCTGAAAAAATATATTGCAATCTGTGTGGGGGAGCTTGACACCTTCTGATTATAGTCTTTGAATAAATACTGTAGTATTAATCTAGTGTCTGAACGTTAGGTTTGAAAACAACAACGCGGGAAGAACAAGGGAAGTCAAAGCCTTATATGCCCAATTCTCGTCAACAAGAAGAAGTTCAGGTTGGAAGATTGAAATTCTACTTTGTCTGCTATTGTAGTGCGTGATTGTCTGCTATTGTAGTGCGTGATTTTCTATTTATAAGGTGCTCGTCTTAAACCTTGTATTCATCCTCGAACGCTTTGTCTGGCCGATCATTGTTTGACATCCCAGAAATCAGACACAATTATTTGATTGATTCCTTAATTTCTATCAGTCAATCAATGGCCGTATTTCCATTGCCCCAGCTTGAAGATAATGCTGTATTATTACCCAGTTCCCAAACTAACTCAACGCAGCCTCAGCTATGTGACGTATGGAGAGATATACAAGGTGCCCATAATTGGAATGGTTTGCTTGATCCCATGGTGCCCAATTTGAAAGCTGAAGCTCTCAGATATGGGAATTTGGCACAGCTTTGTTACGACGCATTTGGTGGCAAAAGCTACTCCAAAAACTACGGCACATGTTATCACAGTAAAAGAGATCTGTTCAATAAGATGGGCATGTCTGAAAGTGGCTACCAAGTCACTAAATATGTTTACGCCAATACTAATCTGTTAAATCAAGTTTTTGGTGAGAAACCAAAAGACCAAGGTGTTTGGTTGGGTTTTATTGCAGTTTGCACGGATCCAAATGAGATAAGAAGGCTTGGACGACGAGACATAGTGATTGCATGGAGAGGAACTCAGACTGCTGAAGAATGGATAGAAGACCTGAGAGATATTCTTGTACCTACAAGATTATCCTATAGATGCAAGAGGACAGGCAAAAACTAAGAGCATCATTTCGCGGATGGAGTACTAATTGAGAGAGGATTCCTGAGCTGCTATACTTCAACTGTCCGTCACCGTCAAGGCGCTGCAGGAGCCACTGTGAACATCAGCACCAGAGATTTGGTAGTCTCAGAGATAGAACGATTGATTCAAGTTTATGAAAAAGAGATGGACAATTTAAGCATAACATTTACGGGACACAGCTTAGGAGCTGCTCTTGCAACCTTGAGCGCTTATGATATCAAACAAATGCTTTGCACCAAGCATAATTTTCATCAAATTCCCGTCACCGTCTTCGCTTTTGCCTCTCCCCGGGTGGGAAATCTTGCGTTTGCTAAACGGGTGGAGGAGATTGGAGTGAAAGTGCTGAGGTTTGTGAACAAGCGTGACCTGGTTCCCAAAGTGCCCGGAGTTTGTATGAACGAGAACGTGGGATGCCTCAGCAAATTGCTGCATTGGCTTCCGTGGACATACTTTCATGTTGGCGTCGAGCTTCCTTTACACAACAATTCTCCATTCATTCAGCACACCCATAATCTTGCCTACTTTCATAATTTAGAGCTTTACTTGCATTTACTGGACGGGTACGTTGGAAGTAAGCAGCCGTTTTCTTGGAGTGGAAGAGATCATGCTCTGGTTAATAAGAGCTGTGATTTATTGCGCGAGAAATATGAAATTCCTCCAAAATGGTGGCAGGAACAGAACAAGGGCCTCGTTAAAGGTCCAGATGGCAAATGGACGCAGCCATCAGAAAAGGAATAATTCATGTCTCACTCAACTCCAGATGACATCAACGTCCAACGTTCTGCGCCGCAATGTCACCACAACTGTGTTGGTTATTGAATTATTCTTTTTATCTGGATGTATATATTTAACATGTTGTCACATTCATTATTGAATTAATTTAACTTCAAAGCTTAACCTTTAGCGTGAAATGAAATCAACTATGCAGGAGTTCATAGCTGTGGATGATACAAATTAGCTTTTGATCGTCATAGAAAACAATCACGTGTCATCAGTAATCTGATAGATAATAAAAGTACGCGTAAATCAGTATTGATTTTAATTATGATCATTGCTATTAAACACTAGATAATACGCCTCAGCTCTGTTGTAGCCCAAAATACCTTCATACAAAATTTGTAAAAATAGTCAACAAGGGTAAGTTCTCGAATCTTTCTCTAATCCTCAGAATTAGTGACAATATCAATGTTCTAGTGCTATCTAAATCTACCGAGAACTTTAGTTGAGGATTGCATGTATGCATGCCATACTATCTATAATTATGAGATTACCAAATATTTGGTTTCTAGGTATATAGCTCTACACTAGCACATTTTATTGTCGCTCAATTGCACCCATACTTTAAGATTATACAAGTATACATCCAACACGTTATAATTCTAAAACAATGATTGTCTAGGGATGTGACAATTATTGTGGAGGCTACTATGGTAATGCCGCAACTTCCCCATGATGGGGAGGCATTGCATTTAATTTATGAGAGCTTGAAGAAGACATAAGGGACTACAAAGAATCAAGTTAGCTTTCTTGATAAGGAACTAAATTGTGATGGTGAAAATATTGAGCTTCCTTCTTTACCAATCAATCTTATCAACTATCAACAAAATATAAAGGATGCATTTTTTATTCTTGATTTCATTTTTTGATTAAATCGTGAATGACAAGTGTATGATTTTAAGTTAGGAGCTTTACATGAGCTGAATACCAAATCCTTGAAATCAATTATGTATAATCCAAGGAAACTATAATACAATATCAAATAGCCAATTTTATTGGACAATAATTTCTTAAGTACTCTTTCTTTCTTATATATTTAATCATTTATTAAAATGCCACTTTTTGCCTAGTATTTTTGCAATCAGCCTACATACGAAATTTCATGGACTTCCTAAAGATGACCATAGATTCGGTTTGGACACATGCAATCTCCAAAATCTACTAATACTTTTTAGTTTTTTGGACTCGTTCCTTAGACAACAACATACAATGATAATATTGCACAATTATGAGTAACCCTTTCGGCTTACCAAATTTCTCATAGATAGATTGTTATCCATAGAATTTTTTCAATAACTTAGCAATATTACTCAATATGTATGGAGTTTTTAAAAAGGAAACGTTCTTTATTTTAGATCCACTTCTATTTGGATGGGAGTACAATAAAAAAAATGGGAAGCAAATCTTGAACCTCCTAAGATTCAAGTTAACGTAATTCAACCTAGAGATCATAGAGGACTTTTGGAAATAGGACCCTAAAAGTTTCAATTCTAGTAGGATAAAAAATTTAAGAACGAATCAGATTTTTATACATAAAAGTTAGCCTAAAATAGAAATAAGCTAGTGTTTGAGTAGCAAACTGTAGGATGTATATAAGTAAAACAATGATCTATTCACTATCCTCCTCCCCTTTAAATATTACATACTATAATGTCTATTTTTTGTGCAAAATGAGTATCAAGCTCCACTTGAAGGAAGAACCATAAAAGTAAAGGTTGGACTAAGAAATATATCATTTACCTTATTGGAAGTACAATTAAAAAATACACAAGATGTATATGAGTATTTTAAAACGTCGCTATTTATAAAACTTATGGGATAGTATCAAACTATCAGAATGCCTCATGGAATTTAGATTTCACCTTTGAAGGACTCATAGAGCGATTCGAACAAATTTGTGAGACACGAGAGCTACTATCCAACAACAACTCAAACTGCGCAAAATTTAGACGAGAACAATGCTCATGAGTAGCGGATTGCACCTAGTATTCAAGAACATTCCTGAAACTAAGCACAATCATACATGAACTTAACATAACATCCAAAGTGGGTCCAAAGTGAGTGTGAAATTGTATTTGTAAGCAATCGCCTACACTACACTATCAAGTGATCCATGCCCATCAATCAATTGGAATTAACTTCCTAGAAGTTGCATTCAAGATTTATGAGTAATATTTCACTTAGCTTTCCTGACCTAATAGATCAAGCAAAAACACCTTGTTTAGATGTACACAATGTCTAGGCCTATGACGTTCAATTAACAAAACCAACATTAAATGAGTTCCATGCAAATTATGTTTCAAAACTATATATAAAATATGCAATATTCTAATAGCATTAAATCCTCTATTAACTATGAGTATTTGTAGCTACAATTGCTAGATTACATAGATAAATTATTATTGCATATATATTAATTTTTTATAAAAATATCCAAATACACTATAATATACACACTAAAAAACACTAATAGAGTAGAAATATTCCTTGCAGCCATATGATGGCATCTCATACCCTATCATATTCCAGACACAGAGACTTACATATGAAGAGAAATAAAACTGCATAAAAAGATTCAATAACTATGTATACCTAGCTTGTGGTAAACCTGTCCACAATCTTCACATTAGCCAAATAGAATTCCTTAACAGCCATATTCTATGATTACATCCTATGGCACTAAAAAATGGAGCCTCGTAGCACCCAAAAACTAATTTAAAAAACACCCAAAAAATAGAGTCATTCGGATGGCAATATAAAAGCATGTAAATGCACTAATCTTCCATTGAGATTGAAGGAGAATTGCTTCCCTTTGCCTGACTATAACCTCTCCTACACCTAAACCAAGAGTTCATCCTCAATTTCCTCCTTATGAGATAGGATATCAGTAGAAAATATAGTTAGGCAGTCTTATTCTAGACTTGCTTGTAATCCATTAGAGTGACACCTTTCTTTCTAACAAACATACTGAATGATACAACATGAACTAGAAAATATGATGTTTTTTTACTAAATGATATAATATGTTACAAATATGGAGACAAACATATCAAAATAAAGTACTCATGAAATAAGTTCACTAACAACATATATGTTGCTTTCTAATCAACAAAATATCACCAAATACCTCAATATGAAAACTCTTCTATAAAATGCATGCAAAATATTTGTCTTAATGACAATTCTCTAAAATTGGGGAAAATTATAAAAGAAGAGTTGCTACATCTGAGGTGGTATCTTACATAGGTATTAGAGCTAGCGGTCTTGCCAACCTGTTGGGAGACTACCATCTATTAAAGTTTCTTGAGTTGCATGACATTTTGGAAAACATTCAAACTTGGTATATTATTGCATCTAAAGAAAATTAGATTATCGGTCACTTATCAAAATATTTCAGTGATTTGATGAAGTGTATTCAACCTAGGAAATTATAGAAAGAAAAGTGGAAATTTGGCTCTTAATGATTGGAATAAAGTTGGAGTCTCCAATTTCTAGATAATTTTCTTATCAAGCTGATGTAATTGGAATTATGTTTGTCTAAGGTAGAACAATTATATTGCAGGATGTTGAATTGGTCCAACGGAAGCTTATGGAACATCCTCATGAGGATTAAGACTTGAAGTTGCCTCTTGTCTCAATGAGTTCTTAAGAATTACAATTCATATAACACTATATAATAATGATATAATGATGATGATTTTATAGATTATTATTAAAGGATTTCATGGGTTGTGTGGTACCAGAAGCCCTTCTTTTGATAAGAGGGCTCAAAGTTTAAAAGTTATGGATAAGGTGAGATCATTTTTTAATTTTTATTGATCTCAAGTGCAATAATTTAATTATTTGAATGTTCCAATGATTCCTTACCAAAATAAAAAAACATCATGCATAAAATGTTAAGGCATCCATGTTAACTATTTTTTGCTTGATTTCAAATGAAGATGATGATATCTCTAAGAAGGTAAAATTTTAATTTTTGGCCATTTTTAGAAAGGAACGAGATGTCTCACATATAGCTCGTAGGTTCTCATAAAAATTAGTATAGTAAAAAATTGAGAAGCTTAAAAACCAGCTGACAAAATAGGAAGTGATTTCTTTTGGTTTACAACATACAAGATCCCACAAAAATAGATAGGAGTAAAAAGAGAAGTGATGTTTCACATGTCAAGAGGCTTGGACACTCAATCACATATGTGGTCCAATTGATAAATAAAATTAAATAGTACATTATAAATTGAAGCTAAGAATATTGCAGAAATATTAGCTTGTTGTTATTGAACCGTTCACGAAGTATGAAAAGAAAGAAAGGGCAAAGGAACTCAAGTAGGTGATTGAAGATCTTGAATAAATCCAAGAAGACTTTAGCTTCAAGTAGAGTCCTAATTTGACATGTTCAAATTTTGGACGTTAGGATGGTTGGTTTGAATTAGAAAGTGGTAATAACTTTTAAGTTTATTGATAGCCCATTGTTTGTGATGAGTGCTAATTTGACTTTCTAAAATCCACTCTTTGAGTTGGATGATGAGGTGACACCTAGTTGTTGATGAAACCAATGGGATGTGGGATTAAGGTGTTGTTTGTGGTCCTATGAGGTGGAGCCAATTGAATTGTCTATTGACCCACCCAAAATCATTGAGTCTTTACTTCTTGTAATGGACTATTATAGATTGAATTATCATGGGTTGACAGTTGAACTTGTCAGTTTACGACAAGAAAGGGAGTACTATTGCACGGTCTATATTTGTTGGGGTGCATACCGTTTTGATTGAATATATAAGTATCATCAAGTGTACTCTTAATGTGGCCCACATAAAATTACTATAGCACAACATCAACATGGTTAATTCACTATTTGGGTTGGTATCTATGCACAAGATGGAATAAGCATATGTCAAGATGTTGTAGAGCTAAAAAGAGATAATACTTGAATAAATTCCACATTATTAAAACTTTCTCACCATGTCAAACCATAAGTAATTTCAATGCCAAATACTAGGTGTGATTCTAATGTATTAATAAAGAACCAAAAATATATATAAATCTCATGCCTCAAACAAAAGCCTTAGACTTATAATATAATCAAGTAACGTATTTAGAATTTCACAAACTCTTGCCAAGGCATTAAAAATATTCCATATGCTCAAATTAAATATTAAATCTTTTTATTCATCATTAGACTTTATGAATCGATTCATTCATATTGAAAGTATATCATTACCAGAGGCAATATAATGCTCATGGAATAAATAGAGAAAAAACCAGTATTAAGCCCCAACCTGCAAATTTGTCTCTTAAAAGGACTTCATAAATTTATCAAACTTACTTTCAACCCCCCTATGAAATCTCTAATAAACCATTCAAAATCTGAGATCATCAATACAATGCAACCGCGAATGCTAATTGAAACTACTTCAAGAATGAAACTAGGTTTTCATCCAATTCCTCTGAACTTGAGGGTTTCCATACTAGGGCTTCTCAACTAAAATCTAAAATCTTTTCGAGCTATACTAGAGAAAGAATAAACTAAGCATACCCAATAGAGACTCAAAGTGTCTTTTTATAACTCGCCAAGGGAGCTTCTAGAAACCCTTTTAAAATTCTCTTACCTTTTAATATTTGTCTTTTTAAAATGGGAAATAATAGATAGAACCTTTTAATTAACGTCTTTTTTATAACCTTATTAGATAATTAAATTAAGTTGTTATTAAATTTATGTAATTTTGACAACTTAAATTTTTCTTATTTAATTAAATTTAAGGTCCAAATAAAGGGGACATTACACAAATAAATCTTATAGAAGGGATAAGTGTAATGTCCGCATTTTCATGTTAGGTAGCTTTGTAGTTGGCTCTAATATTATGGGTGTGTATCGACCATATTAGAGTATTTTTTATGTTACCAACAAGATTGGATGGCCTAAAGGACTTAGAGGGTAGTTTTTGAGGTTATTTTAGACTTTTGGTGTGCTCTCCAATATTCTTGGAGAGAGAATCTATCTATAATAAGTGTCTTGATTATGTTTGGTTATCATCACTCCTATGCAGCCAATTTTAATTTTAATGCATTTAAACCAGTTTTACAACTCGGGTGTAATGTTGACCTATATTTAATTAAATTTATAGTGGTTGTATTGATTTAATTAAAAAAATTTAGTGGGCATATTGGTATAATATCTTGTTGGAGAGAGAATGGAAAGTTTTAAAGGTTGGATTTGCCTAACCTTGTACCTAAGGTGCCCAAAATAATTAAATACTTAAATAAAGCACTTTTGGGGGTTATAAAGATTAATTATTCAATAGGCTACACTTGCAAGAAAGCTTGCATATGGTGAGCTTGACGATTTTGTCTCGCACTTGAAAATTGGTTATTATGTCTTCTTTTTGTTTGTAGACATCTAAAACAACCAACTGTTCCTGTTGATGTTTCAAAGAAGCAATTGTTCTTATCAATGTTTCAAACAAGCAATATTAAAACAATTTTTGGGCAATGTGGGCAAACTGCATAGTATCGGCTGTGAAAACAAACCAACTCACCAGCCTCTCACTTCTCACATCTACTCTCTTTTAAAATGAGACAAATCTTGTCTCGCTAATAGAATCATTGTTCCTCATCTAATCAGCATGAACATAATGCACCCTAGACATGGTTTGTTAGTTGTTTGATCATGAAACATTTTTGAGCTATGTACATGCATTTATGTTCTCAATTACAATCAATCCTTTCAAAAGATATTTGCATTAATTCATTCGTACTACTTTCACCACCTCGATATTATATAAATATTCATTCTATCAACATTTGAAAGAAAGCAGCAACAAGGGTTTAAATAAAGCTAAGAAGAGCGGGAGAAGCAGGCAATTTGTTGGCAGAAGTATGATTTTGAAACATTTGAAGTTGACACAGCCCGGGCAGGGGATGGCTCTGAGAACGGGCAGGGTGATGCGACACAGGATTCGAGTGGACAACAGGGGAAGGAAGAACCCAGATATTGCGACCTAACTAAAAACATTCAAGAGGACTCAGGTGGTAAGAGTCGGTATGATAACGACAGACACAAGGTGTATCACTGGGGGAAGGATGAGGAAAAGACAAATCAGGAGACCTCCCCTTCATCATATCTTACACCAAAACCAATAGTTCATCCTCAAATTTCTCCTTATGGGATAGGATATCATTAGAAAATATAGTTAGGCAGTCTGATTCTAGAGTTGCTTGTAATCCATTAGAGAGACACCTTTTTTTTTAACAAACATACCGAATGATACAATATGTTATAAAATGATAATCTTTTTTAGTAGATGGTACAATATGTTACAATTATGGACACAAACATATCAAACTATAGTACTCGTGAATGAAATTCATCAAGCAACATACATGTTGCATTGTTTTCAACAAACTATCACCAAATACCTCAATATGAAATCTCTTCCATAGAATGCGTGCAAACTATTTGTCTTAATGATAATTCTCTAAAATTGGGGAAAAATTACAAAAAAATGTTGCTACAACTGATGTGGTTTCCTACATAGGTATTAGAGGTAGTGGTCTTGCCAACCTGTTGGGAGACTAGCATCTATTAAACTTTCTTGAGTTGCATGACATTTTGGAAAACATTTAAACTTGGTAAATTATTGCATCTAAAGAAAATTAGATTGTCAGCCATTTATTAAAATATTTCAATGATTAAATGAAGTGTATTCGGCCTAGGCAATTATAGACAGAAAAGGAAGTGGAAAATTGGCTCTTAATGGTTGGAAAAGAATTGGAGTTTGTGC
The DNA here is from genome assembly GCF_030272615.1 of Cryptomeria japonica. Taxonomy (NCBI): domain Eukaryota; kingdom Viridiplantae; phylum Streptophyta; class Pinopsida; order Cupressales; family Cupressaceae; genus Cryptomeria; species Cryptomeria japonica. The sequence continues at coordinate 1,230,178 of NW_026728850.1, read as the reverse complement.
AATTTATAGATAATTTTCTTATTAAGCTGCTATAATTGGAATTATGTTTTTCTAAGGTAGAACAGTTATATTGCAGGATGTTGAATTGGTCCAACAGAAGCTTATGGAACATCCTCGTGAGGATTAAAACTTGAAGTTACCTCTTGTCTCAGTGAATTCTTAAGAATTACAGCTCATATAACACTATATAATAATGATTTTATAGATTATTATTAAAATATTTCATGGGTTGGGTGGTACTAAAAGCCCTTCTTTTGATAAGAGGGCTCAAAGTTTAAAATTTATGGATAAGGTGAGATCATTCGTTATTTTTATTGATCTCGAGTGTAATAATTTAATTCTCTGAATGTTCCAATGATTATTTACCAAAATAAAAAAATATCATGCATAAAATGTTAAGGCATCCATGTTAATTATTTTTTGCTTGATTTTAAATGAAGATGATGAATCTCTAAGTGGGTAAAATTTCAAATTTTGGCCATTTTTAGAAAGGAACAAGATGTCTCACATATAGCTTGTGAGTTCTCATAAAAATTAGTAGAGTAGAGAATTGAGAAGCTTAAAAACTAGTTCACTAAAAAGGAAATAATTTATTTTGGTTTACAGGATAGAAGATTCCACAAAAAATAGATAGTAAAAAAAATAGAAGTGATGTTTCACATGTCAAGATGCTTGGACACTCAATCAAATATGTGGTCCAATCAATAAACAAAGTTAAATATTACATTATAAATTGAAGCTGAGAATATTGCAGTAGTTGATGAATTTTATTTTGACCAAGGGATTGTTCTAACTTGTGAGCCTAAACAATGTAAAGAGTATGACATTAAGGTGCTGATTTGGAGGACCGATTAGAAAATTCTTTTCAAGATGCTAGTTTTGAGACACGTAGTCTGAAGAATTTGTTGAAGGTCGGTGAGGATATAATTGTGGTCTTTGAATTTGCTCTGATCTGGGTAAGCTTGTCAGGCTTGCCACTTGAATTATGGGTTGAGGACGTTTTCTCAGGAATAGCGAACTCCTTTGGGGAGCTTGTTGTGATAGATCCAACGACTGTAGCTCGAAAGAGACTAGTTTATGTGCGCATTTGTGTCAATATTTCGCAGAAGATGGATCTTCCTAGCTCTATTGATATAAATTCCAAACTTGGTTTATGGGAACAGACAATAGAGTTTGAGTCCCTCCCCTTTGTGTGTTTTTCCTATAAGAAAGATGGACACTGGGATAAGGCTTGCCCTAGCAACCCCAAAAAACCTATGAAGGTTAACAATCCCCATAAACACATATGGAAAGAAAAGAATAATATTAAGGTAGATAGTAGAGTGAAAGGAGGAAGTGGAATTCCTGGTAACATAAAAGACTTATCAAAAGGTGATAGAAATGCTAACCCTCTTAAGGCTCCCCTTTTAAAGGAAGATAAAAAGAATGAAATCAGTGGATTTGAGATCAAATCAGTCAATATTTTTTAGGTCCTACAGACTCAGGAGGATGAGAATGTAATCATTGAAGAGATTCTTGAAGAAGGTGAGATTGAGGATGCAACTGAAGCTCAACATGAGGCCCTTCAAGTTTCGGCGATAAAAAGAGATAAAGAGTGCCCAAATGATTTTGAAGGACATGAAGTTAATTATGGAAGGAAGAACAAGTTTGGATCGCCTAAGGTTAATCTAAATGCGTTACTCCAGAATGTTGGAGTTGACATGCCCACTTCATCCCAGAAAAGAGGAGAATTGTGGAATAACATGCAAGCTGATCTCAGAGATGAACATGAGGAAGAAATAACAGGGAATGGAAAAAAGAAAAATAAGAAGGTGGGATGCCCTAATGGGGTGAAAACTAGGACCAGATCCAAGGCAAATATTGGTCTATCCAAATATCCGCAGGGACATAAATCCATGAAATGGCATAGGGACTAGGAGAGTAAGCAAAACATAGCTGATGGAAGACAGAAAACTATACAGGAATCCTTCCCCTAGGTTTCCAAATGAAGGTAATCTCATGGAACATTCGAGTCCTAAATGGTCTCAATAAACAGTATATATTATGGAATCTCATTCGAGACCATAAGTCGGATATTATCCTTGTGTAGAAAACCAAAATGAGTAAGGAGAAAGTTGAGAATTTAAATTTCTTTAAAAATGGAGGGGTCTGTGGTAGTAGCTCGAATGGGGCCTCTGGTGGGGTGGCTATTTTTGGAACAAGAAAACTATTTTAGGAGATATGATTGATGAAGATGATAATATCATATCTATGAAAGTTAAAAGCATCTCTGAAGGAAAGGAATGGGTAGTCACAAATATATATGCCCCTAATTCCAAAGCTGCTAGGAGTAAATTTTGGGATAAAATCCAGCAAAAAAGAAGATCTTTCCCTAAGGACAGCTGGTTGTTGATGGGAGATTTCAATACTCCTTTGCAAGGAACTGAAAAATTTGAAGGAACTCAAGCCCAACTAGATAGCAGATCTGATTTGATGGACTTCATCAATGTCAATGCTCTTATTGATATTGATCTCACTGGAGCTTCTTACACCTGGTCTAATCGCAGGGATGGAGAAGACCTCATTTAGGTAAGGCTTGACAGATCCCTTATTACTTATGATTGGATACTTTCTCATAGCTACTCCTTATCATTTGTCAATAGAATTGGCTCGGATCATTATCCCATTTCCTTTGTTGCTGAGTCCATTAAGATTAAACAGTGCTTCCCTTTTTGGTTTGAGAAAATGTGGATCTCTCACCCCTCTTTGGAAAAATCCATTGCCAACTAGTGGAATATTGATGTGGATAGAACAACCATGTACAAAGTTGCTAAAAAACTTAGAAACATCAAAGATAACATCAAGATCTAGAACAAGAAGCTCTTTGGTGATATTTTTGAATTAAAAAAAAAAGTTGAAGGAGGAATTAGAACATATCCAAAACTCAATACAAAAAGATGGCTGTAAAAAGTATCCCAAGGCTAAGGAAGATGAATATATTATTCAAACTTCACAATATTATTTCTAGGGAGGAAATCTATTGGAGACAGAGATCCAGGGCTATTTGGGTGAAAGTTGGGGATAGAAATACTAATTTTTTCACATGACTTCTATGAAACATAAAGCTGTGAATAGAATTTCCAGATTAATTGTTGAGGACAAAATTATTCTTAAGGAGGATGATATTAGGGATGAAGCTATTAGTTTCTTTTCTCAGCTCCTCACCGGTAGCAAGGAGATTGATTCTGCTAAGCAACAGGATCTGGTTGACATCATCCCCAAGATTATTGATCCTAACCAAAATAAGGCCCTTTTTGTTATCTCCTCTGCTGAGGAAATTTAAAAAATGGTCTTGTCCTTTCAGGGGGATAAGGCTCCAGGATCTGATGACTTCCCCATGTTTTCGCTACTTCAGCAGGAGTTGTTGTCCTTTTCTATTAACAAAGATTTTGATGATGTGTTCCTCTAGAAGAGTAATCCTAGGGGTGACTTCACGGTTGCCTCAGCCTATAAAAACACATTTACCCAAATCAGCAACCCAATATGGGGTAAAGTTTGGAATAGAATTCTTATCCCTAAAGTCAACATGTTCTTTTGGCTTGCTACTCACAATAGGATTCTTACTATTGATAACTTGGCCCGAAGAGGTTTTATGTTCCCCAACAGGTGTGAGCTATGTCATAAAGAGGAAGAATTAGTTGATCATCTATTCATCCATTGCTCCTTCTCTTGGGAAATATGGAGTAAGTTTTGGGTGAATTGGAAAGTTGATTGGGTTATGCACAACAATCTCAAGGAAATTATTTGGCAATGGATCTTTCCCACCAAATTTCCTCTTATCAAGAACCTTTGGTCCTTAATCCTTCCCATGACTTGTTGGGGCATCTAGAAAGAGAGAAATAACAAAATATTTAGGGAAGCTAAGTGCACTTCTCAGGTGGTCTTTGAAAAAGTTTGCAGGGCTATAAAAGAAAACATAAATATTCCTCACAGGAACAACAAACAATGGTTTTTTGCTGATATGAATGATATTGAAAAAGGCATCCTTATTGAATGGAATTTAATCCACAAAGTCTACAGATATGACAATAAGACAAGGAGAGAAAATATTATTTGGAGATTTCTTGATCATGATTGGGTCAAGGTGAATTATTGTTTTTAGGCATCATTTTTATGATCATTTGTGTGACGGGGATTATAATAATAAGTGTTGGATCTCTACGGCCATTATTATTTACTTCTTTAAAATCACAGATGGTACTCTGTTCTGCGATCCCAGTATTTTGCTTGAGAGCCTGTGTTTAAGTCTTGGCCTACAATTTGTGAGATATACTATTAGAGACTTCAACTTGCTATTCAACATGAGAGGTAACCTAAACCGGAATGAGCCCTCTGGTTGCAAGAACTAGAAAAGTGAGCGGAAAGTGTGGAGGAGGCTCCATAGACATGGATTCACCAACTATATGGAAAAGTTGCATGGTAGCAGAAAATCGGTGTCTCAAGGCTTTGCTAAGGGTTGGAACAGCAATAAAGTCACTTTGTTTGGGGAGACCTAGAAGATTGATGAGGATTTGGTTGTGGAGGTCACGAGACTTCAAAAGGAGGGCACAAAGTTCTACAGAGACTGAAAGTTTGCTGCTGAAGCGATTAAAAACTTCCCGAAAATAGAGGATGAGAAAGCTCGGCTTGCCAAGCAAGACAACGTTTCTTACTACCTCCCCCAGCAGGTAAAGTCTTTTTGGCAGAAAATGCTAAGGGTTTTGATGGAATTCCTGACTATTGATGGTAGATTTACTAAAGTCTACAATTATCATTTTGCAATTCTCAATCATTTCTGCCATGGGGTTAAGATTTCTCTGCCCTTTTATTTAGCATCATCCCTGAATGAGAGCTTGGCTGACCATGCCAAAAAGCCCAAATCTTACCCCATAGCCCATCAGAGGCTTATTTTTCTCATTTACGAACACCTAAAGAAAAAAGATAGTGTTAGCAAGGATGATAACTCGGTAACAAATGCACATATTTCTGAGAGTTGTATTGACTCTGAGTCTGAAGATGATTTGTCGAATGCCCCTACCCATAAAAAAGGGAGAGTTGACATTGATATTGTAGACACGGAGGTGAATGATGGTATGGAGGAACAGGAGAAGGAGGCTGAGATTGAAGTGGAGAGTGAGAAGGAAGAGTATGCTGGAGAAGAGGAGGAAGGGAAAAAAGATGCCAATATTGAAAACCCTGATTCTAACCCTATGGGTTCAGATAGCAAGAATTTTACCCAGAACTCCATGGAGGAATCCAACCCTAAATCCGTGAGCTCTAAGCAGGAAAGGGATACGGCGAAAACTATCTTGAATGCCGCTCAAAGTTACACGCTGGAGTCTTTCAATTTTCAGAAGTGGGTTATTGAAAATATTACCAGCATTCAGAGAAAACAGAGAGACCTGGAGAATAAGATTCACAATTTGATCAAGTATACTAATTCGGGGAAAAAGAGTGCGGAGGTGGAAACCAGTGAAGCAGAGGATGAAATTGAAATGGAGGACTAGTCGGAAAAAGATCTTATAAAAGGGGATTTGAAACATCTGGAGGATGTGATTAGAATTGTAAAAGAAAAGACTGAGGTGGATAACGAGATCATCATCAATCGGGTTGCTAAAACTGAGAAGGCATTGAAAAACTTCATGAACCACAATCTTGAGGTCTTGAGAATCTCATCTCAAAACATGAATGCCTTGGTAGATCACTTACAGAGGAAAAATAAGAATAAGGATTTGGTAATCATTGATGATATACCGACCTCCACCTCTACTCATCAAATCTCCAGGTGAAGGACCAGGCAAACAACCAGTGATATGGAGACAAAGATGAAAGGCATTTAGCTGAAATAGGAGAACAATGATGTAAGAGAAGCCGCTAAGACCATGATGTTGTTGGTTCAGAATGCAAAGGAGTCTATTAAAGTTTTTATTTGATATGTAATGTTGGAGTTTGGATGCCAGTTTCTCGTTGGCTCTGTGTTGTCCTTTTATCCTAGCTGCTGGTTTTTTTTGCATCTTTTTTGTCTAGGTCTTGTCTTCTCTAGTTTCTTTCATGCTCATCCTTCATAATGTAAGTGGGTTTCGGGTCCCTTAAAACCTGATTTTCCTTAATCAAAAACAATGAACCATATAATCAATGCAAAGAAACCATACCACATAACACCATGATTTTGGCATGGAAAACCCAGAAAGGGAACAACCATGGTGGTAAACCTACCCACAGTTAGATGATACTTCTGCAGAAAGTATGTGTTACAAGAGGGGCCTGCACTTGCAGGAAGGCACACTGCCTAGAGCATACTGCTCATTACAAAAGAGTCTCATTGACTATAGAGAGGCTACAACCTTCTCAAGATAAATGGACAACAATCCATAGAGTGAACTATTGGAAATAGCATCTACCATGCCTGATTACAGTCCCGATTAAGCTCAATGTCGGAGGACTAAATCCTCTTCTGAATCCAATTCGATCACCAATGATGGATCAACTCCTTTGCCTAAATCATATTACAATATTCGCACATTACATTCCTTGATCATGACCTTTCCAATAACCATGATACTTTACAAAGAGTTTCTACCTCTTATTTATACAAACCGTAAGGCCTAAACCAATTAGGTCGGCCACCTAAAGATATTACAATAATATCATTACATAATTCCATTTACAATGATATGCCATGTCGGCTTAAGACCAAAACAATAATAACAAATCCATAAATCATCTCGAATCATCCCGGTAACATGTAGAGTACACGATAGCATGATACCGATCCATAACCTAGATAGGTACCAGACCTATTCTGGGTCCACCGTGCCAAAGCAATATCTTCAAGCATTTTAAGCATGATCAAAGAACATCTTCAGCATCCTGAAGTCCATGAAGAAGTTGCACCTACACCAATTATGCATCATGTCACAATTCCTCAATGAAAGCTCTGTTGGTAAAGCCTTAAACTAGTGTTGGTAAGGGTTTACCAAAGTGTATGATAACATCCAATTACCAAGCCAATACCAACTAACCAAAACATCTTCATGGAGCATATAACTCATAAAATCCAATATACTTCACTGATCCAAACATGTCAGAAGTGTCAACAGATAATCTCTTCTTTCGGTAACACTAGATCTTCTATCGGTAACCAAAACTTGTCTGTCGGTAACCATCCATATCAGCTAGTGTTGACATCAATGACAAAATGTACATCAATGCAACACATAATCAATTCATCCATAATGCCAACAATCTCCCCCTTTTGGAATTAATGGCAACACTAGAGGTGAAAAACACCTAAGTACCAAGAGATTCCAAACAAGTCTCCCCCTGTGGAAGATAACCAACGATCAATAGCTCTCCCCCAGTGAATGATATCTTTGTAAGGTTCGGAATGATTTTTCACATTACTATCACTCCCCCTTTGATATCAATGCCAAAAATCTGACAAAAATATCAAAGCAATGATATAAACCTTTGAATCTCAAAGTTGACTACTCCCCCTGAGTACTAGCACCACTCATTAGTGCCAAAATGAATTATGTCTCTGATAATACATGTCTGACTGATGACAAACTTCATCAATCAAGTCTCTATTGGAGGGGCAGAAACCCCTAACCTGTATCTTAAATATTCAAATGATTTCTTAGACAACGGTTAAGTGAATATGTCTGCAATCTGTTCTTTAGTGTTCACATAAACCAATTTGACTTCCTTTGCTTCTACCTTGTCCTTCAGAAAGTTATACTTTATTGAAATATGCTTAGTCTTAGAGTGAAATACTGGATTCTTAGACATGTCAATAACGACCAGTTCACTACATTTTACTCTGATATCCTTCAACATTTTCTTCATCCACAAAAATTGAGTGCAATTAGTTGATGTTGCAACATACTCAGCTTCTGCAATAGATAAAGAAATGCATGATTGTTTTTTTCTTATACATGAAACCAGTTTCTTTCCAAGAAAGAAAGCTCCACCAGAAGTGCTCTTCCTATCTAACATCTTCAATTCTAGCTACAGGTTCAAATGTCTCACCATAATGAATTCCTTCCATTTTAGAATATCCTTTATAAACCAATCTAGCCTTGTTTCTTATAACTTGACCATCCTCATTCAGTTTATTTCTAAAAACCTATTTAGTTCCAATAACATTCTTATTTTTTGGTTGAGAAACTAAAGACCAAGTTTCTTTATTCTCTATTTGATCTAATTCATCTTCCACAGCCTTTAACAAATGTTTATCCTTACAAGCTTACATAACAGTTGTTGGTTCAACTTGAGAAATAAGACATGCCTCTTCATTTTCCAGTTTTCTACTTGTCATAACTCCCTTGTCTCTATCTCCAATAATTTGATCTTCAGAATGATTTAATCTTACATACCTTGGTGTCTTTTGAACTTCAGGTTCACCACTCTTATCATCAGTCATAGGCGAATTTTTTCTGATTGTGCCGGTGTAATTGTCTTAGCTTCCTGTACCGGTTGAGGCATTATCGGTTCAGTTATGATCATTTCCACTGTCGGTTCCCTATCATATGATATATAATGATTTCTGTATTGTTCATCTACTTTCACATTAGCACTTTCCACAATTTGCTATGATCTTTTGTTATAACATGTATATGCTTTGCTCTAATTTGAATAACCAAGAAATATCCCTTCATCACATCTAGGATAAAACTTTCCAATTGAATCATCTCTTTTGATATAGCATTTACTTCCAAAAAATTTAAAATATTTAACAGTAGGTGTGTATCCGAACCATAGTTCATAAGGGGTCTTACCGGTTTCACCTTTGATGTGAACTCTATTGAATGTGTAAATTGTCGTACTCATTGCTTCTCTCCAGTAGATATGAAGAATTTTGGCTTCCATCATCATAGATCTAGTTGCATCCAAAATGGTTTTGTTCTTCCTTTCAACTACTCCATTTTGTTGAGGAGTCCTAGGTACAGATAGATGTCTCCTGATTCCATTTGTCTCACAATAACCGTTAAATTCATGAGAAGTGAATTCCCCGCCATGATCTGATCTTAGACATTTAATTTTCAATCCAGTTTCTGTTTCAACCTTTGCTTTAAAGATCTTGAATTTCTCAAAGGCTTCAGACTTCTCCCTCAGAAAAGTCACCCAAATCATTCTAGAATACTCATCAATAATCTGCATGAAATACCTATCACCTTGAAAGCTTCTAGTCCTTGCTGGACCACATAAGTCAGTGTGAATCAAATCAAGTACATCACTAGATTTATGATGTATGCTCTTAAAATAACTTCTGACTTTCTTACCCAATTTGCATTCCTTACATACTAGATTATGAGGCTGCAAAATCTTAGGTATATCTCTAACTAACTTAGTTGAACCGATCTTAACAATGCAATCAAAATTAACATGAAACAACCTCTTATTACCAGTGTTCGAGTGAAATATATTAATTCCTCTCTGAGTAACGATTGCAATTTTCAAACCAGTCTTGTTAATGATTTTGCATTTTCTATCTTTAAAATGAAGTTGTAAACCGTTATCAACTAATTGTCCAACACTCAAAATATTATGCTTCAAACCTTCTACGTAATGGACATTATCATTATTATGCTTGCCATCCAAAGAAATAATACCTCTACCTTTGATCATACATGCCTTTTCATCTCCAAATCTAACTTGACTACCATTGTATTCTTGCAGGGATAAAAATTTCCTTTTATCTCCAGTCATATGGTGTGAGTATCCACTATCAATTACCCATTCATCTGTATCTTCAACTTTTGTTGCCAAGGCCTTCTCTTCATTTTTTATAGCCGGTTCTGGTTCATCTTCCTTCAAAGCATAGAACGCTCATTCCTTACCATTTCTAGATCCACTAGTAGAGTCTTTTGTTGGTTCATCTCCTTCCTCATTTGTTACTCCTTCATCATCTTCTATGTAGCATTGTTTACTCTTCTTGAATCTATATATGTTTGGGTTAGGCTTAAAACATTTCTTAAGTTTTTCTTCAAACCTTACATTCCTTTCAGGACATCTAGATGCAAAATGACCAATCTTATTACATGCAAAACATTTAAAAGGTGTTCCTTCATACTTACTTTCAGTTGGACCTTTAGGTATTCTTCTAGCAAATAAGGCTTCAAGTTGCTCAAATTCTTCATCTTCTTTCCTCATGTCTTCCAATTATTTTGTATATAGGGCTCTCCAATCATTCTTGCTGGTAGATATTGATGATGATGCATGAAAAGCAGGTTCAGACTTTACAACTCTAGAAGATCCAAATTCTTCAAGCTCAAAAGCAGATAATTTCCCAATCAGAATATCTCTGTTGACTGAAGTGTTTTCCATTGTTCTTAACTCATTAATTGCAGTTGCCTTCATCTTGTAAGCTGGTGGAAGGGCTCTCAAGACTTTGGAAACTATTTCATCTTCACTTAGAACTCCTCCACAATATTGAATTCCCATAACAATCTCATTTACTCTTTCGATAAACTTAGCTGATGATTTGTCATTCAATCCCATAATCTGCTGATCAGTAAGTGCACACAGGAGGGCTTCTCTAGCTCTGCAATCATTTTCAATATTCTTATCCAGGTCTGCAGGAGCAGGATTCCAAGATGTCGGATCATAAGGTGTGTATCCTTTCTCAGTGATCTCCCAAATATCCTTACCAAGACATTTAAGATGAGTCTCTAGTCAAATTTTCAATATCCCATAATTTGTTCCATCAAGCTTAGGGATTTCTCTTTTGAAAATAGTTGTCCGTAGATTAGAAGTGTTAGTTGCCATAGGATCTACCTCAAGCAGTTAAGCTTTTGCAAAAGAGGACCAAAGCCTTGATACCAATTGTTAGGATAACCGATCAACAACTGAGAGAGGAGGTGAATCAGTTACATTAACAGGGTATAACTTTTAATCCACAATACAACCTTAAACAAATCAAGTATCGGTAAAGAAAAGACAGATGTCGATAGGAACAGATAACGGTAAACAATACAACTTAACAATTAACCCAATAATCAATGCAAAGCAACCATACCACATAACACCATGATTTGTACGTGGAAAACCCAGAAATGGAAAAACCACAGTGGGAAACCTACCCACAATCAGATGATACTTCTGCAAAAGTATGTGTTACAAGAGGGGCCTGCACTTGCAAGAAGGCACACTGCCTAGAGCATACTACTCATTACAAAAGAGTCTAACTAACTAGAGAGAGGCTAAAACCTTCTCAAGATAAATGGACAACAATCCAATAGAATGAAATGTTGGAAATAGCATCGACCATGCCTGATTACAGTCTCGGTTAAGCTCAATGTCAGAGGACTAAATCCTCTTTTGAATCCAATTCGATCACCAATGATTGATCACCTCCTTTGTCTGAATGATATTACAAGATTCACACATTAAATTCCTTGACCATGACCTTTTCAATAACCATGATACTTTACAAAGAGTTTCCACCTCTTATTTATACAAACCCTAAGGCCTAAACCAATTAGGTCAACCACCTAAAGATATTACAATAATATCATTACATAATTTCATTTACAATGATATGCCATGTCAGCTTAAGACCAAAACAATAATAACAAATCCATAAATCATCTCGAATCATCTTGGTAATGTGTAGAGTACATGCTAGCATGATACCAGTCCATAACCTAGATAGGTACTGGACCTATTCTGGGTCCACCATGCCAAAGAAATGTCTTCAAGCATTTGAAGGATGATCTAAGAACATCTTTAGCATCCTAAAGTCCATGAAGAAGTTGCACCAACACAAATTATGCATCTTGTCACAATTCCTCAATGAAAGCTCTGTCGGTAAAGCCTTAAACCAGTGCTGGTAAGCGTTTACTAGAGTGTATGATAACATCCAATTACCAAGCCAATACCAACCAACCAAAACATTATCATGGAGCATATAACTCATGAGATCCAATATACTTCATTGATCCAAACATGTTGGAAGTGTGAACAGATAATCTCTTATGTCACTAACACTAGATCTTCTACCGGTAACCAAAACTTGTCTACCGATAACCATCCATATCAGCTAGTGTTGACGTCAATGACAAAACATCAATGCAACACATAATCAATTCATCCATAATGCCAACAGGGATCACCTCAAAAGACCGCGTTGCAGCCATCCCATGAGAAAGAAAACAAAAAGAGGAATCCAAAAAGCAAACAAAACCCAGTCCAACCTCTGGAATGGAGAGGACCAAGCCCCCAAACCTTGTGCAAGGAAGCAACAATAGAGTGCCTCTCCCACAAGAAAATCTAGCCACAAGGGACCAAACATCACCATAGACACAAAGAGGATCAGAAGCAAAACCAACCCCATACCACTCCACGTGGGAAGAGAAGGTACAACACGAGGTGAAAATTCCCCCAAAACCATGTCGGCTGCACCCCTCACAGAACCTACCGCAAACTCCAAAAACCTTTGGACCCCACCAAAGGGGAATACCGTGCACAAGGCATAAGTAAGAACAAAAGCCACGGAGGGGCTTTCTCCCAAACCGTCTGCTGTCTCATCCGGATCTCCCTCATCCTCACCCTCGCCGCCCTCTTCGGTGGCACAAACCTCAGCACTCCTGCTTGCAAAGCTCCCATTCCCTTTGCTTCACTATAGTTAATGCATGCCTTTATCATGACAGAACATTTAAAACTTGATCATTATTGTTGAAAGAAAGACATCGGTTTGAATGTTTGACACCTTGATTGCAGACCTGTGGTCAATTACTAAATGTGTTCTCATAGGATTGATGGATCATTTACATTAGTTACGTTTAAAATGAGAGAGAAAGAGAGGGTTGTACTTACATACAACTTACACCTTTTCAGATTTAAATTTTGATGAAGACAAACATCAAGGACCACTTTCTTGCTATCATAAAAACCAATCATACTACCTACCTTGTTAAGCCTACTAAAGAAACTTATAGGACATTATGCTAAAAACCTCAAAACAAAGGGGCTTTTCTAACATCTCTAACCTTCAGTACTATCCTCCATTTTTGCATTTCCCATGGGGCTTCTTGTTTCCATATTGTTTCAATGACTCTGTAGCTCCAAACCTTCCATCTCCATGAACTTTGCTATCTAGTTCAGCTCTAGATTCACCACCACATTTGTCCAATTTAGAAGGAAATTTAGATTCATCACTGCTTTCTCCCTATGGTCCTGATATTCCATTTCATGATCGAGAAGAATAATTGGCAATTTTTTGATATCCTCTCCCTTTTTGTCAAAATGATGCAGAGAGTCTTGGAGCTTTGTTTGTTACACCTTCTTGAGTGACTTGTCCTACTCAACCCTACAACTACTCAATTCCTTCCTATGGCACTTTGCAGGGGTTATGATAATGAGACCTCCTAGGTCTAAACCATCTTTACTTGCCTCCTAGGTATAGCCAATGGTTTCTGGACAATCAACTCCACTCCTTGAGGTGGCCACCTCAGTCACTCATACACTCCTCTCCTGGGCTCCAACCACTCCTACAAGGATCTTAACACACAATCACTTCCTATGGTTTCCTAATGCATCTACAAGGTGTCTTCAATGTATTTGGAGGTTTGAGGCTCACCAAATCCATCGCCTTGGCTTCCTAACCCTTCTAGGTCTCTATCGGCACCAAAATAGGCCTAATTGCATTAGCCCTCCCTATGAGGTTTTAGGGGTTTACTTTTTGAAAGTCCCAAACAAGCCTAGAAATAAATCATCGATTTGAGTACCCTTTCGGAAGTTACAAACAATACTAGAAAAGTGCATTTGGTTTATCTGTACAAGTGGATTTTCCAATGTTGCACTATTTTGAAGGGTTTTAGGCCTAACCAGTGAATTGGCAAGATGGGTCTAAAAATCTTCACCAGTCAAATCTCATGCTCCAATAAATTTGGGAACCTTCAAGGGAAATCAAAGGGATTTCCATTCATGTGTCACTTGGTCCTGCACCAATCCCCATGTTCTCATAAATCACACCTTTCTTGTTGTCCTAACTCACCTACTTCCAGCAGTGAGCCTAGGGCTTCATTGTTTCTCCTGCTCCTGCACTTGCAACACCACACGCCCTATTATAAACCTATGTACAGACCCTAACCTAGCATTCTTAGTGATTTCAATAGGTTTCATCCAAGAATGCCTAGGTTACAGCCATTTCTTGCTCTTAAACCCTACTTGCAAGGGTTTTGCTCCTAGTTGCAAAGAATGGAGGTAATCTCTACAACTTAGGACAATAAAACCTAAAAATAAAAATTTAAGAAGACAAATTAAATGAATACCCATAATTACAATGGATTTACACCATCTAGTCCGTACTGGACTATACAAAACAATGAAAATAAGAGTAAACTATCAAAAATCGGTGGAAACAAGGTTGCTTCACATACCAAAAACTTGCTCTTGCATTTCCAAACCTCCAACACATACAATGAAGTGAATTTTGGCTTATATGCTCTTGTTCCAGTTGGTTCAACCAACATTTAATGCCTAAAACCAAAAATGCAACTTTTGCAAGAAATTGCAAAATGTTGCTCAGCAACTTTTGACAACTTTTGGCTCGAAGATGCAACTTTGAATTCTAATGCATTTTAAGACTCCTAAAGGTCCTCTAACACCCTAGAAGACCTAAACACAACACAATTGACCCCTAACACATGAATACATTCATCTAGAGTACTTTACCTGTGAACTACCTAAGCATCTCACTTCTCAGGTTGTCAGCATCCTGGACACAATTGACTCAAACCAAAACTTGGACTACTCAACCATGGCTCTACTGAGTCCTCAATGGTTGTTCCATTATGGTGCAATAGGTGATGTGATATCAATATGAGGAGATGAAATACAAGGCTCAAGAATGGGGTCACATGTGAGAATCCCCATATTCAAGTATCCAAAGTTCTCCTCAAAATCTGAACCATCACAAGAAGTGTGATCATCATGTATAGAATCATCAAATGTGAAATCATCATCATCAACAAAATCTGAAAAGGAGTATAACCGAGATGCATGATCAACCACCCCAGTCGCAATGATAGCTCTAGTCTCCAAGTCTCTAATGAAAACTGAGTCAGGTGTGAACTCCACGACCCTCTTAGTTGCGCCATGTGTGATTTGATAGATAGAAAGGAGATTGTTTGTCAAGTGGGGTACACACAACACATCATTGAAGGAGTTATCCCCAATGTCAATAGATCCTTTCCCAATCACATCCATGTATGTATGATTGCCCATCAAAATCTATGGCATGGTGCAAGGCTCAAAAGTAGAGAACATAGATTGCAAACATGCCATATGATGAGAAGCCCCTAAATCTAGAAGCCATCTCTCTGATTTATGACTAATAGTAGCACATAGAGCTTTTCCTTTTCTTGTTCCAAAAGAGTGAGTCTTCCCACCTATAGAAGCCATGAATGCTTGCCCTTTTCCTTTTGAATGTGAGGAAGTGGAAGTTGATGAATCATCCTTCTTGTAGACTTTAGGCAAATCAATGTTATGTTTTTTGATGATATGTGTAAGCTCATCAATCTTCTTAGAATGGCAACGATGCTCCTCATGACCAATCTTTTTACAATAAGCACAAGTAGGTCTCTCCCTCTTTGGTGAATTATCTCTCTTGGAAGAGGATGAATCTCCTTGTTGTGGAGAAGATGGTGCTTTTCCCTTAGGCTTTGATTGCCATTTCTTCTTGTTTGAGTTGTCCTTTCCTTGATTTCCTTTGTTCCCTTGATTTGCCACTAATGCTTGAGACTTAGAAGCCTTAAGAATGCCCATGCTTATCAACTTAGTTTGTTCCATCATCAACATTTCATTGAAAGCATCAAATGTAGGCATTTTGTAGCTTGAACCCATTGTCATCCTATGGGTTTGGAAACTAGAAACAAATGCTGCATATTCTTGTGGAAGCTTGCCTATCAAGTTGAATATCAATTGAGTATCCTTCTTATCAATGCCACAATCTTTGAGTTGTGCCCTCAACTCATTTTCCTTAGTGACATAATCTTGTATAGTATCAAAGTTCTTGGGATCTAACATGGTGAGATCACTATCAATTTGATATCCCCTAATCTCATCAACTTGACCATACAAGTCTTGAAACTTTTGCCAAGCATCCTTGATTAGAGTACATTTCTCAATACGAAAAATGAGATCCTTTGATACATACTTTCTTAAGGTACCAATTGCCATGATATTTTTAGTGAGCCAATCCAAGTGACCAACTGGATCAACCTTAGGATCAGCGGGAGCAACAATAGTTTCATCAATGTAATGAGTGAGTCCTTTTTCCATAAGTTTACTCCATGCATCAATTTTCCAAGTAGCATAATTATGAGGAGTTAAGAGAGGAAACTTAGAAGAACCCATAGCAGCAAAAAGGAAGGAACACAAGAGAACAAAAGCACAAGATACAACCCCCCCCCAAATTCAATCAATCAAAGTACCCCCCCCAAAGTGATGATTTTGGCACTTTATACTTAGTGTGATTACAATGAGCCACTTGCAAAACAAGGCAAAGTGGACTTATGATGCAAATTTTACAACTTCTCAAATGAGATACAAGAGACTTCAATCAATAGTGCAATGAATCTAACTGAGATTCAAGCAAATATACAAGTACCAAGAGAGCCAAAAATGGCCAATATCTGAAAGTACAATTTCTACTTACAATGGCATCAATCTGATAGCATCATGTGAAAGTAGACAAAAAAATACGCACTTTCAAAAAAAAAATGGCACCTGAAAAGCAGGTCGTATGACCCTAAACGAAGCCTCTAAAGTTGCAAAAACTAGGATTACTTAGGTACAGTCACCAAAAATTGAATTTTCTGAAAAATCAATTCATCAAAATCAAAAAAATTCTTCACCACTATGGAGAGCATGAAATTCTAGCCCATTTCAAAAAAAATTGCACCCAAAAAGGAGCAAAAATGCGCAAGTTATGGCCATTTGAAGTTGAACTGCAAAATCAAAAAACTCAATGAGAGGGGCCTGCAAAATTTTTGAAAAATGATGACATGGCGCTGATGTCAGCAATTCACTGTGTTAAATTTGACGGCTGTATGACCGTCGCAAAAACTTTGCCTCCCCACTGACTGGGCGTCCGTACTATAAGGACTGTTGACTGTGCAAGCCGTACCGTACGGATTTGCTCACTGGGCGGTGTGGGTCAGCTCTACATGGCAGATGACGTGGTGGATGACTGTGCGTACGGGTTTTACCCGCGGGCCAGTGGCGGACGCGGGGCCGCCTGTTTTGGTGGTCGCCAACAGAGGGAGCGGCCAGAGTCGAGGGGCCGATGGAGTCTATGTCCCGGCCGGCGGGATGGGGCTGTGGTTGCCGAAGAGGAGAAGTGGTCCCGACGGCGGTGACGGGGATGGCGGGTATCGGCACAGGCAGTGGCTGGTACAGGCAGGGGCGGAGCGTGGCGAGGATGGGACGGTCAGTGCTGACAGCGATAGACGGGAGGATGAAAGCCGAGGTGGCTGATGAGAGGAAGGGGCTGCGACTGAGGACACCGGAGGTGGCGGCGGCACGGGCGATGTGGACCGGTGCTGCAGACCTGCAGGGTATGGCAGGTCACGGGGGGGTCAAAATAGGCCGACTTTATAACCAAAATTCATGGAAACATCCTTCTGGACGCAATAGCGGGGTCGGATCTGGTCTAGGACACCTCCAAAAGATGCTGCTCTTCAGATCTACCTCTTGACATCGCAATAATGCCTCTTCAAGATGAATCAATGAAACCCCAATGGCTCTGATACCATGTGAGATTTTGCCAAGATCAAGAGCTCAATGAAATGTACAAAATAGAGACACAATATAGGACAAGAATAAACTGTATTCTCATCAATAGAAAATGATCAATAATATCAATTTACATACAATGTAGATGAGCTTGCTTATATAGGCAAGGCTAGGGATATGTGAGCACACAAACGTGACATGTGGCTCAATAAGAAACAAGGGTAGGTAGGAAATAGGTGTGGGTAGGTAGGAGAAATAATATAATAGTCCACATGAGGTGGATCACCCACTGAATGTGGAGTGTAACAACAAGATCAACACCATAAAAGGTGGAATTTCTCCTACACACACTATCCCAATGTGGCACAAACACCCAAGTGTCTCATACCCAAACTATTATGAAATGCATTTCCTAAGTAAACTTAAGTAAGTGTAACAATATCCAAGATGAATAATTATTTACACCAACACCTTATTCTTTTTTTTTCTTTTCCTTTTTTTTTTATGCCATATGGTTTCTTTATAATGGGCTCAATGTTGGACCTCCATCCCTTTTTTTCCTTCAATCTCTCAAAGTATTCCAAATAGTAACATAATTTATCACAAGAAATCTCACAGAAAGCACACAATTTGGCTAAAAATTTTCTAAGAAGTCTAACAGAAATAGATTGTATGTTTTTTTATAATTAGAGACTCATAATTTGAATTACTATTGGACTTGGATTAATCTACTAATAATTTTTTAGTATTAACATTTCTTTAGTTGAAAATTAAATTTAAAATGTAATTAAAATAAAAACATTACATTGAAAACTTTTCGCTTCACTTGTTGATCAACATTAGTCAATTTTTAGTCTCTAATTAAAATACTTGATAAATTTTAACAAATGATGGGTATGTACTTGTTTCTAATTTGGTATTTACTGTTTTGGTCATCTATCGTGTTGGGTGAATGCATTTTCCTAAATTGTGTCATATTAAAAAAACTCTAATTTACACCCTTTAGGCATGACATGCAATGCGTTCGAAGCTTGATCTCTTCGCATTATATAATTTTTAAAAGCTAATCTTTGTTCATATTTTGATTGATGTTTTTTACTCTATTTTGATTAGTTGTTGTTAGTTAGAGTATTATAGTTGAAGGAATTCCTGAACTAAGTAGGAGAATACCACATAGTTTGTAAGCGATTTGTAATAGGAAACTAGTAATATTCATCACGTGATAACAATTGCAAGCTCAAGAAGACGAACAAGGCATTGACTTAAAACCACTAGTCATTTTATTGTTGGGGAGAAGGAGAATATAATTTTAAAATTTTACATGTTTTATCGTTCAGCTAGGTAATTGAAGATTTTTGAGAGAGATAAAATTGTTATTATTAGGTTTCTAATGTTTTCAAATTTTGATTTCCTAGAACTTTTGAATGTCGAAGAAGAAAGATTCATTAAATCTTGATTACTTTTCCCAAATGAAAATGTTTTGTTGCACACCTAAATTATTTTTTAAGTTAACTACAAAGGTGACTTGTTTTTCTATAGGTAAGATATGCTTATAACTTTAAGTGCTTAAAGGGAAGTACAAATTATATAATTTGAACTATGACTCTAAACTTTTATTTGAAATGGGGTGGGTTTTGTTGTTCACTAGTTTCAGCAAATAATTTTTTTCAATTCAGTTTATTCGGGGCTTTGGTTGATATGATAATTTCAATGTGTTGTGGTGTGTTTAATATGTTTAGTTAAGTGTGTAGAACATTATGTAGATAGTGAATTTGTTATTTAATAGGCAAGTAATTTTTGGAAGCTTGGTCCAAGGTTTATTAAGAAAGATTTTTTATTTTTTGATTATTTCTTCCTATTTCAATCTTTTTTATAATTTGTTTGTTCTAATGAATTTTAGTTATCGCTCATAGTTAAGTATAATTGTGATTTGTCTCATTATATAGCTAGGAAATGGCTCCAATGTTTTCATACTTAGGGAAGTAGGATATCTAATATTCAAGCTATAGCCCAATACATGGATTTGATCCTAGTGGAGATAAAGACTTGCATTGTAATTTCTTTTTTGTTGAATTCTGTGCAGGTAGGATGATATGATTTTTTTTTTCCATACTAGCTATGTGATGTCACTGAATCTTGATCCCTAGGCACTTAAAAATATTTTTCATACAAGATTTGTGACATTTCTATTTTTTCTTGCTTTGTTAATGATTTGTTGTTATGAAAATTTCAATCTTCTTGTGGAAATATTTATGAACTCTTTTAGTTTTGAGGCCAGATACCCATGTAGTATTATTACTGCTTAGTAATTGTTTAAGATGGTGATTTGCAATTTAATCTCATTTCTTGCTTCAATACTGTAAATAGCAAAATATGTAAGAAAAAACATAACGTGCTATAGAAAATTGACAATGTTTGTGGAAAAGTAAATTTATTACCTTAGTTGAATTTATAACACATAAGGTATTAAATGTATTTCAATCGTGTTCTCTCAATACTAAGGCATGTTTAGTAAGAGAAACTTGTTGATATTTATATTATATCATTCTTAGTCCCATTTTGATATGCTTACCATTTGTGAAGTGTAAATTTGATTTGATTTCTAAATTGTAATTATTTTGTGGAAAGCTAAAGTATTAGGTATCTATTCTCCAATAATCAATTTTATGTATTAAACTTTTTCAAATGGGGTTGCTTATTATTATGTCTATTAAAACATGTACAGATTTTCAAACCAATTATTTTTGAAATTTTATCTCTAATGTACAATGATTAATGTATATATGATTGTGTATTTTAAAACATGTTTATTTTTTTAAACCAACTATATTTAAAAAAATCATTTTGTAGGTTTAATATTCAATACTTAACGTGGAGTTGTCTGTCAATCTTTCTTTTATTTTACAAATGGGAAATATATATGATGTTTCTTAACTTGAATTTTTTTATATTGTTTGTTTATTCAAACTAAAGCACTTCCTTTTTATTTATTTAAATGACTCTCGATAGTAATTTGTATTTATTCCAATTTATTTATGTGTTTCTATTTGTAATATCTACTGCACCTTACATTATCCTAACTTCTAATAAATTTGTAAACTAATTCCTATTTCCAATATTTGATTTATTTAATTTGGACATTATTGTATTTCTTAAATACCTTTTGTTTACACTTAAATATGTGATTCGATTTAAATATTTTACTTCTAGATGTGACCATGTAGATTATTTATTCAATATTAAAATATGAAATTAATTATTTGATTCATTGTTAAAAGATTAAATTCATGCTTACTATTTATAATTCATATTAGAAAACAAAAAAATGTTATGATAATTAGGACAAAGAATAATTAGTGCACAAAAATATTTGTCCTTATCAATAATCAAAGATTGGAAAAAATCTCAACAATTTTCTCCTCCATAATTAACATTTTTATTAGTTTTTTTAGGTCATTACAAATCCTCAACAACAAATTCAAATAATTGATTTCAAGTAGTGATTTAGAAGTCAATGCTTCATTACCATCGATTGGCACAAATGTGTTTGTGAAATGGAGTGGGTTTAATGAAATAGACATCCAAAATTTTGCACATTCTCTTTCGCTTAATTGTAGTCAGACTGTTGAACAAGTAGAAGTAACAAGATCTTGTACATGTGATATCAAAGAGTTTGAATTCAGGGAAATGGAATAAATTGTAATTAAGTTTCATGTAACATGCATGGAATTATTTGGATTTGGTAGTTTCCTACGGGAAATGTATTGTGATGATTATTATTGAGAGGGCAATGCTCCTATTATCCGTTGTGCATTTCAAAACCATATGAATCATACGTAGTATGGTATTATTGTAGTTCCCTATGTGGTTTACCAAGAACTGAACTTGTATGACCCCTTTCACATAAATAAATTGTTGGAAGTTGTTTAACTTATTTCATCAAAGCCTTACATTGTTTTCTCTTATGTTTCATCAAGAGATGTTATAAGTTAACTTTATATAACTTTTTTTTAGTCATAATACAAGTTTCTCAATCTATACTTTAAACCCTTTCACATTAAATTTCTCGCTTTAACCCTATGTTGTGTGCAATAGAATGAGACATTTCAGTTGTTTCTATAATATGGATGATTTAAATAACACACCCATTATTTATTCTAACTAAATTCAAACAAATATTGTAATTAATTTTTTCAATCATAATACAAGTTTAATGATCTAT
This sequence comes from Cryptomeria japonica, assembly GCF_030272615.1. NCBI lineage: Eukaryota > Viridiplantae > Streptophyta > Pinopsida > Cupressales > Cupressaceae > Cryptomeria > Cryptomeria japonica. The sequence goes on along the minus strand of NW_026728850.1, from coordinate 1,208,196 downwards.
ACTTTACACCCTTTCACTTTAAAGTTATCACTTTAATCTTATTTTGGTGTGTAGTAAAAATAAAAATTTGAGTTTCTTTTATAATATGGATGATTTGAATTATAAACCCATCATTTATTCTAATTCTCAAGCTTATTCAATAACTGAATGTCAATTATTGTGATTGAAGAGTTCATTTAATTTATGAAAAATGTTGAAGTTTCCTACCTTAATAGTTTAAAGCTACCTTTAACCAAGTCTCCTATTTTATTGTGATATTATTTTCACTATCTTTGGCACTTTTTCTTTAACCATGAGATCAACTTTATCTCAACCAAAAAATTCCAGCATATAATTCCAAAATAATTGTTGGGTACATGTATGTCTTTCTATATTTACATCATCTTTACCATTGCAACTTAAATTTTTCCAATTGCCTTAGATAATCATTAATTGTAAGAAAATATTTTATGTTACATATGCATTTAAGCATTCTTGTAAGTAATGAATTTTTTTCTAGATTACGCTTATGTCTATCATATTTATTAATATGGCTATAAATTTGTCATGATTACTCTATCCATTTTATAGAAAAATAAAGTTGTCCTGGTTACTTTTAGGGAAGGACGATATCAAGGATTTCTTTATCGCTACTTATGAAGTTGACCGTTGTAATTCAAAATTTGGGGCCAAAATGCTTGGACAGGTCCATTAGCTGCTATAGTCAAAGGAAAGGGGCTCTAGACACCCTTTTAGAAAAAAATGTAGGCTAGAAGAGAGGTCGTGAGAAGGGGATTCCACCTAGTTTTTGGAAAAGGTCCCTAAACTAAGCACAATCGGCTATTAACTAGATATAACCACCAAAGTGGGTCTAATGTGAGCGATAAAAAAGGTGTACAATCTACTACACTACACTATCAAGTGACTCATCCCCATCAATCAATTGAATAAATAAATTAAGAATTCAATATTTTATGAGTAATGTTTCACTTATTTGCCTTGACCTAATAAAACAAGAAAAAAAAAACTTGTTTGGATTACACAATGTGTAGGCCTGTGAAGTTCAATTGATGGAAGAAACACTAAATGATCTGCGTACAACTTATGAAAATTTGGTTTTCTAAATTACACTTTCCTATGAGAAAATCATGCTGATGAGTAGTATGGAAAAGGAAGTTCTCCTTACATTGAACTTGTGTTTAAGATTTACTTGAATAACATGTAACAAACTTATGCTTCAAAACTATGTATATAGTATATAATATTATAATAGTTTTAAGGTTTCCATTTAGCATGAATAGTTGTAGCTACAATTGTTTTTGATGAAGATAAACTAGTTTTATAGGGACCTGAAACCCAGAGTATTACAGACCAAGGCCAGCAGCCAATTAGACAGTAAAACTAAGACAAACAGGGGACAAACCCCACACAGATCGAAAGCCAAAAAACCAAAATAGCTAAACCAAAAAATAGGGAAAAGCAATCAACTAAGAGAGTGCATCAATTCAGTTTTTTTCTGAATAATCCTCTTATTAATTTTTTCCAAATCCTCCATGATGAATCTGGAGGTTCCGGAGTCCTGGCTTTGGCTCCTTGTTCTAGTGCAAGGACCTGAGAGAGTCTTCCCACCAACAACACTCTATCCACCCTCTAAGGCATTCTTTTTTCTACTTTTCCCCCAAGGGAGGGTCACTGGCGATGGTCCTGGTTCTATAATCAGTCATCATGAAATTAATTTTTTTCAAACCATCAACACTATTGTTCATCACCTGACTACTGATTTCCACCAGATTGTTTAGGTTTTCCTTGATCTCACTCATATCCTCTTCTAGCTTCTCAAGTTTGCGCTCATGGTCAACCTTCATAGTTTCCACATCCTGATAAATTTTCTGGATCATACTCATGATCTTCTCAATTTTACTGGGCCCACAGAATTTTGTGAAAGTCTCGACAATTCCTTTAATCCCATCTTTTAGGGATCCAATATCCTTATCCACCCACTTCCATTAGTTCTCCCGACTTCTGGTAGTCTCCAAAAGTAGATTTCCCAGCACCCTCTCCTCCTTTTTATCACTTTTATTTTCCTTATTCACAAACCCCTATTTTTCATCATCCACATTGATAGGGATGTCCAACCTAATCTCGTGGTCTAGGACCTTGGATTCACTATATTTGGTTAATATTGTTATCTTTTTGGTGGGTGGTTCCAGGTCTTCCATTTTCCTGCTACCAGATTTGAACTTACTTTCTGCTCCCCTTCTTTCTTTGGTCTATACTCAGGGTCCTTCGTATCCTTGATATCACGCCAATCCATGGCAGTACCACTATCATCCTCATCCATCTTCGTGTCAGAGACCAACTGCACATCAGGGTTAGAGGAGGAAATGTGGGTTCTATCCTTGGGGGAGGGTTTCACTTCATGATCTTGGGCGTATTCCATAATCAACAAGATAAGGCCTTCATGAATCACAGGGTTATCCTTGTTTTCAAAATGTTTAACTAAACTATTCTCCAAGGATGAAACCAAATAAAAAGGTATGGAAATAAATCTACGACGCCTAAAATGATTTAAGATATTAAAATGGTGTGATAAAATGCTAGCATATCTACCATCCAAGGTGATGTACCTCATGATGAATTATGTTATATTAGCCTAGAGGGAGATCATCTCTTTCCTATTATAGCCACCATCTGCCATTTTCATAACCCTTTGTCTTTCCTTTTCCTTATCATAAAAGGATCAATAGCCTCCTCACCCAACTTCTTGTCTCTATAGAATTTTATGCCTTTCATATCTAGACCAGTAACAGTGGCACCCAGGTTTTCATTGACTTGAAACTCCGCACCAAAGACAGACAGCACACCCTTCTTCCAACCTTTAACAAAGCTTTCTGTAACAATGGCAGAATGACCATGCAGTCTCTCCAAAAAGGGCACCATCCCACTATCAGAAATTTCCTCCCGAGCCTCCTTATTCTTCTGCCACTTATCATAGGTTGTGGGTTCAAATCTATTCTTTTCACCTCTCATTCTCTAGCTTGAGCAAATTAGACAACAAGGCTCCAAAAAAACTAGGAGGAAAGCAAACCAGAAATAGGGAAAACTGAAAGTTCTAAAACTTCTCAAAGTGGTAATAATTCGAACTACCACCCCAACGGTTCCCATTCCATCATAATCTTTCATTATTAACTTCATTGGAAAGGCCGAAGATCTTGACATCATTTCTTGCAAGGTCGCACAGAGTTTTCAGGAAATTTTCCTCTCCTCTCCACCATTTAACCACAACGTTACCCACCTCCAAGTTGGCCAAATGATCTGCAAGTTTTTTCCTTCTCGAAAAATGTGCGATATCTTGAAATACTGCAGGTCAGCTATCATTTCAAGGCAATCCTTGATTAAGTTTGAAATAGTCCACATAGGCACCGTACATCCCTTAATGCATTTGACAATGTTAAGCGAGTCACTTTCTAGCCAGACCCGTTTGAACCCCTCCTTGCTCGCCATGCGTAGTCCTATGTAGGAGGCATTGGCCTCCACAAAATCATTAGTTGTGGTGCCCAAAAGGGAGCACCACCGTAGAGACTAGAGAAGCCAAATGGTTCCTCGCCACTCCCCCATAGCCAGTCATCCCAGGATTTCCTTTGGTCACCCCGTCGATATTAATTTTGATCCACCCTAGAAGGGACAGATTCCAAGAAACATTCTCTTTGGTATGTTTAATTTTATAAATAGAGATCGATATATTCCAGCATATCTACCACCGCTTGATAGTATCCCATTACTCCTGGCTAGACTCAAGAGTCCAGGATCATTTTTCCCACTAGGATAGTAATTAAGAAAATTATCCTTAATAGCATTCCTTATTCTAATAGCCACCACAAGAGCAATGGAATCCATATCTTTGAAAACCTTATTATTTATTTCCTTCCACAAACCCCAAGCAATATGAGGTAGGGATAAGTTCCATAGAATACCAATCGCATGGTTGTCATAAGGGCACTTCCATTGGAACCAAAAGTTCTGAATAGAATCAGGGGGGGACCCAAATAATATTCCACGGGTTGAAAAAGAAGGCCTAGATGTCCCTAGCATAGGAGCAATGTAAGAGCAGATGATCAACATTTTTTGCTTCTTCTTTACATAAAAAACATCTATTACTAATGGGGATCCCACGTTTATAGAGATTATCAATGGTAGAGATCTTATTTTGCATGAATAACCAGAAGAATATATTAACTTTAGGAATTGAGAGTTTATTCCAAGCTCTAGCCCAAAAGGGGGGAGGAGAAAAAGACTTGGTGATGATTCAGAAAGCATCTGTCACCAAAAAATGCCTCGAGGTAGAACCATTCCATATAGCCACATCTTCCACCAGAGGATGGAATGATGATCAGGTTCAGCCAAGAGTACAAAGCAGCCAAAGAAGCATCCAAGGTTCTAAGGTCCACCCAAACTCCATTACTCATATAATCTGCAACCCAAGTTGCAATGAGATTAATGCATTTCTCTTTGAATTATGAAGCCCACACTGAATTAGACAAAGGCCCCTCTCCTGTCCACCAATCATCCCAAAACCTTATATTTCTACCATTTTCTAGAACCCATCGGCTTCCCTGAGAAATATTGAAAGAGGATCTGAAGAAATTATTCCAAATATGAGAGATAGAAGTCGGGAGGGAATAATTTTCCAACATTCTTTGGAAATCATGAATTTGGTATTAGTCCTTGAAAATATCGATCAATTCATTGTTCTCCTTTAAACATCTCCATAGCTACTTAGCCATTAAAGCTCTATTAAAGTCTCTTAGATGTCTGATATCCAGGCCTCCTCTATTTCTAGGCAAACAAACCTGATCCCAGGTGAACAAATGAAGCCTACTCTTGGATTTAGAACCTGACCAAAGCAATTTCTTTTGTATACTTTCATTCTATCAGCAAATTTGGAAAGGATTTTAAATAGACTCATAGCATACACGGGAAGGTTCTGAAGAAAAGCCTTAATTAATTGAAGTTTACCCGCTTGGCTTAACAAAGCTCCTTTCCAACCAGCCATCTTCATTTGAAATCTATCAATCAGACTAGACCAGAAGGAGTCCGAGGTAGGTCCCACACACAAGGGCAGACCCAAATATGAATAAGGGAGAACACCCATTTTGCAGCCCAAAATATTGGCAATCTTCATTTTTCTATTCTCAGAAGTATTCATGAAGAAAATGGAGCTTTTAGACAGACTGACTTTTTTCCCCGATCCTTTCTCATAAGTATCTAGGATAGCTTTAATAGTATTTGCTTCTTTAATCAAACTTTCCCCCATCAGTAGTGTATCATCAACAAATTGATGGTGGGAGCAAATAGTAGCTTGGGAAGAAGGTTGTAAACCCCTCAAATTGCTCTTCCTAACATCTCTCTGGATAGTTTTTTTGAAAGCTTCACTCATCAGAATAAAGAGAAACGGGGAGACAGGATCCCCTTGTCTAATACCCCATGACGCCAAAAACAAACAGACATCGAACCATTGACCAAAACCTAAAATTTGGGAGTGGTAACACACTGATTGACAAGCTAGATGAAATGGTTACCAAAACCAAAGGATTGAAGCACTTTAAACAAAAAAATCCAATTGACCTGATCATAAGATTTGAGAAGATCCAACTTCAACAAGAAGCCCGATTTCTTAAAGAATGGATATTCTCATGGACAACAATAATAGAATCCAAAATCTGTCTACCAGGTACGAAACCATTCTGATGCTTCGAAATCAAAGAATGCAGCAAATTTTTAAGCCTAAACACAATGATCTTGGTAAATATTTTATAGATCGAGTTACATAAACTAATGGGTCTAAAGTCCTAAAAGGAATAGGCATCAGGTTTCTTAGGGATCAGGACAAAAAAAGGTAGCATTTAGTTCCTTAAGAAGAGATCAGGAACCAAAGAACTCTCTAGCAGCATCCACAACATTCGAACCAATAATCTGCCAAAAAGTTTGAAAAACATAGGGAAACCGTCAGGGCCAAGAACTTTATTACCTTCACAGGAAAAGTCTGCAGCTCTAACCTCATCATGAGATGGGATTATGGTTAGCTCCTTATTCATGTCTTGGGAAACAGTACATCTAAACTTCGACAGGATCTCATCTTGAGCATTAACATCCTGACAGCCATCATCTGAAAGAAGAGTGGAAAAATATATAATGGCTTCCTAGTTTAACTCCTCATGCTTATCAATCCAGCCATGATCCACTAAAATTTTATTGATTTTGTTTGAGGCCCTATGTTTGAGGATAGTCATATGAAAAAACTTCATGTTTTTGTGACCAGATTTGAGCCATAAATCTTTGGACCTTTGATTCCAGAATTCCTCCTCCTTAGAGATGATATCATGAATCTTGGTAAGTAACTCAACTTCTTTATCCATAACCATAGGATCATACCCCACATCTTGAATCTGAGACTGTACATCATCCAAATCTTTCTTAAGGTTTTCTTTTATCTGAAAAATATTGCTGAAGGAAACTTTATTCCAAAGTTGGATATTGGAAATAATATTGGCTAGTTTATTAGCCACTCTAAACATTGCAGTTCCCTGAATGTCAACATTCCACCATTTAGAAATATTTTCATAAATATCCAGAGCTAAAAGCCACATCTTCTCAAACCTTAAGGGGAAGGCCTTCCTCCCAGTCAAAGGGGATATAATCAGAAAAATCGGGAAATGATTAGACCCAATTCAGGACAACACATTTAATCTACAAGAAGCATTATGAATCCACTCAGGAGAAATAATACCTCTGTCCAGTCTGACTTGGATGAGGCCCCCCCCACTTCTTCTGTTGGAACAAGTGAATTTAGCTCCAAGGAGATTAATGTCTAACAAACACAGAGAGTTAATCATATCCACCAAGTCCTCCCTACTTTCTTCCAAAACAAGCATCCCATCAGCCTTTTCCATACTAGATAATGGGGTATTAAAATCCCCCAATAGAATCCATTTCCCATTTGGGAAAGCCATTCTAGCATTAATAATACAGGACCTGAGCATTTTTATAGCGTTTTTCCCATTTGGACCATAGATATTAGAAATGATCCAAGATGATCCATCAGATAGACTAGTAAATCTAGTGGCAATGTGATTAGGAGAAGTAAAGACAACCTTACCCAAAAGCCATCTAGGATTGCACAAAGTGGCAGTACCACCATAAGCCCCATTAGCATTAGCACAACTAGTTCCACAATCTCTAAAAATAACCAATTTGATCTTTTCCACTCTACAACCAGGCATTTTGGTTTCTTGAACAAGAATATATCTAGCTTGTGATCTCTAACTAGGTTGGATAGAAGATCATGTTTGTGGGAATGATTCAATCCCCTAATATTCCATGAAATGACTTTCATTTGACTAGATGGGGGGAACCAATCCCCATGTCTTGTAGTGTTATTTGGACTCCATAAACAATGGAATACTGACTATTGTTGTCTCTACTAATCGCATTGGGAGGCCTCCCCACTACCCTCAAATCAGATCCACAATCCGCCTTTTGTTTGTTTCTAGTCTTAACACCACTAGAAACCAGTGTTAATAAATGACCATTTGGGGAGTTCCTTTTTTTGTGCTTAGTTTTTACCTCAATAAACAGATTTGGATTATCATCATCCTGGGTCACATCGTCAGTAATGTTTGAATCCAATAAATTCCCAACATCAACAACAAGGTGGATGCAAGGATCCTTAACCCTATGAACCTCCGTCATAGACTTATCCCCATTAGAAATCTCCTCAGGCTTCAAACTTCCCCCTGCATCCCCCCCCATCATTCAAGGGATCTAGGTTTGAAGGATTTGGATCTGGACCAACCTGAACACATGGGATATTATTCATTCCATCCATACATGGAGTGGGATCTAAAGACGGAGACTCCACCAAATCCACCCCCTTTGTCTCATTTTTCTTCTTCCAACTCCTCTTAGGCATAGGCTTAGAAGGGCATTCCCTGGCCCAATGACCAACTTTTTTACAATGGAAACAAGTAAAGGGAATAGATTCATACTCGACTTTCTAAACCCATTTGCCCAGCTTAGAGAAGGGGCCAATCTCCTTTGGCAAATTAGCAGATTGTTTAACATTCACACAGATTCTAGCATACACTAGACGCGTCTTCGCAGAGGTCACTGGGTCAACTGAAAGGAGCTCACCAAGGCATCCAACAATCCCAGCAAAGATTTCTTCACCCTAGAACTCCATAGGAAAATTTGGTAGCCGCACCCAAATAGGGGCCTCATTACATTCCCATTCCTTTGGGTTAAAGCCTAGTTCCCATTTCTTGAGAGCCAAGGATGATTTGCCTAACATCCAGGGACCACCCGCTAAGAAAGATCGAAGGTCCTCCTCACAGGCAAAGGAGAAGGAGAAAAAACCATTAGACATGGCAACCACATCAATTTGACCCTTTCCCTTCCATTTACGAGACACTGAATCCCTAACAGCTTCAATATTAGGTCGAGGGCCAATAAACTTGCCAACCAGGACAGGGGCCAGATTAGCCATATTCTTTTCCATGATACAATCTGGAATAGAAATTGAACAAGAGCCAAACTTCAGGTCCACTTTATGGGGAAGAGGCGCAATAGCCTTGCATTTGAGGTTTGACCCAAATAAAGTAGACCATTTTCTGTTGCAGTCTAGAGATCCCGGTTTCCTAAGATTCTCCACAAACTTTCTGGGACCCTCCCCACCACAAGGTAAAACAGTAAAGTCAGTTTTTTCTTTTGTTGGTACCGGCAAGGTGTCCCCATCCCAAAACCCGTTGAGACTGCCATCAGAAGCTTTAGGTTTTGTTTCTCCCATGGATTACACCACGTGGGAGCCTCCGAAACCTTCATCACCCAATCTTCCCGCTCCTGCTCCTGCTCCATTCGAATTCAAACCAGTCACTCCAGTTGTTCCCGCCATTCCCACCTCTCTAGCTGCTTACATTAATAAAATATAATAACTTTATTTTTTATATTTCAAGTTTTTGTTCTTTTCTTGAGTTGCTTCCTATTTTAAATTTCTATTACTGTTCTCCAACAATTAGTGATAGATGTATTTACAAGTGATCATACCTACTAGCAATAATTAATTAATTGCAAATTATGTCCCACATTTCATTTGAATTACTTACAATTGTTGGCACATAATAAAAGTTCTAACTAATATTTTTACTACACCAATAATAGGAGCTAAATTTTAAAAAAAATTATGGATTTGCTCCTCCTTATCTCAGTCGGTGGTTTCCAAGAACACTCTCCCTCTTCACCAGGGTTTAATTCTAAGACTTTATAAGTTTCATTTGGCTTCAACCTTACCTAGTGGGGCCCGTATGACCTCCTCTGGTCCTCTGTCTTCAAGTAGCTTCTTTATAGTGGTTATGTAAGAGGTCCAGGCCTATCTTGCTTTAATCAATCATAACTAAACCAATAATAGGAACTATATGTTTATATCAATAATTATTACCATTTTACATAAATTCATTATAATTTTTTAGCTTAGTAATAACTAAAAAATCTTTAATTCACTCATTCTAATCCACATTTATATTTATGTTTGTAAAAATAAATGTTATTTTTAGATTATTGGCATTTTACAAATCGTATAGAATATTGCTCATATTTTGTATCCCTTTTTACTCACCACCATTCATTCTTTCTAATTATGTAGAGTGTAAACTTCCATAAGACATTATCTTGTTGTAAAACATCAAAACAAGAAAATTGACATGTATTATTCAAAAAATATGTATAACCTATCTAAATGTATTACACTTCAAAAAATTAATTCATCTTGGAAACAACTATGTTGTATCTTCAACATTAATTATACATGGTTAAATAGGTATTATTGTTTCAACTTCATTTGCAATGTCTGCTTCATAAGGTAAAGTTTTATAGTTTACATTCATTGCGTAATAGTTTTCATATGTATTTCAATTTTTATAGGAATAATTTACTATCCCGCGGAAATGAATTATTTGATTGAAAATGCAATCAAGATGATCGGTGATGGAAACCTAAAGTTGCAACCACATTTGCAAGTATTAAGTATGGCAAGTTTGGGGATGACCATCGATCAACAAATTGATTTTAAAATAGACCTCTCTATTGGATTTCACAAGCAAAAGGATACACTTAGAAAAAAAATACAATGATTCCATAAAGTCAATACAAATCCCTAAGGGATCTACACTTCTACCCATCAAATATAGTTGCCATATTATTCGCAATTCAAGGTGAGCCACAATGTTTGATTGATTTTCTAACAATTGTCGATCAATTTTGTGTAAATTAGCAAATTCTTGGACCCACTATGTAAAACTTGTTGCAATTTTAGCCCTCCAAACTAGTTTATATACACAAGGACATGAGATTTTAAGCTCACAAAGATTTTAAAAATTATAAAGAAAGTGACAAATGATACAAGGTTAACACTTGACTTGAATTAGTTAGATATTTTTTCACATTTTTTTAGAAAATCCTAATCTAGAGTTGGGTTAACGAATAATAGATGTGTAGGAAGATATAAAACTGAATTAATGGAGTTCTCTTATAAATATCTCAAATACTTCATCAATAAATGTAAACACAAATATCCAAACATAGACATGTTTTTTAAAACATAAAACACCACAATCAAAATATGTGATTTCAACATATAAAATCACAAAATTTGACATCAACCTAGATAAAATGGAGCGAAAAGGATCTTTTTTATATCATGTGTCATGTGAGATGTGTCTATCTTAAAACCACGCATGATCTGAGTCCATCCTTAATTACTTTCCACACCTTGACATAAACAACATTTCTGTCGGTTTATTTATAGCTTGTTCTTACCCAAGTTACAAATGCCCCTTTGAAAAATGTTCACTTTTACATTCAAGAAAATTAGGAAATCCCTGTCAAACTTTTTGATACCAGTTTTATACCTAAACAAGATCTTAACACACAAATTTATGATCTTTCCTTTTAAATATTAAAATGTTAGAAAATGCGCAGTTTGCATTGATACAAAGAAATAGCGGTCATGGGTTTTGCTAATTTGAAAGTTAGGAACCCCTGGCCAGACAATCTGAGTGTGGCGATGGAAATTCACGAGATACATGATGTGAAGGCGGCTGAAAAAATATATTGCAATCTGTGTGGGGGAGCTTGACACCTTCTGATTATAGTCTTTGAATAAATACTGTAGTATTAATCTAGTGTCTGAACGTTAGGTTTGAAAACAACAACGCGGGAAGAACAAGGGAAGTCAAAGCCTTATATGCCCAATTCTCGTCAACAAGAAGAAGTTCAGGTTGGAAGATTGAAATTCTACTTTGTCTGCTATTGTAGTGCGTGATTGTCTGCTATTGTAGTGCGTGATTTTCTATTTATAAGGTGCTCGTCTTAAACCTTGTATTCATCCTCGAACGCTTTGTCTGGCCGATCATTGTTTGACATCCCAGAAATCAGACACAATTATTTGATTGATTCCTTAATTTCTATCAGTCAATCAATGGCCGTATTTCCATTGCCCCAGCTTGAAGATAATGCTGTATTATTACCCAGTTCCCAAACTAACTCAACGCAGCCTCAGCTATGTGACGTATGGAGAGATATACAAGGTGCCCATAATTGGAATGGTTTGCTTGATCCCATGGTGCCCAATTTGAAAGCTGAAGCTCTCAGATATGGGAATTTGGCACAGCTTTGTTACGACGCATTTGATGGCAAAAGCTACTCCAAAAACTACGGCACATGTTATCACAGTAAAAGAGATCTGTTCAATAAGATGGGCATGTCTGAAAGTGGCTACCAAGTCACTAAATATGTTTACGCCAATACTAATCTGTTAAATCAAGTTTTTGGTGAGAAACCAAAAGACCAAGGTGTTTGGTTGGGTTTTATTGCAGTTTGCACGGATCCAAATGAGATAAGAAGGCTTGGACGACGAGACATAGTGATTGCATGGAGAGGAACTCAGACTGCTGAAGAATGGATAGAAGACCTGAGAGATATTCTTGTACCTACAAGATTATCCTATAGATGCAAGAGGACAGGCAAAAACCAAGAGCATCATTTCGCGGATGGAGTACTAATTGAGAGAGGATTCCTGAGCTGCTATACTTCAACTGTCCGTCACCGTCAAGGCGCTGCAGGAGCCACTGTGAACATCAGCACCAGAGATTTGGTAGTCTCAGAGATAGAACGATTGATTCAAGTTTATGAAAAAGAGATGGACAATTTAAGCATAACATTTACGGGACACAGCTTAGGAGCTGCTCTTGCAACCTTGAGCGCTTATGATATCAAACAAATGCTTTGCACCAAGCATAATTTTCATCAAATTCCCGTCACCGTCTTCGCTTTTGCCTCTCCCCGGGTGGGAAATCTTGCGTTTGCTAAACGGGTGGAGGAGATTGGAGTGAAAGTGCTGAGGTTTGTGAACAAGCGTGACGTGGTTCCCAAAGTGCCCGGAGTTTGTATGAACGAGAACGTGGGATGCCTCAGCAAATTGCTGCATTGGCTTCCGTGGACATACTTTCATGTTGGCTTCGAGCTTCCTTTACACAACAATTCTCCATTCATTCAGCACACCCATAATCTTGCCTACTTTCATAATTTAGAGCTTTACTTGCATTTACTGGACGGGTATGTTGGAAGTAAGCAGCCGTTTTCTTGGAGTGGAAGAGATCATGCTCTGGTTAATAAGAGCTGTGATTTATTGCGCGAGAAATATGAAATTCCTCCAAAATGGTGGCAGGAACAGAACAAGGGCCTCGTTAAAGGTCCAGATGGCAAATGGACGCAGCCATCAGAAGAGGAATAATTCATGTCTCACTCAACTCCAGATGACATCAACGTCCAACGTTCTGCGCCGCAATGTCACCACAACTGTGTTGGTTATTGAATTATTCTTTTTATCTGGATGTATATATTTAACATGTTGTCACATTCATTATTGAATTAATTTAACTTCAAAGCTTAACCTTTAGCGTGAAATGAAATCAACTATGCAGGAGTTCATAGCTGTGGATGATACAAATTAGCTTTTGATTGTCATAGAAAACAATCACGTGTCATCAGTAATCTGATAGATAATAAAAGTACGCGTAAATCAGTATTGATTTTAATTATGAACATTGCTATTAAACAAGAGATAATACGCCTCAGCTCTGTTGTAGCCCAAAATACCTTCATACAAAATTTGTAAAAATAGTCAACAAGGGTAAGTTCTCAAATCTTTCTCTAATCCTCAGAATTAGTGACAATATGAATGTTCTAGTGCTATCTAAATCTACCGAGAACTTTAGTTGAGGATTGCATGTATGCATGCCATACTATCTATAATTATGAGATTACCAAATATTTGGTTTCTAGGTATATAGCTCTACACTAGCACATTTTATTGTCGCTCAATTGCACCCATACTTTAAGATTATACAAGTATACATCCAACACATTATAATTCTAAAAGAATGATTGTCTAGGGATGTGACAATTATTGTGGAGGCTACTATGGTAATGCCGCAACTTCCCCATGATGGGGAGGCATTGCATTTAATTTATGAGAGCTTGAAGAAGACATAAGGGACTACAAAGAATCAAGTTAGCTTTCTTGATAAGGAACTAAATTGTGATGGTGAAAATATTGAGCTTCCTTCTTTACCAATCAATCTTATCAACTATCAACAAAATATAAAGGATGCATTTTTTATTCTTGATTTCATTTTTTGATTAAATCGTGAATGACAAGTGTATGATTTTAAGTTAGGAGCTTTACATGAGCTCAATACCAAATCCTTGAAATCAATTATGTATAATCCAAGGAAACTATAATACAATATCAAATAGCCAATTTTATTGGACAATAATTTCTTAAGTACTCTTTCTTTCTTATATATTTAATCATTTATTAAAATGCCACTTTTTGCCTAGTATTTTTGCAATCAGCCTACATACGAAATTTCATGGACTTGCTAAAGATGACCATAGATTCGGTTTGGACACATGCAATCTCCAAAATCTACTAATACTTTTTAGTTTTTTGGACTCGTTCCTTAGACAACAACATACAATGATAATATTGCTCAATTATGAGTAACCCTTTCGGCTTACCAAATTTCTCATAGATAGATTGTTATCCATAGAATTTTTTCAATAACTTAGCAATATTACTCAATATGTATGGAGTTTTTAAAAAGGAAACGTTCTTTATTTTAGATCCACTTCTATTTGGATGGGAGTACAATAAAAAAAATGGGAAGCAAATCTTGAACCTCCTAAGATTCAAGTTAACGTAATTCAACCTAGAGATCATAGAGGACTTTTGGAAATAGGACCCTAAAAGTTTCAATTCTAGTAGGATAAAAAATTTAAGAACGAATCAGATTTTTATACATAAAAGTTAGCCTAAAATAGAAATAAGCTAGTGTTTGAGTAGCAAACTGTAGGATGTATATAAATAAAACAATGATCTATTCACTATCCTCCTCCCCTTTAAATATTACATACTATAATGTCTATTTTTTGTGCAAAATGAGTATCAAGCTCCACTTGAAGGAAGAACCATAAAATTAAAGGTTGGACTAAGAAATAAATCATTTACCTTATTGGAAGTACAATTAAAAAATACACAAGATGTATATGAGTATTTTAAAACGTCGCTATTTATAAAACTTATGGGATAGTATCAAACTATCAGAATGCCTCATGGAATTTAGATTTCACCTTTGAAGGACTCATAGAGCGATTCGAACAAATTTGTGAGACACGAGAGCTACTATCCAACAACAACTCAAACTGTGCAAAATTTAGACGAGAACAACGCTCATGAGTAGCGGATTGCACCTAGTATTCAAAAACATTCCTGAAACTAAGCACAATCATACATGAACTGAACATAACGTCCAAAGTGGGTCCAAAGTGAGTGTGAAATTGTATTTGTAAGCAATCGCCTACACTACACTATCAAGTGATCCATGCCCATCAATCAATTGGAATCAACTTCCTAGAAGTTGCATTCAAGATTTATGAGTAATATTTCACTTAGCTTTCCTGACCTAATAGATCAAGCAAAAACACCTTGTTTAGATGTACACAATGTCTAGGCCTATGACGTTCAATTAACAAAACCAACATTAAATGAGTTCCATGCAAATTATGTTTCAAAACTATATATAAAATATGCAATATTCTAATAGCATTAAATCCTCTATTAACTATGAGTATTTGTAGCTACAATTGCTAGATTACATAGATAAATTATTATTGCATATATATTAATTTTTTATAAAAATATCCAAATACAATATAATATACACACTAAAAAACACTAATAGAGTAGAAATATTCATTGCAGCCATATGATGGCATCTCATACCCTATCATATTCCAGACACAGAGACTTACATATGAAGAGAAATAAAACTGCATAAAAAGATTCAATAACTATGTATACCTAGCTGGTGGTAAACCTGTCCACAATCTTCACATTAGCCAAATAGAATTCCTTAACAGCCATATTCTATGATTACATCCTATGGCACTAAAAAATGGAGCCTCGTAGCACCCAAAAACTAATTTAAAAAACACCCAAAAAATAGAGTCATTCGGATGGCAATATAAAAGCATGTAAATGCACTAATCTTCCATTGAGATTGAAGGAGAATTGCTTCCCTTTGCCTGACTATAACCTCTCCTACACCTAAACCAAGAGTTCATCCTCAATTTCCTCCTTATGAGATAGGATATCAGTAGAAAATATAGTTAGGCGGTCTTATTCTAGACTTGCTTGTAATCCATTAGAGTGACACCTTTCTTTCTAACAAACATACTGAATGATACAACATGAACTAGAAAATATGATGTTTTTTTACTAAATGATATAATATGTTACAAATATGGAGACAAACATATCAAAATAAAGTACTCATGAAATAAGTTCACTAACAACATATATGTTGCTTTCTAATCAGCAAAATATCACCAAATACCTCAATATGAAAACTCTTCTATAAAATGCATGCAAAATATTTGTCTTAATGACAATTCTCTAAAATTGGGGAAAATTATAAAAGAAGAGTTGCTACATCTGAGGTGGTATCTTACATAGGTATTAGAGCTAGCGGTCTTGCCAACCTGTTGGGAGACTACCATCTATTAAAGTTTCTTGAGTTGCATGACATTTTGGAAAACATTCAAACTTGGTATATTATTGCATCTAAAGAAAATTAGATTATCGGTCACTTATCAAAATATTTCAGTGATTTGATGAAGTGTATTCAACCTAGGAAATTATAGAAAGAAAAGTGGAAATTTGGCTCTTAATGATTGGAATAAAGTTGGAGTCTCCAATTTCTAGATAATTTTCTTATCAAGCTGATGTAATTGGAATTATGTTTGTCTAAGGTAGAACAATTATATTGCAGGATGTTGAATTGGTCCAACGGAAGCTTATGGAACATCCTCATGAGGATTAAGACTTGAAGTTGCCTCTTGTCTCAATGAGTTCTTAAGAATTACAATTCATATAACACTATATAATAATGATATAATGATGATGATTTTATAGATTATTATTAAAGGATTTCATGGGTTGTGTGGTACCAGAAGCCCTTCTTTTGATAAGAGGGCTCAAAGTTTAAAAGTTATGGATAAGGTGAGATCATTTTTTAATTTTTATTGATCTCAAGTGCAATAATTTAATTATTTGAATGTTCCAATGATTCCTTACCAAAATAAAAAAACATCATGCATAAAATGTTAAGGCATCCATGTTAACTATTTTTTGCTTGATTTCAAATGAAGATGATGATATCTCTAAGAAGGTAAAATTTTAATTTTTGGCCATTTTTAGAAAGGAACAAGATGTCTCACATATAGCTCGTAGGTTCTCATAAAAATTAGTAGAGTAAAAAATTGAGAAGCTTAAAAACTAGCTGACAAAATAGGAAGTGATTTCTTTTGGTTTACAACATACAAGATCCCACAAAAATAGATAGGAGTAAAAAGAGAAGTGATGTTTCACATGTCAAGAGGCTTGGACACTCAATCACATATGTGGTCCAATTGATAAATAAAATTAAATAGTACATTATAAATTGAAGCTAAGAATATTGCAGACATATTAGCTTGTTGTTATTGAACCGTTCACGAAGTAGGAAAAGAAAGAAAGGGCAAAGGAACTCAAGTAGGTGATTTAAGATCTTGAATAAATCCAAGAAGACTTTAGCTTCAATTAGAGTCCTAATTTGACATGTTCAAATTTTGGACGTTAGGATGGTTGGTTTGAATTAGAAAGTGGTAATAACTTTTAAGTTTATTGATAGCCCATTGTTTGTTATGAGTGCTAATTTGACTTTCTAAAATCCACTCTTTGAGTTGGATGATGAGGTGACATCTAGTTGTTGATGAAACCAATGGGATGTGGGATTAAGGTGTTGTTTGTGGTCCTATGAGGTGGAGCCAATTGAATTGTCTATTGACCCACCCAAAATCATTGAGTCTTTACTTCTTGTAATGGACTATTATAGATTGAATTATCATGGGTTGACAGTTGAACTTGTCGGTTTATGACAAGAAAGGGAGTACTATTGCACGGTCTATATTTGTTGGGGTGCATACCGTTTTGATTGAATATATAAGTATCATCAAGTGTACTCTTAATGTGGCCCACATAAAATTACTATAGCACAACATCAACATGGTTAATTCACTATTTGGGTTGGTATCTATGCACAAGATGGAATAAGCATATGTCAAGATGTTGTAGAGCTAAAAAGAGATAATACTTGAATAAATTCCACATTATTAAAACTTTCTCACCATGTCAAACCATAAGTAATTTCAATGCCAAATACTAGGTGTGATTCTAATGTATTAATAAAGAACCAAAAATATATATAAATCTCATGCCTCAAACAAAAGCCTTAGACTTATAATATAATCAAGTAACGTATTTAGAACTTCACAAACTCTTGCCACGGCATTAAAAATATTCCATATGCTCAAATTAAATATTAAATCTTTTTATTCATCATTAGACTTTATGAATCGATTCATTCATATTGAAAGTATATCATTACCAGAGGCAATATAATGCGCATGGAATAAATAGAGAAAAAACCAGTATTAATCTCCAACCTGCAAATTTGTCTCTTAAAAGGACTTCATAAATTTATCAAACTTACTTTCAACCCCCCTATGAAATCTCTAATAAACCATTCAAAATCTGAGATCGTCAATACAATGCAACCGCGAATGCTAATTGAAACTGCTTCAAGAATGAAACTAGGTTTTCATCCAATTCCTCCAAACTTGAGGGTTTCCATACTAGGGCTTCTCAACTAAAATCTAAAATATTTTCGAGCTATACTAGAGAAAGAATAAACTAAGCATACCCAATAGAGACTCAAAGTGTCTTTTTATAACTCGCCAAGGGAGCTTCTAGAAACCCTTTTAAAATTCTGTTACCTTTTAATATTTGTCTTTTTAAAATGGGAAATAATAAATAGAACCTTTTAATTAACGTCTTTTTTATAACCTTATTAGATAATTAAATTAAGTTGTTATTAAATTTATGTAATTTTGACAACTTAAATTTTTATTATTTAATTAAATTTAAGGTCCAAATAAAGGGGACATTACACAAATAAATCTTATAGAAGGGATAAGTGTAATGTCCGCATTTTCATGTTATGTAGCTTTGTAGTTGGCTCTAATATTATGGGTGTGTATCGACCATATTAGAGTATTTTTTATGTTACCAACAAGATTGGATGGCCTAAAGGACTTAGAGGGTAGTTTTTGAGGTTATTTTAGACTTTTGGTGTGCTCTCCAATATTCTTGGAGAGAGAATCTATCTATAATAAGTGTCTCGATTATGTTTGGTTATCATCACTCCTATGCAGCCAATTTTAATTTTAATGCATTTAAACCAGTTTTACAACTCGGGTGTAATGTTGACCTATATTTAATTAAATTTATAGAGGTTGTATTGATTTAATTAAAACAATTTAATGGGCATACTGGTATAATATCTTGTTGGAGAGAGAATGGAAAGTTTTAAAGGTTGGATTTGCCTAACCTTGTACCTAAGGTGCCCAAAATAATTAAATACTTAAATAAAGCACTTTTGGGGGTTATAAGGATTAATTAGTCAATAGGCTACACTTGCAAGAAAGCTTGCATATGGTGAGCTTGACGTTTTTGTCTCACACTCGAAAATTGGTTATTATGTCTTCTTTTTGTTTCTAGACATCTGAAACAACCAACTGTTCCTGTTGATGTTTCAAAGAAGCAATTGTTCTTATCAATGTTTCAAACAAGCAATATTAAAATAATTTTTGGGCAATGTGGGCAAACTGCATAGTATCGGGTGTGAAAACAAACCAACTCACCAGCCTCTCACTTCTCACATCTACTCTCTTTTAAAATGAGACAAATCTTGTCTCGCTAATAGAATCATTGTTCCTCATCTAATCAGCATGAACATAATGCACCCTAGACATGGTTTGTTAGTTGTTTGATCATGAAACATTTTTGAGCTATGTACATGCATTTATGTTCTCAATTACAATCAATCCTTTCAAAAGATATTTGCATTAATGCATTCGTACTACTTTCACCACCTCGATATTATATGAATATTCATTCTATCAACATTTGAAAGAAAGAAGCAACAAGGGTTTAAACAAAGCTAAGAAGAGCGGGAGAAGCAGGCAGTTTGTTGGGAGAAGTGTGATTTTGAAACATTTGAATTTGACACAGCCCGGGTAGGGGATGGATCTGAGAACGGGCAGGGTGATGCGACACAGGATTCGAGTGGACAATAGGGGAAGGAAGAACCCAGATATTGTGACCTGACTAAAAACATTCAGGAGGACTCGGGTGGTAAGAGTTGGTATGATAACGAGAGACACAGGGTGTATCACTGGGGGAAGGATGAGGAAAAGACAAATCAGGAGACCTCCCCTTCATCATATCTTACACCAAAACCAATAGTTCATCCTCAAATTTCTCCTTATGGGATAGGATATCATTAGAAAATATAGTTAGGTAGTCTGATTCTAGACTTGCTTGTAATCCATTAGAGAGACACCTTTTTTTTTAACAAACATACCGAATGATACAATATGTTAAAAAATGATAATCTTTTTTAGTAGATGGTACAATATGTTACAATTATGGACACAAACATATCAAACTATAGTACTCATGAATGAAATTCATCAAGCAACATATATGTTGCATTGTTTTCAACAAACTATCACCAAATACCTCAATATGAAATCTCTTCCATAGAATGCGTGCAAACTATTTGTTTTAATGATAATTCTCTAAAATTGGGGAAAAATTACAAAAAAATGTTGCTACAACTGATGTGCTTTCTTGATTATTATTAAAATATTTCATGGGTTGGGTGGTACTAAAAGCCCTTCTTTTGATAAGAGGCCTCAAAGTTTAAAATTTATGGACAAGGTGAGATCATTTGTTATTTTTATTGATCTCGAGTGTAATAATTTAATTCTCCGAATGTTCCAATGATTATTTACCAAAATAAAAAAATATGATGCATAAAATGTTAAGGCATCCATGTTAATTATTTTTTGCTTGATTTTAAATGAAGATGATGAATCTCTAAGTGGGTAAAATTTCAAATTTTGGCCATTTTTAGAAAGGAACAAGATGTCTCACATATAGCTTGTGAGTTCTCATAAAAATTAGTAGAGTAGAGAATTGAGAAGCTTAAAAACTAGTTCACTAAAAAGGAAATAATTTATTTTGGTTTACAGGATAGAAGATTCACCAAAAAATAGATAGTAAAAAAAATAGAAGTGATGTTTCACATGTCAAGACGCTTGGACACTCAATCAAATATGTGGTCCAATCAATAAATAAAATTAAATATTACATTATAAATTGAAGCTAAGAATATTGCAGTAGTTGATGAATTTTATTTTGACCAAGGGATTGTTCTAACTTGTGAGCCTAAACTATGTAAAGAGTATGACATTAAGGTGCTGATTTGGAGGACCAATTAGAAAATTCTTTTCAAGATGCTAGTTTTGAGACACATAGTCTGAAGAATTTGTTGAAGGTCGGTGAGGATATAATTGTGGTACCCTTATTCTATTTTGATGACACTCACAAGATCATGGAAGTCCTCTATTTGAAGGACCTAATTTAGAGAAGACATTTGGGGATGGAAGGTAAATTTAATCTTGCAAATTTATGAGTGGTAAAAGAAGCTTTACAGTCCATCAAATATGGTTAGGATTACTTTTAGAGAGATATGAAATCATAAAAATTACTGAAGCTTTTGCTAATTCATTGAAAATTAAATAAGATGAAGTTAATAAGCTCACCTTGGACCTTAAGGATAGTAAGGAGGCCTTGGAGAATACACAAATGATTCCTCTAGAAGCAAAATATTAGCTTGTTGTTACTGAATAGTTCACGGAGTAGGAAAAGAAAGAAAGGGAAAAGGAACTCAAGTAGGTGATTGAAGATCTTGAATAAATCCAAGAAGACTTTAGCTTCAAGTAGAGTCCTAATTTGACATGTTCAAATTTTGGACGTTAGGATGGTTGGTTTGAATTAGAGAGTGGTAATAACTGTTAAGTTTATTGATAGCCCATTGTTTGTTATGAGTGCTAATTTGACTTTCAATAATCTACTCTTTGAGTTGGATGATGAGGTGACTTCTAGTTGTTGATGACACCAATGGGATGTGGGATTAAGGTGTTGTGTGTGTTCCTATTAGGTGGAGACAATTGAGTTGTCTATTGACCCACCCAAGATCATTGAATCTTTACTTCTTGTAAACGACTATTATAGATTGAATTATCATGGGTTGACAGCTGAACTTATCAGTTTACGACAAGAAAGGGAGTACTATTGCACGGTCTATATTTGCTGGGGTGCATACCATTTTGATTGAATATATAAGTATCATCAAGTGTACTCTTAATGTGGCCCACATAAAATTACTATAGCACAACATCAACATGGTGAATTCACTATTTGGGTTGGTATCTATGCACAAGATGTTGTAGAACTAAAAAGAGATAATACTTGAATAAATTCTACACTATTAAAACTTTCTCACCATGTCAAACCATAAGTAATTGAAGATAATAATATTGCAGTAGTTGACGAATTTTATTCTTACCAAGGGATTCTTCTAACTTGTGAGTGTAAACTATGTAAAGAGTATGACATTAAGGTGGCTGATTTGGAGGACCAATTAGAAAATTCTTTTCAAGATGCTCGTTTTGAACACATAGTCTGAAGAATTAGTTGAAGGTCATTGAGGATATAATTGTAGTTTCCTTATTCTATTTTGATGACACTCACAAGATCATGGAAGTCCTCTATTAGAAGGACCTAATTTAGAGAAGACATAGGGAGATGGATGGTAAATTTAATCTTGCAAATTTATGAGTGGTAAAAGAAGCTTTAGGGTCAATCAAATATGGTTGCAATTACTTTTAGATAGAGATGAAATCATAAAAATTACTGAAGTTTTTGCTAATCCATTGAAAGTAAAATAAGATGAAGTTAATAAGATAACCTTGGAGCTTACGGATATTAAGGAGGCCTTGGAGAATACACAAACCATGCTTCTAGAAGCCAAAAATTAGCTTGTTGTTACTGAACAATTCACAAAGTAAGAAAACAAAGAAAGGGCAAAGAAACTCAAGTAGGTGATTAAAGAGCTTGAATAAATCCAAGAAGACTTTAGCTTCAACTAGAGTCCTAATTTGACATGTTCAGATTTTGGACGTTAGGATGGCTAGTCTGAATTAGAAAGTGGTAATAACTTTTCAGTTTATTGATAGCCCATTGTTTGTAATGTGTTCTAATTTGAATTTTAATAATCCACTCTTTTTGTTGGATGATGAGGTGACATTCAATTGTTGATGACACCAATGGGATGTGGGATTAAGGTGTGGTGTGTGCCTATGAGGTGGAACCAATCGAATTGCCTATTGACCCACCCAAGATCATTGAATGTTTACTTCTTGTAATGTACTATTATAGCTTAAATCACCATGGGTTGACAGTTGAACTTGTGGGTTTACCACAAGAAAGGGAGTACTATTGCACAGTCTATATTTGATGGGGTGCATACCATTGTGATTTAATATACAAGCATCATCAAGTGTACTCTTAATGGGGCCCACATAAAATCATTGTAGCACAACATCAACATGGTGAATTCACTATTTGGGTTGGTATCTATGCACAAGATGGAATAAGAATACCTCAAGAAGTTGTAGAACTAAAAAGAGATAATACTTGATTAAATTCCACATTCTTAAAACTTTCTCACCATGTCAAACCATATGTAATTCCAATGCCAAACATTAGGTGTGATTCTAATGTATTTATAAACCACCAAAAGATTAAAGAAATCTCATGCCTCAAATAAAAGCCTTAGACTTATAATATAATCAAGTCACGTATTTAGAACTTCACAAACTCTTGCCAAGGCATTAACAATATTCCATATGCTCAAATTAAATATTAAAGCGTTTTAGTCATCTTTGGACTTTATGAATCAATTCATTCATATTGAATGTATATCATTACCAAAGGAAATATAATGCTCACAAAATACATAGAGAAAAAAAAAAGTATTAATCACCTACCAGAAAATTTGTCTCTTAAAAGGACTTGATAAATTTATCACACTTATCTACAACCCCACTATGAAATGTCTAACAAACCTTTGAAAATGTGATCAATATAATGCAACCATGGAGCCATGAGAGAGATAGACATAATGACCCATCCTCTAAAAAAAGAAAATAGGGGTTATCATAAAGCTTTCAAGGCTAAAAACATCCACCCCATGGGGATTTGGAAGGATCCCCAAACCCAAAGTGTTGGGTTTTAACCTGGGTACCTAAACCAAGAAAGAAAAACCCAAACAGAAAGTCTAAGGAAAACAGCCATCTCAAACCTCTCCAAGCATCTACTCACAAGAAGATAGGCAAGACTCACCTCCACCTCAATAGGAGTTGGGATTGTTAGGATAACCGGTGAACAAATGAGAGGGGGGGGGTGAATCAATTGTTAACAAATTATAACTTTTAGCCAACAATACAACCTTAAAAAAGTCAAGTACCAATAAAGAACAGACATATGTCGGTAGGAACGGATACTAGTAAACAATACAACTTAACAATTAACCATATAGAGAAAATATGAAATAATGAGAAATGGAGGGAACAGCACAAGCAGAGGGAAATTTGAATTCTGGAAATGGAGGGAATAGCGAGGTTGGGTCCTCTGGTTCTACTGCCTTTGCAGCTCAAGGACAAGCGATGGATGATGAGGATGGGAGACTAGATGGGGACCCACGGCATCGGGACCCTCCTTTGGACCACAAAAAGATCAAAGATTCTCCAAAATCGGGTCCCGAGGGTGTGAAAGCTGACTTAGAAAAGACTACAGAGGTGAAGGCTCTCAAACCCTAGATTATTCTTTTTGCAAATAAACCAACTGGAAAATTGTCCTTCCCCTTTGTGGAAGACATCTCTGATAGATAAACGGGTAGATTAGCTATTGTTATTCCAAATTTGGTTATTGATCATAGCATTTCTTTAATGGCCTTCTCTCTGTTGGGAAAGTTTGTTGGACCACGACCCAATATTGGGGATGTTAGATCATTTGTTAAGAGAAAATGGAGGCTGAAAGGACAGGTTGATGTTTTAGCCCTGTCAAGGGGTTTTTTTGTTTTTTCCTTTTCTTGTCAGGAAGATATGGAAGCAACATTAAGCGGTGGACCTTGGACGTTTGGTAAATCTTCCCTATCCATGAGAAAATGGTCTCCTAATATGGAACTCAACGATTCCTTCTTTGAATCTGCTCTGATCTGGGTAAGGTTGTCAGGCTTGCCGCTTGAATTATGGGTTGAGGACGTTTTCTCAGGAATAGCGAACTCCTTTGGGGAGCTTGTTGTGATAGATCCAACGACTGCAGCTCGAAAGAGACTGGTTTATGCGCGCATTTGTGTCAATATTTCGCAAAAGATGGATCTTCCTAGCTCTATTGATATAAATTCCAAACATGGTTTATGGGAATAGACAATAGAGTTTGAGTCCCTCCCCTTTGTGTGCTTTTCCTGTAAGAAAGATGGACACTGGGATAAGGCTTGCCCTAGCAACCCCAAAAAACCTATGAAGGTTAACAATCCCCATAAATACATATGGAAAGAAAAGAATAATATTAAGGTAGATAGTAGAGTGAAAGGAGGAAGTGGAATTCATGGTAACATAAAAGACTTATCAAAAGGTGATAGAAATGCTAACCCTCTTAAGGCTCCCCTTTTGAAGGAAGATAAAAATAATGAAATCAGTGGATTTGAGATCAAATCAGTCAATATTTTTTAGGTCCTACAGACTTAGGAGGATGAGAATGTAATCATTGAAGAGATTCTTGAAGAAGGTGAGATTGAGGATGCAACTGAAGCTCAACATGAGGCCCTTCAATTTTCAGCGATAAAAAGAGATAAAGAGAGCCCAAATGATTTGGAAGGACATGAAGTTAATTATGGAAGGAAGAACAAGTTCAGATTGCCTAAGGTTAATCTAAATGCATTACTCCAGAATGTTGGAGTTGACACGCCCACTTCATCCCAGAAAAGAGGAGAATTGTGGAATAACATGCAAGCTGATCTCAGAGATGAACATGAGGAAGAAATAACAGGGAATGGAAAAAAGAAGGTGGGATGCCCTAATGGGGTGAAAACTAGGACCAGATCCAAGGCAAATATTGGTCTATCCAAATCTCCGCAGGGACATAAATCCATGAAATGGCATAGGGACTAGGAGAGTAAGCAAAACATAGCTGATGGAAGGCAGAAAACTATACAGGAATCCTTCCCCTAGGTTTCCAAATGAAGGTAATCTCATGGAACATTCGAGACCTAAATGGTCTCAATAAACAGGATATATTATGGAATCTCATTCGAGACCATAAGTCGGATATTATCCTTGTGCAGAAAACCAAAATGAGTAAGGAGAAAGTTGAGAATTTAAATTTCTTTAAAAATGGAGGGGTCTGTGGTAGTAGCTCGAATGGGGCCTTTGGTGGGGTGGCTATTTTTGGAACAAGAAAACTATTTTAGGAGATATGATTGATGAAGATGATAATATCATATCTATGAAAGTTAAAAGCATCTCTGAAGGAAAGGAATGGGTAGTCACAAATATCTACGCCCCTAATTCCAAAGCTGCTAGGAGTAAATTTTGGGATAAAATCTAGCAAAAAATAAGATCTTTCCCTAAGGACAGTTGGCTGTTGATGGGAGATTTCAATACTCCTTTGCAAGGAACTGAAAAATTTGAAGGAACTCAAGCCCAACTAGATAAAAGATCTAATTTGATGGACTTCATCAATGTCAATGCTCTTATTGATATTGATCTCACTGGAGCTTCTTACACCTGGTCTAATCGCAGGTATGGAGAAGACCTCATTTAGGTAAGGCTTGACAGATCCCTTATTACTTATGATTGGATACTTTCTCATAGCTGCTCCTTATCATTTGTCAATAGAATTGGCTCGGATCATTATCCCATTTCCTTTGTTGTTGAGTCCATTAAGAGTAAACAGTGCTTCCCTTTCTGGTTTGAGAAAATGTGGATCTCTCACCCCTCTTTGGAAAAATCCATTGCCAACTGGTGGAATATTGATGTGGATAGAACAGCCATGTACAAAGTTGCTAAAAAACTTAGAAACGTCAAAGATAACATCAAGATCTAGAACAAGAAGGTCTTTGGTGATATTTTTGAATCAAAAAAAAAAGTTGAAGGAGGAATTAGAACATATCCAAAACTCAATACAAAAAGATGGTTGTAAAAAGTATCCCAAGGCTAAGGAAGATGAATATATATTATTCAAACTTCACAATATTTTTTCTAGGGAGGAAATCTATTGGAGACAGAGATCCAGGGCTATTTGGGTGAAAGTTGGGGATAGAAATACTAATTTTTTCACATGACTTCTATGAAACATAAAGTTGTGAATAGAATTTCCAAATTAATTGCTGAGGACAAAATTATTCTTAAGGAGGATGATGTTAGGGATGAAGCTATTAGTTTCTTTTCTCAGCTCCTCACCGGTAGCAAGGAGATTGATTCTGCTAAGCAACAAGATCTGGTTGACATCATCCCCAAGATTATTGATCCTAACTAGAATAAGGCTCTTTTTGTTATCTCCTCTGCTAAGGAAATTAAAAAAATGGTCTTGTCCTTTCAGGGGGATAAGGCTCCGGGATCTGATGAATTCCCCATGTTTTCGCTACTTCAGCAGGAGTTGTTGTCCTTTTCTATTAACAAAGATTTTGATGATGTGTTCCTCTGGAAGAGTAATCCTAGGGGCGACTTCACGGTTGCCTCAGGCTATAAAAACACATTTACCCAAATCAGCAACCCAATATGGGGTAAAGTTTGGAATAGAATTCTTATCCCTAAAGTCAACATGTTCTTTTGGCTTGCTACTCACAATAGGATTCTTACTATTGATAACTTGGCCCGAAGAGGTTTTATGTTCCCCAACAGGTGTGAGCTATGTCATAAAGAGGAAGAATTAGTTGATCATCTATTCATCCATTGTTCCTTCTCTTGGGAAATCTGGAGTAAGTTTTGGGTGAATTGGAAAGTTGATTGGGTTATGCACAACAATCTCAAGGAAATTATTTGGCAATGGATCTTTCCCACCAAATTTCCTCTTATCAAGAACCTTTGGTCCTTAATCCTTCCCATGACTTGTTGGGGCATCTAGAAAGAGAGAAATAACAGAATATTTAGGGAAGCTAAGTGCACTTCTCAAGGGGTCTTTGAAAAAGTTTGCAGGGCTATAAAAGAAAACATAAATATTCCTCACAGGAACAACAAACAATGGTTTTTTGCTGATATGAATGATATTGAAAAAGGCATCCTTATTTAATGGAATTTAATCCACAAAGTCTACAGATATGACAATAAGACAAGGAGAGAAAATATTATTTGGAGATTTCTTTATCATGATTGGGTCAAGGTGAATTTTGATGGAGCTGCTAAAGGCAACCATGGGAAGTCCGGTGGGGGAGGAGTCATCAGAAATGCTCAAGGTGTTTGCATTGCTGCTATTGTTTCTCCTTTTGGAGTCCAAAATAATCATGTGGCTGAAGCTCGGGCTATGCTAAAAAGCCTCCAGCTTGCTCAGGGATTCAATTTTTAAAAAAATTGGTTGGAAGGGGACTCCCTCAATATCATTCAGGCTCTTAAAGGTACTAGTTCTTCCTCTTGGAATATTACTAATACTATTGAAAGTGCTAAAATTTTATTAAATGACTATGTTAGTATTCTCATAACTCATACTCTAAGGGAAGGCAATAAGGTTGCAGACCTTTTAGCTAATGAAGGGGTCAATTTAGAGGTGGATGCTAAATATATCAGAGAGGCCCAATGTAAAAGGGATGTTAGGGAGCAATTATTATTTGATCACATCAATGGTTCAAGTTAAAATCATGATCACTTTTTGGGGTCCAGAATCCAAAGACAGAGATTGGGGGCAAGCGAACTGTCAGTTAATGATTGTTTTTAGGCATCATTTTTATGATCATTTGTGTGACGGGGATTATAATAATAAGTGTTGGATCTCTGCGGCCATTATTATTTACTTCTTTAAAATCACAGATGGTACTCTGTTCTGCGATCCCAGTATTTTGCTCAATAGCCTGTGTTTAAGTCTTGGCCTGCAATTTGTGAGATATACTATTAGAGACTTCAACCTGCTGTTCAACATGAGAGGTAACCTAAACCGGAACGAGCCCTCTGGTTGCGAGAACTGGAAAAGTGAGCAGAAAGTGTGGAGGAGGCTCCATAGACATGGATTCACCAACTATATGGAAAAGCTGCATGGTAGCAGAAAATCAGTGTCTCAAGGCTTTGCTAAGGGTTGGAACAGCAACAGAGTCACTTTGTTTGGGGAGACCTGGAAGATTGATGAGGATTTGGTTGCGGAGGTCACGAGACTTCAAAAGGAGGGCACAAAGTTCTACAGAGACTGAAAGTTTGCTGCTGAAGCGATTAAAAACTTCCCGAAAACTGAGGATGAGAAAGCTCGGCTTGCCAAGCAAGACAATGTTTCTTACTACCTCCCCCAGCAGGTAAAGTCTTTTTGGCAGAAAATGCTAAGGGTTTTGATGGAATTCCTGACTGTTGATGGTAGATTTACTAAAGTCTACAATTATCATTTTGCATTTCTCAATCATTTCTGCCATGGGGTTAAGATTTCTTTGCCCTTTTATTTAGCATCATCCCTGAATGAGAGCTTGGCTGACCATGCCAAAAAGCCCAAATCTTACCCCATAGCCCATTAGAGGCTTATTTTTCTCATTTACGAACACCTAAAGAAAAAAGATAGTGTTAGAAAGGATGATAACCAGGTAACAAATGCACATATTTCTGAGAGTTGTAATGACTCTGAGTCTGAAGATGATTTGTCGAATGCCCCTACCCATAAAAAAGGGAGAGTTGACATTGATAATGTGGACACAGAGGTGAATGATGGTATGGAGGAACAGGAGAAGGAGGCTGAGATTGAAGTGGAGAGTGAGAAGGAAGAGTATGCTGGAGAAGAGGAGGAAAGGAAAAAAGATGCCAATATTGAAAACCCTGATTCTAACCCTATGGGTTCAGATAGCAGGAATTTTACCCAGAACTCCATGGAGGAATCCAACCCTAAATCCATGAGCTCTAAGCAGGAAAGGGATACGGCGAAAACTATCTTGAATGCCGCTCAAAATTACACGCTAGAGTCTTTCAATTTTCAGAAGTGGGTTATTGAAAATATTACCAGCATTCAGAGCAAACAGAGAGACCTGGAGAATAAGATTCACAATTTGATCAAGTATACTAATTCGGGGAGAAAGAGTGCGGAGGTGGAAACCAGTGAAGTAGAGGATGAAATTGAAATGGAGGACTGGTCGGAAAAAGATCTTATAAAAGGGGATTTGAAACATCTGGAGGATGTGATTAGAATTGTAAAAGAAAAGACTGAGGTGGATAATGAGATCATCATCAATCGAGTTGCTAAAACTGAGAAGGCATTGAAAAACTTCATGAACCACAGTCTTGAGGTCTTGAGAATCTCGTCTCAAAACATGAACGCCTTGGTGGATCAATTACAGAGGAAAAATAAGAATAAGGATTTGGTAATCATTGATGATATACCGACCTCCACCTCTACTCATCAAATCTCCAGGTGAAGGACCAGGCAGACAACCAGTGATATGGAGACAAAGATGAAAGGCATTCAGCTAAAATAGGAGAACAATGATGTAAGAGAAGCCGCTAAGACCATGATGTTGTTGGTTCAGAATGCAAAGAGTCTATTAAAGTTTTTATTTGATATGTAATGTTGGAGTTTGGATGCCAGTTTCTCGTTGGCTCTGTGTTGTCCTTTTATCCTAGCTGTTGGTTTTTTTTGCATCTTTTTTGTCTAGTTCTTGTCTTCTCTAGTTTCTTTCATGCTCATCCTTCATAATGTAAGTGGGTTTCGGGTCCCTTAAAACCTGATTTTCCTTAATCAAAAACAATTAACCATATAATCAATGCAAAGAAACCATACCACATAACACCATGATTTTGGCATGGAAAACCCAGAAAGGGAACAACCATGGTGGTAAACCTACCCACAGTTAGATGATACTTCTGCAAAAAGTATGTGTTACAAGAGGGGCCTGCACTTACAGGAAGGCACACTGCCTAGAGCATACTTCTCATTACAAAAGTGTCTCACTGACTATAGAGAGGCTACAACCTTCTCAAGATAAATGGACAACAATCCATAGAGTGAACTGTTGGAAATAGCATCTACCATTCCTGATTACAGTCTCGGTTAAGCTCAATGTCGGAGGACTAAATCCTCTTCTGAATCCAATTCGATCACCAATGATCGATCAACTCCTTTGTCTGAATGATATTACAATATTTGCACATTACATTCCTTGATCATGACCTTTTCAATAACCATGATACTTTACAAAGAGTTTCTACCTCTTATTTATACAAACCTTAAGGCCTAAACCAATTAGGTCAGCCACCTAAAGATATTACAATAATATCATTACATAATTCCATTTACAATGATATGCCATGTCGGCTTAAGACCAAAACAATAATAACAAATCCATAAATCATCTCGAATCATCCTGGTAACATGTAGAGTACACGATAGCATGATAC
This sequence comes from Cryptomeria japonica, assembly GCF_030272615.1. NCBI lineage: Eukaryota > Viridiplantae > Streptophyta > Pinopsida > Cupressales > Cupressaceae > Cryptomeria > Cryptomeria japonica. The sequence continues at coordinate 1,176,960 of NW_026728850.1, read as the reverse complement.
CGATCCATAACCTAGATAGGTACCAGACCTATTCTGGGTCCACCATGCCAAAGCAATATCTTCAAGCATTTGAAGCATGATCAAAGAACATCTTCAGCATCCTGAAGTCCATGAAGAAGTTGCACCTACACCAATTATGCATCATGTCACAATTCCTCAATGAAAGCTCTGTCGGTAAAGCCTTAAACTAGTGTTGGTAAGGGTTTACCAAAGTGTATGATAACATCCAATTACCAAGCCAATACCAACTGACCAAAACATGTTCATGGAGCATATAACTCATAAAATCCAATATACTTCACTGATCCAAACATGTCGGAAGTGTCAACAGATAATCTCTTCTTTCGGTAACACTAGATCTTCTATCGGTAACCAAAACTTGTCTGTCGGTAACCATCCATATCAGCTAGTGTTGACATCAATGACAAAATGTACATCAATGCAACACATAATCAATTCATCCATAATGCCAACAATCTCCCCCTTTTGGAATTAATGGCAACACTAGAGGTGAAAAACATCTAAGTACCAAGAGATTCCAAACAAGTCTCACCCTGTGGAAGACAACCAACGATCAATAGCTCTCCCCCAATGAATGATATCTTTGTAAGGTTCAGAATGATTTTTCACATTACTATCACTCCCCCTTTGATATCAATGCTAGAAATCTGACAAAAATATCAAAGCAATGATATAAACCTTTGAATCTCAAAGTTCACTACTCCCCCTGAGTACTAGCACCACTCATTAGTGCCAAACTGAATAATGTCTCTGATAATACATGTCTGACTGATGACAAACTTCATCAATCAAGTCTCTATTGGAGGGGCAGAAACCCCTAACCTGTATCTTAAATATTCAAATGATTCGTTAGACAACGGTTAAGTGAATATGTCTAGCCCCTAACCACTATGGAGAGCATGAAATTCTAGCCCATTTCAAAAAAAATTGCACCCAAAAAGGAGCAAAAATGCGCAAGTTATGGCCATTTGAAGTTGAACTGCAAAATCAAAAAACTCAATGAGAGGGGCCTGCAAAATTTTTGAAAAATGATGACGTGGCGCTGATGTCAGCAATTCACTGTGTTAAATTTGACAGCTGTATGACCGTCGCAAAAACTTTGCCTCCCCACTGACTGGGCGTCCGTACTATAAGGACTGTTGACTGTGCAGGCCGTACCGTACGGATTTGCTCACTGGGCGGTGTGGGTCAGCTCTACATGGCAGATGACGTGGTGGATGACTGTGCGTACGGGTTTTACCCCCGGGCCAGTGGCCGACGCGGGGCCGCCTGTTTTGGTGGTCGCCGACGGAGGGAGCGGCCGGAGTCGAGGGGCCGATGGAGTCTATGTCCCGGCCGGCGGGATGGGGCTGTGGTTGCCGAAGAGGAGAAGTGGTCCCGACGGCGGCGACGGGGATGGCGGGTATCGGCACAGGCGGTGGCTGGTACAGGCAGGGGCGGAGCGTGGCGAGGATGGGACGGTCAGTGCTGACAGCGATAGATGGGAGGATGAAAGCCGAGGTGGCCGATGAGAGGAAGGGGCCGCCACTGAGGACACCGGAGGTGGCGACGGCACGGGCGATGTGGACCGGTGCTGCAGACCTGCAGGGTATGGCAGGTCACAGGGGGGGTCAAAATAGGCCGACTTTATAACCAAAATTCATGGAAACATCCTTCTAGACGCAATGGCAGGGTCGGATCTGGTCTAGGATGCCTCCAAAAAATGCTTCTCTTCGGATTTGCCTCTTGACATCGCAATAATGCCTCTTCAAGATGAATCAATGAAGCCCCAATGGCTCTGATACCATGTGAGATTTTGTCAAGATCAAGAGCTCAATGAAATGTTCAAAATAGAGACACAATATAGGACAAGAATAAACTGTATTCTCATCAATAGAAAATGATCAATAATATCAATTTACATACAATGTAGATGAGCTTGCTTATATAGGCAAGGCTAGGGATATGTGAGCACACAAACATGACATGTGGCTCAATAAGAAACAAGGGTAGGTAGGAAATAGGTGTGGGTAGGTAGGAGAAATAATATAATAGTCCACATGAGGTGGATCACCCACTGAATGTGGAGTGTAACAACAAGATCAACACCATAAAAGGTGGAATTTCTCCTACACACACTATCCCAATGTGGCACAAACACCCAAGTGTCTCATACCCAAACTATTATGAAATGCATTTCCTAAGTAAACTTAAGTAAGTGTAACAATATCCAAGATGAATAATTATTTACACCAACACCTTATTCTTTTTTTTTCTTTTCCTTTTTTTTTTATGCCATATGGTTTCTTTATAATGGGCTCAATGTTGGACCTCCATCCCATTTTTTCCTTCAATCTCTCAAAGTATTCCAAATAGTAACATAATTTATCACAAGAAATCTCACAGAAAGCACACAATTTGGCTAAAAATTTTCTAAGAAGTCTACCAGAAATAGATTGTATGTTTTTTTATAATTAGAGACTCATAATTTGAATTACTATTGGACTTGGATTAATCTACTAATAATTTTTTAGTATTAACATTTCTTTAGTTGAAAATTAAATTTAAAATGTAATTAAAATACAAACATTACATTGAAAACTTTTCGCTTCACTTGTTGATCAACATTAGTCAATTTTTAGTCTCTAATTAAAATAGTTGATAAATTTTAACAAATGATGGGTATGTACTTGTTTCTAATTTGGTATTTACTGTTTTGGTCATCTACCATGTTGGGTGAATGCATTTTCCTAAATTGTGTCATATTAAAAAAACTCTAATTTACACCCATTAGGCATGACATGCAATGCGTTCGAAGCTTGATCTCTTTGCATTATATAATTTTTAAAAGCTAATCTTTGTTCATATTTTGATTGATGTTTTTTACTCTATTTTGATTAGTTGTTGTTAGTTAGAGTATTATAGTTGAAGGAATTCCTGAACTAAGTAGGAGAATACCACATAGTTTGTAAGCGATTTGTAATAGGAAACTAGTAATATTCATCACGTGATAACAATTGCAAGCTCAAGAAGACGAACAAGGCATTGACTTAAAACCACTAGTCATTTTATTGTTGGGGAGAAGGAGAATATAATTTTAAAATTTTACATGTTTTATCGTTCAGCTAGGTAATTGAAGATTTTTGAGAGAGATGAAATTGTTATTATTAGGTTTCTAATGTTTTCAAATTTTGATTTCCTAGAACTTTTGAATGTCGAAGAAGAAAGATTCATTAAATCTTGATTACTTTTCCCAAATGAAAATGTTTTGTTGCACACCTAAATTATTTTTTAAGTTAACTACAAAGGTGACTTGTTTTTCTATAGGTAAGATATGCTTATAACTTTAAGTGCTTAAAGGGAAGTACAAATTATATAATTTGAACTATGACTCTAAACTTTTATTTGAAATGGGGTGGGTTTTGTTGTTCACTAGTTTCAGCAAATAATTTTTTTCAATTCAGTTTATTCGGGGCTTTGGTTGATATGATAATTTCAATGTGTTGTGGTGTGTTTAATATGTTTAGTTAAGTGTTTAGAACATTATGTAGATAGTGAATTTGTTATTTAATAGGCAAGGAATTTTTGGAAGCTTGGTCCAAGGTTTATTAAGAAAGATTTTTTATTTTTTGATTATTTCTTCCTATTTCAATCTTTTTTATAATTTGTTTGTTCTAATGAATTTTAGTTATCGCTCATAGTTAAGTATAATTGTGATTTGTCTCATTATATAGCTAGGAAATGGCTCCAATGTTTTCATACTTAGGGAAGTAGGATATCTAATATTCAAGCTATAGCCCAATACATAGATTTGATCCTAGTGGAGATAAAGACTTGCATTGTAATTTCTTTTTTGTTGAATTCTGTGCAGGTAGGATGATATGATTTTTTTTTTCCATACTAGCTATGTGATGTCACTGAATCTTGATCCCTAGGCACTTAAAAATATTTTTCATACAAGATTTGTGACATTTCTATTTTTTCTTGCTTTGTTAATGATTTCTTGTTATGAAAATTTCAATCTTCTTGTGGAAATATTTATGAACTCTTTTAGTTTTGAGGCCAGATACCCATGTAGTATTATTATTGCTTAGTAATTGTTTAAGATGGTGATTTGCAATTTAATCTCATTTCTTGCTTCAATACTGTAAATAGCAAAATATGTAAGAAAAAACATAACGTGCTATAGAAAATTGACAATGTGTGTGGAAAAGTAAATTTATTACATTAGTTGAATTTATAACACATAAGGTATTAAATGTATTTCAATCGTGTTCTCTCAATACTAAGGCATGTTTAGTAAGAGAAACTTGTTGATATTTATATTATAGCATTCTTAGTCCCATTTTGATATGCTTACCATTTGTGAAGTGTAAATTTGATTTGATTTCTAAATTGTAATTATTTTGTGGAAAGCTAAAGTATTAGGTATCTATTCTCCAATAATCAATTTTATGTATTAAACTTTTTCAAATGGGGTTGCTTATTATTATGTCTTTTAAAACATGTACAGATTTTCAAACCAATTATTTTTGAAATTTTATCTCTAATGTACAATGATTAATGTATATATGATTGTGTATTTTAAAACATGTTTATTTTTTTAAACCAGCTATATTTAAAAAAATCATTTTGTAGGTTTAATATTCAATACTTAACGTGGAGTTGTCTGTCAATCTTTCATTTATTTTACAAATGGGAAATATATATGATGTTTCTTAACTTGAATTTTTTTATATTGTTTGTTTATTCAAACTAAAGCACTTCCTTTTTATTTATTTAAATGACTCTCGATAGTAATTTGTATTTATTCCAATTTATTTATGTGTTTCTATTTGTAATATCTACTGCACCTTACATTATCCTAACTTCTAATAAATTTGTAAACTAATTCCTATTTCCAATATTTGATTTATTTAATTTGGACATTATTGTATTTCTTAAATACCTTTTGTTTACACTTAAATATGTGATTCGATTTAAATATTTTACTTCTAGATGTGACCATGTAGATTATTTATTCAATATTTAAATATGAAATTAATTATTTGATTCATTGTTAAAAGATTAAATTCATGCTTACTATTTATAATTCATATTAGAAAACAAAAAAATGTTATGATAATTAGGACAAAGAATAATTAGTGCACAAAAATATTTGTCCTTATCAATAATCAAAGATTGGAAAAAATCTCAACAATTTTCTCCTCCATAATTAACATTTTTATTAGTTTTTTTAGGTCATTACAAATCCTCAACAACAAATTCAAATAATTGATTTCAAGTAGTGATTTAGAAGTCAATGCTTCATTACCATCGATTGGCACAAATGTGTTTGTGAAATGGAGTGGGTTTAATGAAATAGACATCCAAAATTTTGCACATTCTCTTTCGCTTAATTGTAGTCAGACTGTTGAACAAGTAGAAGTAACAAGATCTTGTACATGTGATATCAAAGAGTTTGAATTCAGGGAAATGGAATAAATTGTAATTAAGTTTCATGTAACATGCATGGAATTATTTGGATTTGGTAGTTTCCTACGGGAAATGTATTGTGATGATTATTATTGAGAGGGCAATGCTCCTATTATCCGTTGTGCATTTCAAAACCATATGAATCATACGTAGTATGGTATTATTGTAGTTCCCTATGTGGTTTACCAAGAACTGAACTTGTATGACCCCTTTCACATAAATAAATTGTTGGAAGTTGTTTAACTTATTTCATCAAAGCCTTACATTGTTTTCTCTTATGTTTCATCAAGAGATGTTATAAGTTAACTTTATATAACTTTTTTTTAGTCATAATACAAGTTTCTCAATCTATACTTTAAACCCTTTCACATTAAATTTCTCGCTTTAACCCTATGTTGTGTGCAATAGAATGAGACATTTCAGTTGTTTCTATAATATGGATGATTTAAATAACACACCCATTATTTATTCTAACTAAATTCAAACAAATATTGTAATTAATTTTTTCAATCATAATACAAGTTTAATGATCTATACTTTACACCCTTTCACTTTAAAGTTATCACTTTAATCTTATTTTGGTGTGTAGTAAAAATAAAAATTTGAGTTTCTTTTATAATATGGATGATTTGAATTATAAACCCATCATTTATTCTAATTCTCAAGCTTATTCAATAACTGAATGTCAATTATTGTGATTGAAGAGTTCATTTAATTTATGAAAAATGTTGAAGTTTCCTACCTTAATAGTTTAAAGCTACCTTTAACCAAGTCTCCTATTTTATTGTGATATTATTTTCACTATCTTTGGCACTTTTTCTTTAACCATGAGATCAACTTTTTCTCAACCAAAAAATTCCAGCATATAATTCCAAAATAATTGTTGGGTACATGTATGTCTTTCTATATTTACATCATCTTTACCATTGCAACTTAAATTTTTCCAATTGCCTTAGATAATCATTAATTGTAAGAAAATATTTTATGTTACATATGCATTTAAGCATTCTTGTAAGTAATGAATTTTTTTCTAGATTACGCTTATGTCTATCATATTTATTAATATGGCTATAAATTTGTCATGATTACTCTATCCATTTTATAGAAAAATAAAGTTGTCCTGGTTACTTTTAGGGAAGGACGATATCAAGGATTTCTTTATCGCTACTTATGAAGTTGACCGTTGTAATTCAAAATTTGGGGCCAAAATGCTTGGACAGGTCCATTAGGTGCTATAGTCAAAGGAAAGGGGCTCTAGACACCCTTTTAGAAAAAAATGTAGGCTAGAAGAGAGGTCGTGAGAAGGGGATTCCACCTAGTTTTTGGAAAGGTCCCTAAACTAAGCACAATCGGCTATTAACTAGATATAACCACCAAAGTGGGTCTAATGTGAGCGATAAAAAAGGTGTACAATCTACTACACTACACTATCAAGTGACTCATCCCCATCAATCAATTGAATAAATAAATTAAGAATTCAATATTTTATGAGTAATGTTTCACTTATTTGCCTTGACCTAATAAAACAAGAAAAAAAAAACTTGTTTGGATTACACAATGTGTAGGCCTGTGAAGTTCAATTGATGGAAGAAACACTAAATGATCTGCGTACAACTTATGAAAATTTGGTTTTCTAAATTACACTTTCCTATGAGAAAATCATGCTGATGAGTAGTATGGAAAAGGAAGTTCTCCTTACATTGAACTTGTGTTTAAGATTTACTTGAATAACATGTAACAAACTTATGCTTCAAAACTATGTATATAGTATATAATATTATAATAGTTTTAAGGTTTCCATTTAGCATGAATAGTTGTAGCTACAATTGTTTTTGATGAAGATAAACTGGTTTTATAGGGACCTGAAACCCAGAGTATTACAGACCAAGGCCAGCAGCCAATTAGATAGTAAAACTAAGACAAACAGGGGACAAACCCCACACAGATCGAAAGCCAAAAAACCAAAATAGCTGAACCAAAAAATAGGGAAAAGCAATCAACTAAGAGAGTGCATCAATTCAGTTTTTTTCTGAATAATCCTCTTATTAATTTTTTCCAAATCCTCCATGATGAATCTGGAGGTTCCGGAGTCCTGGCTTTGGCTCCTTGTTCTAGTGCAAGGACCTGAGAGAGTCTTCCCACCAACAACACTCTATCCATCCTCTAAGGCATTCTTTTTTCTACTTTTCCCCCAAGGGAGGGTCACTGGCGATGGTCCTGGTTCTATAATCAGTCATCATGAAATTAATTTTTTTCAAACCATCAGCACTATTGTTCATCACCTGACTACTGATTTCCACCAGATTGTTTAGGTTTTCCTTGATCTCACTCACATCCTCTTCTAGCTTCTCAAGTTTGTGCTCATGGTCAACCTTCATAGTTTCCACATCCTGATAAATTTTCCGGATCATACTCATGATCTTCTCAGTTTTACTGGGCCCACAGAATTTTGTGAAAGTCTCGACAATTCCTTTAATCCCATCTTTTAGGGATCCAATATCCTTATCCACCCACTTCCATTAGTTCTCCCAACTTCTGGTAGTCTCCAAAAGCAGATTTCCCAGCACCCTCTACTCCTTTTTATCACTTTTATTTTCCTTATTCACAAACCCCTATTTTTCATCATCCACATTGATAGGGATGTCCAACCTAATCTCGTGGTCTAGGACCTTGGATTCACTATATTTGGTTAATATTGTTATCTTTTTGGTGGGTGGTTCCAGGTCTTGCATTTTCCTGCTACCAGATTTGAACTTACTTTCTGCTCCCCTTCTTTCTTTGGTCTATACTCAGGGTCCTTTGTATCCTTGATATCACGCCAATCCATGGCAGTACCACTATCATCCTCATCCATCTTCGTGTCAGAGACCAACTGCACATCAGGGTTAGAGGAGGAAATGTGGGTTCTATCCTTGGGGGAGGGTTTCACTTCATGATCTTGGGCGTATTCCATAATCAACAAGATAAGGCCTTCATGAATCACAGGGTTATCCTTGTTTTCAAAATGTTTAACTAAACTATTCTCCAAGGATGAAACCAAATAAAAAGGTATGGAAATAAATCTACGATGCCTAAAATGATTTAAGATATTAAAATGGTGTGATAAAATGCTAGCATATCTACCATCCAAGGTGATGTACCTCATGATGAATTATGTCATATTAGCCTAGAGGGAGATCATCTCTTTCCTATTATAGCCACCATCTGCCATTTTCGTAACCCTTTGTCTTTCCTTTTCCTTATCATAAAAGGATCAATAGCCTCCTCACCCAACTTCTTGTCTCTATAGAATTTTATGCCTTTCATATCCAGACCAGTAACAGTGGCAGCCAGCTTTTCATTGACTTGAAACTCCGCACCAAAGACAGACAGCACACCCTTCTTCCAACCTTTAACAAAGCTTTCTGTAACAATGGCAGAATGACCATGCAGTCTCTCCAAAAAGGGCACCATCCCACTATCAGAAATTTCCTCCCGAGCCTCCTTATTCTTCTGCCACTTATCATAGGTTGTGGGTTCAAATCTATTCTTTTCACCTCTCATTCTCTAGCTTGAGCAAATTAGACAACAAGGCTCCAAAAAAACTAGGAGGAAAGCAAACCAGAAATAGGGAAAACTGAAAGTTCTAAAACTTCTCAAAGTGGTAATAATTCGAACTACCACCCCAACGGTTCCCATTCCATCACAATCTTTCATTATTAACTTCATTGGAAAGGCCGAAGATCTTGACATCATTTCTTGCAAGGTCGCACAGAGTTTTCAGGAAATTTTCCTCTCCTCTCCACCATTTAACCACAACGTTACCCACCTCCAAGTTGGCCAAATGATCTGCAAGTTTTTTCCTTCTCGAAAAATGTGCGATATCTTGAAATACTGCAGGTCGGCTATCATTTCAAGGCAATCCTTGATTAAGTTTGAAATAGTCCACATAGGCACCGTACATCCCTTAATGCATTTGACAATGTTAAGCGAGTCACTTTCTAGCCAGACCCGTTTGAACCCCTCCTTGCTCGCCATGCATAGTCCTATGTAGGAGGCATTGGCCTCCACAAAATCATTAGTTGTGGTGCCCAAAAGGGAGCACCACCGTAGAGACTAGAGAAGCCAAATGGTTCCTCGCCACTCCCCCATAGCCAGTCATCCCAGGATTTCCTTTGGCCACCCCGTCGATATTAATTTTGATCCACCCTAGAAGGGACGGATTCCAAGAAACATTCTCTTTGGTATGTTTAATTTTATAAATAGAGATCGATATATTCCAGCATATCTACCACCGCTTGATAGTATCCCATTACTCCTGGCTAGACTCAAGAGTCCAGGATCATTTTTCCCACTAGGATAGTAATTAAGAAAATTATCCTTAATAGCATTCCTTATTCTAATAGCCACCACAAGAGCAATGGACTCCATATCTTTGAAAACCTTATTATTTATTTCCTTCCACAAACCCCAAGCAATATGAGGTAGGGATAAGTTCCATAGAATACCAATCGCATGGTTGTCATAAGGGCACTTCCATTGGAACCAAAAGTTCTGAATAGAATCAGGGGGGGACCCAAATAATATTCCACGGGTTGAAAAAGAAGGCCTAGATGTCCCTAGCATAGGAGCAATGTAAGAGCAGATGATCAACATTTTTTGCTTCTTCTTTACATAAAAAACATCTATTACTAATGGGGATCCCACGTTTATAGAGATTATCAATGGTAGAGATCTTATTTTGCATGAATAACCAGAAGAATATATTAACTTTAGGAATTGAGAGTTTATTCCAAGCTCTAGCCCAAAAGGGGGGAGGAGAAAAAGACTTGGTGATGATTCAGAAAGCATCTGTCACCAAAAAATGCCCCGAGGTAGAACCATTCCATATAGCCACATCTTCCACCAGAGGATGGAATGATGATCAGGTTCAGCCAAGAGTACAAAGCAGCCAAAGAAGCATCCAAGGTTCTAAGGTCCACCCAAACTCCATTACTCATATAATCTGCAACCCAAGTTGCAATGAGATTAATGCATTTCTCTTTGAATTATGAAGCCCACACTGAATTAGACAAAGGCCCCTCTCCTGTCCACCAATCATCCCAAAACCTTATATTTCTACCATTTTCTAGAACCCATCGGCTTCCCTGAGAAATAATGAAAGAGGATCTGAAGAAATTATTCCAAATATGAGAGACAGAAGTCGGGAGGGAATAATTTTCCAACATTCTTTGGAAATCATGAATTTGGTATTAGTCCTTGAAAATATCGATCAATTCATTGTTCTCCTTTAAACATCTCCATAGCTACTTAGCCATTAAAGCTCTATTAAAGTCTCTTAGATGTCTGATATCCAGGCCTCCTCTATTTCTAGGCAAACAAACCTGATCCCAGGTGAACAAATGAAGCCTACTCTTGGATTTAGAACCTGACCAAAGCAATTTCTTTTGTATACTTTCATTCTATCAGCAAATTTGGAAAGGATTTTAAATAGACTCATAGCATACACGGGAAGGTTCTGAAGAAAAGCCTTAATTAATTGAAGTTTACCCGCTTGGCTTAACAAAGCTCCTTTCCAACCAGCCATCTTCATTTGAAATCTATCAATCAGACTAGACCAGAAGGAGTCCGAGGTAGGTCCCACACACAAGGGCAGACCCAAATATGAATAAGGGAGAACACCCATTTTGCAGCCCAAAATATTGGCAATCTTCATTTTTCTATTCTCAGAAGTATTCATGAAGAAAATGGAGCTTTTAGACAGACTGACTTTTTTCCCCGATCCTTTCTCATAAGTATCTAGGATAGCTTTAATAGTATTTGCTTCTTTAATCAAACTTTCCCCCATCAGTAGTGTATCATCAACAAATTGATGGTGGGAGCAAATAGTAGCTTGGGAAGAAGGTTGTAAACCCCTCAAATTGCTCTTCCTAACATCTCTCTGGATAGTTTTTTCGAAAGCTTCACTCATCAGAATAAAGAGAAACGGGGAGAGAGGATCCCCTTGTCTAATACCCCATGACGCCAAAAACAAACAGACATCGAACCATTGACCAAAACCTAAAATTTGGGAGTGGTAACACACTGATTGACAAGCTAGATGAAATGGTTACCAAAACCAAAGGATTGAAGCACTTTAAACAAAAAAATCCAATTGACCTGATCATAAGATTTGAGAAGATCCAACTTCAACAAGAAGCCCGATTTCTTAAAGAATGGATATTCTCATGGACAACAATAATAGAATCCAAAATCTGTCTACCAGGTACGAAACCATTCTGATGCTTCGAAATCAAAGAATGCAGCAAATTTTTAAGCCTAAACACAATGATCTTGGTAAATATTTTATAGATCGAGTTACATAAACTAATGGGTCTAAAGTCCTGAAAGGAATAGGCATCAGGTTTCTTAGGGATCAGGACAAAAAAAGGTAGCATTCAGTTCCTTAAGAAGAGATCAGGAACCAAAGAACTCTCTAGCAGCATCCACAACATTCGAACCAATAATCTGCCAAAAAGTTTGAAAAACATAGGGAAACCGTCAGGGCCAAGAACTTTATTACCTTCACAGGAAAAGTCTGCAGCTCTAACCTCATCATGAGATGGGATTATGGTTAGCTCCTTATTCATGTCTTGGGAAACAGTACATCTAAACTTCGACAGGATCTCATCTTGAGCATTAACATCCTGACAGCCATCATCCGAAAGAAGAGTGGAAAAATATATAATGACTTCCTAGTTTAACTCCTCATGCTTATCAATCCAGCCATGATCCACTAAAATTTTATTGATTTTGTTTGAGGCCCTATGTTTGAGGATAGTCATATGAAAAAACTTCATGTTTTTGTGACCAGATTTGAGCCATAAATCTTTGGACCTTTGATTCCAGAATTCCTCCTCCTTAGAGATGATATCATGAATCTTGGTAAGTAACTCAACTTCTTTATCCATAACCATAGGATCATACCCCACATCTTGAATCTGAGACTGTACATCATCCAAATCTTTCTTAAGGTTTTCTTTTATCTGAAAAATATTGCTGAAGGAAACTTTATTCCAAAGTTGGATATTGGAAATAATATTGGCTAGTTTATTAGCCACTCTAAACATTGCAGTTCCCTGAATGTCAACATTCCACCATTTAGAAATATTGTCATAAATATCAAGAGCTAAAAGCCACATCTTCTCAAACCTTAAGGGGAAGGCCTTCCTCCCAGTCAAAGGGGATATAATCAGAAAAATCAGGAAATGATTAGACCCAATTCAGGACAACACATTTAATCTACAAGAAGCATTATGAATCCACTCAGGAGAAATAATACCTCTGTCCAGTCTGACTTGGATGAGGCCCCCCCCACTTCTTCTGTTGGAACAAGTGAATTTAGCTCCAAGGAGATTAATGTCTAACAAACACAGAGAGTTAATCATATCCACCAAGTCCTCCCTACTTTCTTCCAAAACAAGCATCCCATCAGCCTTTTCCATACTAGATAATGGGGTATTAAAATCCCCCAATAGAATCCATTTCCCATTTGGGAAAGCCATTCTAGCATTAATAATATAGGACCTGAGCATTTTTATAGCGTTTTTCCCATTTGGACCATAGATATTAGAAATGATCCAAGATGATCCATTAGATAGACTAGTAAATCTAGTGGCAATGTGATTAGGAGAAGTAAAGACAACCTTACCCAAAAGCCATCTAGGATTGCACAAAGTGGCAGTACCACCATAAGCCCCATTAGCATTAGCACAACTAGTTCCACAATCTCTAAAAATAACCAATTTGATCTTTTCCACTCTACAACCAGGCATTTTGGTTTCTTGAACAAGAATATATCTAGCTTGTGATCTCTAACTAGGTTGGATAGAAGATCATGTTTGTGGGAATGATTCAATCCCCTAATATTCCATGAAATGACTTTCATTTGACTAGATGGGGGGAACCAATCCCCATGTCTTGTAGTGTTATTTGGACTCCATAAACAATGGAATACTGACTATTGTTGTCTCTACTAATCGCATTGGGAGGCCTCCCCACTACCCTCAAATCAGATCCACAATCCGCCTTTTGTTTGTTTCTAGTCTTAACACCACTAGAAACCACTGTTAATAAATGACCATTTGGGGAGTTCCTTTTTTTGTGCTTAGTTTTTACCTCAATAAACAGATTTGGATTATCATCATCCTGGGTCACATCGTCAGTAATGTTTGAATCCAATAAATTCCCAACATCAACAACAAGGTGGATGCAAGGATCCTTAACCCTATGAACCTCCGTCATAGACTTATCCCCATTAGAAATCTCCTCAGGCTTCAAACTTCCCCCTGCATCCCCCCCCATCATTCAAGGGATCTAGGTTTGAAGGATTTGGATTTGGACCAACCTGAACACATGGGATATTATTCATTCCATCCATACATGGAGTGGGATCTAAGGACGGAGACTCCACCAAATCCACCCCCTTTGTCTCATTTTTCTTCTTCCAACTCCTCTTAGGCATAGGCTTAGAAGGGCATTCCCTGGCCCAATGACCAACTTTTTTACAATGGAAACAAGTAAAGGGAATAGATTCATACTCGACTTTCTAAACCCATTTGCCCAGCTTAGAGAAGGGGCCAATCTCCTTTGGCAAATTAGCAGATTGTTTAACATTCACACAGATTCTAGCATACACTAGACGCGTCTTCGCAAAGGTCACTGGGTCAACTGAAAGGAGCTCACCAAGGCATCCAACAATCCCAGCAAAGATTTCTTCACCCTAGAACTCCATAGGAAAATTTGGTAGCCGCACCCAAATAGGGGCCTCATTACATTCCAATTCCTTTGGGTTAAAGCCTAGTTCCCATTTCTTGAGAGCCAAGGATGATTTGCCTAACATCCAGGGACCACCCGCTAAGAAAGATCGAAGGTCCTCCTCACAGGCAAAGGAGAAGGAGAAAAAACCATTAGACATGGCAACCACATCAATTTGACCCTTTCCCTTCCATTTACGAGACACCGAATCCCTAACAGCTTCAATATTAGGTCGAGGGCCAATAAACTTGCCAACCAGGACAGGGGCCAGATTAGCCATATTCTTTTCCATGATACAATCTGGAATAGAAATTGAACAAGAGCCAAACTTCAGGTCCACTTTATGGGGAAGAGGCGCAATAACCTTGCATTTGAGGTTTGACCCAAATAAAGTAGACCATTTTCTGTTGCAGTCTAGAGATCCCGGTTTCCTAAGATTCTCCACAAACTTTTTGGGACCCTCCCCACCACAAGGTAAAACAGTAAAGTCAGTTTTTTCTTTTGTTGGTATCGGCAAGGTGTCCCCATCCCAAAACCCGTTGAGACTGCCATCAGAAGCTTTAGGTTTTGTTTCTCCCATGGATTACACCACGTGGGAGCCTCCGAAACCTTCATCACCCAATCTTCCCGCTCCTGCTCCTGCTCCATTCGAATTCAAACCAGTCACTCCAGTTGTTCCCGCCATTCCCACCTCTCTAGCTGCTTACATTAATAAAATATAATAACTTTATTTTTTATATTTCAAGTTTTTGTTCTTTTCTTGAGTTGCTTCCTATTTTAAATTTCTATTACTGTTCTCCAACAATTAGTGATAGATGTATTTACAAGTGATCATACCTACTAGCAATAATTAATTAATTGCAAATTATGTCCCACATTTCATTTGAATTACTTACAATTGTTGGCACATAATAAAAGTTCTAACTAATATTTTTACTACACCAATAATAGGAGCTAAATTTTAAAAAAAATTATGGATTTGCTCCTCCTTATCTCAGTCGGTGGTTTCCAAGAACACTCTCCCTCTTCACCAGGGTTTAATTCTAAGACTTTATAAGTTTCATTTGGCTTCAACCTTACCTAGTGGGGCCCGTATGACCTCCTCTGGTCCTCTGTCTTCAAGTAGCTTCTTTATAGTGGTTATGTAAGAGGTCCAGGCCTATCTTGCTTTAATCAATCATAACTAAACCAATAATAGGAACTATATGTTTATATCAATAATTATTACCATTTTACATAAATTCATTATAATTTTTTAGCTTAGTAATAACTAAAAAATCTTTAATTCACTCATTCTAATCCACATTTATATTTATGTTTGTAAAAATAAATGTTATTTTTAGATTATTGGCATTTTACAAGTCGTATAGAATATTGCTCATATTTTGTATCCCTTTTTACTCACCACCATTCATTCTTTCTAATTATGTAGAGTGTAAACTTCCATAAGACATTATCTTGTTGTAAAACATCAAAACAAGAAAATTGACATGTATTATTCAAAAAATATGTATAACCTATCTAAATGTATTACACTTCAAAAAATTAATTCATCTTGGAAACAACTATGTTGTATCTTCAACATTAATTATACATGGTTAAATAGGTATTATTGTTTCAACTTCATTTGCAATGTCTGCTTCATAAGGTAAAGTTTTATAGTTTACATTCATTGCGTAATAGTTTTCATATGTATTTCAATTTTTATAGGAATAATTTACTATCCTGCGGAAATGAATTATTTGATTGAAAATGCAATCAAGATGATCGGTGATGGAAACCTAAAGTTGCAACCACATTTGCAAGTATTAAGTATGGCAAGTTTGGGGATGACCATCGATCAACAAATTGATTTTAAAATAGACCTCTCTATTGGATTTCACAAGCAAAAGGATACACTTAGAAAAAAAATACAATGATTCCATAAAGTCAATACAAATCCCTAAGGGATCTACACTTCTACCCATCAAATATAGTTGCCATATTATTCGCAATTCAAGGTGAGCCACAATGTTTGATTGATTTTCTAACAATTGTCGATCAATTTTGTGTAAATTAGCAAATTCTTGGACCCACTATGTAAAACTTGTTGCAATTTTAGCCCTCCAAACTAGTTTATATACACAAGGACATGAGATTTTAAGCTCACAAAGATTTTAAAAATTATAAAGAAAGTGACAAATGATACAAGGTTAACACTTGACTTGAATTAGTTAGATATTTTTTCACATGGCAATATAAAAGCATGTAAATGCACTAATCTTCCATTGAGATTGAAGGAGAATTGCTTCCCTTTGCCTGACTATAACCTCTCCTACACCTAAACCAAGAGTTCATCCTCAATTTCCTCCTTATGAGATAGGATATCAGTAGAAAATATAGTTAGGCGGTCTTATTCTAGACTTGCTTGTAATCCATTAGAGTGACACCTTTCTTTCTAACAAACATACTGAATGATACAACATGAACTAGAAAATATGATGTTTTTTTACTAAATGATATAATATGTTACAAATATGGAGACAAACATATCAAAATAAAGTACTCATGAAATAAGTTCACTAACAACATATATGTTGCTTTCTAATCAGCAAAATATCACCAAATACCTCAATATGAAAACTCTTCTATAAAATGCATGCAAAATATTTGTCTTAATGACAATTCTCTAAAATTGGGGAAAATTATAAAAGAAGAGTTGCTACATCTGAGGTGGTATCTTACATAGGTATTAGAGCTAGCGGTCTTGCCAACCTGTTGGGAGACTACCATCTATTAAAGTTTCTTGAGTTGCATGACATTTTGGAAAACATTCAAACTTGGTATATTATTGCATCTAAAGAAAATTAGATTATCGGTCACTTATCAAAATATTTCAGTGATTTGATGAAGTGTATTCAACCTAGGAAATTATAGAAAGAAAAGTGGAAATTTGGCTCTTAATGATTGGAATAAAGTTGGAGTCTCCAATTTCTAGATAATTTTCTTATCAAGCTGATGTAATTGGAATTATGTTTGTCTAAGGTAGAACAATTATATTGCAGGATGTTGAATTGGTCCAACGGAAGCTTATGGAACATCCTCATGAGGATTAAGACTTGAAGTTGCCTCTTGTCTCAATGAGTTCTTAAGAATTACAATTCATATAACACTATATAATAATGATATAATGATGATGATTTTATAGATTATTATTAAAGAATTTCATGGGTTGTGTGGTACCAGAAGCCACTCTTTTGATAAGAGGGCTCAAAGTTTAAAAGTTATGGATAAGGTGAGATCATTTTTTAATTTTTATTGATCTCAAGTGCAATAATTTAATTATTTGAATGTTCCAATGATTCTTTACCAAAATAAAAAAACATCATGCATAAAATGTTAAGGCATCCATGTTAACTATTTTTTGCTTGATTTCAAATGAAGATGATGATATCTCTAAGAAGGTACAATTTTAATTTTTGGCCATTTTTAGAAAGGAACAAGATGTCTCACATATAGCTCGTAGGTTCTCATAAAAATTAGTAGAGTAAAAAATTGAGAAGCTTAAAAACTAGCTGACAAAATAGGAAGTGATTTCTTTTGGTTTACAACATACAAGATCCCACAAAAATAGATAGGAGTAAAAAGAGAAGTGATGTTTCACATGTCAAGAGGCTTGGACACTCAATCACATATGTGGTCCAATTGATAAATAAAATTAAATAGTACATTATAAATTGAAGCTAAGAATATTGCAGACATATTAGCTTGTTGTTATTGAACCGTTCACGAAGTAGGAAAAGAAAGAAAGGGCAAAGGAACTCAAGTAGGTGATTTAAGATCTTGAATAAATCCAAGAAGACTTTAGCTTCAAGTAGAGTCCTAATTTGACATGTTCAAATTTTGGACGTTAGGATGGTTGGTTTGAATTAGAAAGTGGTAATAACTTTTAAGTTTATTGATAGCCCATTGTTTGTTATGAGTGCTAATTTGACTTTCTAAAATCCACTCTTTGAGTTGGATGATGAGGTGACATCTAGTTGTTGATGAAACCAATGGGATGTGGGATTAAGGTGTTGTTTGTGGTCCTATGAGGTGGAGCCAATTGAATTGTCTATTGACCCACCCAAAATCATTGAGTCTTTACTTCTTGTAATGGACTATTATACATTGAATTATCATGGGTTGACAGTTGAACTTGTCGGTTTATGACAAGAAAGGGAGTACTATTGCACGGTCTATATTTGTTGGGGTGCATACCGTTTTGATTGAATATATAAGTATCATCAAGTGTACTCTTAATGTGGCCCACATAAAATTACTATAGCACAACATCAACATGGTTAATTCACTATTTGGGTTGGTATCTATCCACAAGATGGAATAAGCATATGTCAAGATGTTGTAGAGCTAAAAAGAGATAATACTTGAATAAATTCAACATTATTAAAACTTTCTCACCATGTCAAACCATAAGTAATTTCAATGCCAAATACTAGGTGTGATTCTAATGTATTAATAAAGAACCAAAAATATATATAAATCTCATGCCTCAAACAAAAGCCTTAGACTTATAATATAATCAAGTAACGTATTTAGAACTTCACAAACTCTTGCCAAGGCATTAAAAATATTCCATATGCTCAAATTAAATATTAAATCTTTTTATTCATCATTAGACTTTATGAATCGATTCATTCATATTGTAAGTATATCATTACCAGAGGCAATATAATGCGCATGGAATAAATAGAGAAAAAACCAGTATTAATCTCCAACCTGCAAATTTGTCTCTTAAAAGGACTTCATAAATTTATCAAACTTACTTTCAACCCCCCTATGAAATCTCTAATAAACCATTCAAAATCTGAGATCGTCAATACAATGCAACCGCGAATGCTAATTGAAACTGCTTCAAGAATGAAACTAGGTTTTCATCCAATTCCTCCAAACTTGAGGGTTTCCATACTAGGGCTTCTCAACTAAAATCTAAAATCTTTTCGAGCTATACTAGAGAAAGAATAAACTAAGCATACCCAATAGAGACTCAAAGTGTCTTTTTATAACTCGCCAAGGGAGCTTCTAGAAACCCTTTTAAAATTCTGTTACCTTTTAATATTTGTCTTTTTAAAATGGGAAATAATAAATAGAACCTTTTAATTAACGTCTTTTTTATAACCTTATTAGATAATTAAATTAAGTTGTTATTAAATTTATGTAATTTTGACAACTTAAATTTTTATTATTTAATTAAATTTAAGGTCCAAATAAAGGGGACATTACACAAATAAATCTTATAGAAGGGATAAGTGTAATGTCCGCATTTTCATGTTATGTAGCTTTGTAGTTGGCTCTAATATTATGGGTGTGTATCGACCATATTAGAGTATTTTTTATGTTACCAACAAGATTGGATGGCCTAAAGGACTTAGAGGGTAGTTTTTGAGGTTATTTTAGACTTTTGGTGTGCTCTCCAATATTCTTGGAGAGAGAATCTATCTATAATAAGTGTCTTGATTATGTTTGGTTATCATCACTCCTATGCAACCAATTTTAATTTTAATGCATTTAAACTAGTTTTACAACTTGGGTGTAATGTTGACCTATATTTAATTAAATTTATAGAGGTTGTATTGATTTAATTAAAACAATTTAGTGGGCATATTGGTATAATATCTTGTTGGAGAGAGAATGGAAAGTTTTAAAGGTTGGATTTGCCTAACCTTGTACCTAAGGTGCCCAAAATAATTAAATACTTAAATAAAGCACTTTTGGGGGTTATAAGGATTAATTAGTCAATAGGCTACACTTGCAAGAAAGCTTGCATATGGTGAGCTTGACGTTTTTGTCTCACACTCGAAAATTGGTTATTATGTCTTCTTTTTGTTTCTAGACATCTGAAACAACCAACTGTTCCTGTTGATGTTTCAAAGAAGCAATTGTTCTTATCAATGTTTCAAACAAGCAATATTAAAATAATTTTTGGGCAATGTGGGCAAACTGCATAGTATCGGGTGTGAAAACAAACCAACTCACCAGCCTCTCACTTCTCACATCTACTCTCTTTTAAAATGAGACAAATCTTGTCTCGCTAATAGAATCATTGTTCCTCATCTAATCAGCATGAACATAATGCACCCTAGACATGGTTTGTTAGTTGTTTGATCATGAAACATTTTTGAGCTATGTACATGCATTTATGTTCTCAATTACAATCAATCCTTTCAAAAGATATTTGCATTAATGCATTCGTACTACTTTCACCACCTCGATATTATATGAATATTCATTCTATCAACATTTGAAAGAAAGCAGCAACAAGGGTTTAAACAAAGCTAAGAAGAGCGGGAGAAGCAGGCAATTTGTTGGGAGAAGTGTGATTTTGAAACATTTGAAGCTGACACAGCCCGGGTAGGGGATGGATCTGAGAACGGGCAGGGTGATGCGACACAGGATTCGAGTGGACAATAGGGGAAGGAAGAACCCAGATATTGTGACCTGACTAAAAACATTCAGGAGGACTCGGGTGGTAAGAGTCGGTATGATAACGAGAGACACAGGGTGTATCACTGGGGGAAGGATGAGGAAAAGACAAATCAGGAGACCTCCCCTTCATCATATCTTACACCAAAACCAATAGTTCATCCTCAAATTTCTCCTTATGGGATAGGATATCATTAGAAAATATAGTTAGGCAGTCTGATTCTAGACTTGCTTGTAATCCATTAGAGAGACACCTTTTTTTTTAACAAACATACCGAATGATACAATATGTTAAAAAATGATAATCTTTTTTAGTAGATGGTACAATATGTTACAATTATGGACACAAACATATCAAACTATAGTACTCATGAATGAAATTCATCAAGCAACATATATGTTGCATTGTTTTCAACAAACTATCACCAAATACCTCAATATGAAATCTCTTCCATAGAATGCGTGCAAACTATTTGTCTTAATGATAATTCTCTAAAATTGGGGAAAAATTACAAAAAAATGTTGCTACAACTAATGTGGTTTCCTACACAGGTATTAGAGGTAGTGGTCTTGCCAACCTGTTGGGAGACTAGCATCTATTAGACTTTCTTGAGTTGCATGACATTTTGGAAAACATTTAAACTTGGTAAATTATTGCATCTAAAGAAAATTAGATTGTCGGCCATTTATCAAAATATTTCAATGATTAAATGAAGTGTATTCGGCCTAGGCAATTATAGACAGAAAAGGAAGTGAAAAATTGGCTCTTAATGATTGGAATAGAATTGGAGTTTGTGCAATTTATAGATAATTTTCTTATTAAGCTGCTATAATTGGAATTATGTTTTTCTAAGATAGAACAGTTATATTGCAGGATGTTGAATTGGTCCAACAGAAGCTTATGGAACATCCTCGTGAGGATTAAAACTTGAAGTTACCTCTTGTCTCAGTAAATTCTTAAGAATTATAGCTCATATAACACTATATAATAATGATTTTATAGATTATTATTAAAATATTTCATGGGTTGGGTGGTACTAAAAGCCCTTCTTTTGATAAGAGGGCTCAAAGTTTAAAATTTATGGACAAGGTGAGATCA
Source organism: Cryptomeria japonica (assembly GCF_030272615.1). Lineage (NCBI taxonomy): Eukaryota > Viridiplantae > Streptophyta > Pinopsida > Cupressales > Cupressaceae > Cryptomeria > Cryptomeria japonica. Next base: position 1,155,149 of record NW_026728850.1, on the reverse strand, counting down.
TTTGTTATTTTTATTGATCTCGAGTGTAATAATTTAATTCTCCGAATGTTCCAATGATTATTTACCAAAATAAAAAAATATCATGCATAAAATGTTAAGGCATCCATGTTAATTATTTTTTGCTTGATTTTAAATGAAGATGATGAATCTCTAAGTGGGTAAAATTTCAAATTTTGGCCATTTTTAGAAAGGAACAAGATGTCTCACATATAGCTTGTGAGTTCTCATAAAAATTAGTAGAGTAGAGAATTGAGAAGCTTAAAAACTAGTTCACTAAAAAGGAAATAATTTATTTTGGTTTACAGGATAGAAGATTCACCAAAAAATAGATAGTAAAAAAAATAGAAGTGATGTTTCACATGTCAAGACGCTTGGACACTCAATCAAATATGTGGTCCAATCAATAAATAAAATTAAATATTACATTATAAATTGAAGCTAAGAATATTGCAGTAGTTGATGAATTTTATTTTGACCAAGGGATTGTTCTAACTTGTGAGCCTAAACTATGTAAAGAGTATGACATTAAGGTGCTGATTTGGAGGACCAATTAGAAAATTCTTTTCAAGATGCTAGTTTTGAGACACATAGTCTGAAGAATTTGTTGAAGGTCGGTGAGGATATAATTGTGGTACCCTTATTCTATTTTGATGACACTCACAAGATCATGGAAGTCCTCTATTTGAAGGACCTAATTTAGAGAAGACATTTGGGGATGGAAGGTAAATTTAATCTTGCAAATTTATGAGTGGTAAAAGAAGCTTTACAGTCCATCAAATATGGTTAGGATTACTTTTAGAGAGATATGAAATCATAAAAATTACTGAAGGTTTTGCTAATTCATTGAAAATTAAATAAGATGAAGTTAATAAGCTCACCTTGGACCTTAAGGATAGTAAGGAGGCCTTGGAGAATACACAAATGATTCCTCTAGAAGCAAAATATTAGCTTGTTGTTACTGAATAGTTCACGGAGTAGGAAAAGAAAGAAAGAGAAAAGGAACTCAAGTAGGTGATTGAAGATCTTGAATAAATCCAAGAAGACTTTAGCTTCAAGTAGAGTCCTAATTTGACATGTTCAAATTTTGGACGTTAGGATGGTTGGTTTGAATTAGAGAGTGGTAATAACTGTTAAGTTTATTGATAGCCCATTGTTTGTTATGAGTGCTAATTTGACTTTCAATAATCTACTCTTTGAGTTGGATGATGAGGTGACTTCTAGTTGTTGATGACACCAATGGGATGTGGGATTAAGGTGTTGTGTGTGGTCCTATGAGGTGGAGACAATTGAGTTGTCTATTGACCCACCCAAGATCATTGAATCTTTACTTCTTGTAAACGACTATTATAGATTGAATTATCATGGGTTGACAGCTGAACTTATCAGTTTACGACAAGAAAGGGAGTACTATTGCACAGTCTATATTTGCTGGGGTGCATACCATTTTGATTGAATATATAAGTATCATCAAGTGTACTCTTAATGTGGCCCACATAAAATTACTATAGCACAACATCAACATGGTGAATTCACTATTTGGGTTGGTATCTATGCACAAGATGTTGTAGAACTAAAAAGAGATAATACTTGAATAAATTCTACACTATTAAAACTTTCTCACCATGTCAAACCATAAGTAATTGAAGATAATAATATTGCAGTAGTTGATGAATTTTATTCTTACCAAGGGATTCTTCTAACTTGTGAGTGTAAACTATGTAAAGAGTATGACATTAAGGTGGCTGATTTGGAGGACCAATTAGAAAATTCTTTTCAAGATGCTCGTTTTGAACACATAGTTTGAAGAATTAGTTGAAGGTCATTGAGGATATAATTGTAGTTTCCTTATTATATTTTGATGACACTCACAAGGTCATGGAAGTCCTCTATTAGAAGGACCTAATTTAGAGAAGACATAGGGAGATGGATGGTAAATTTAATCTTGCAAATTTATGAGTGGTAAAAGAAGCTTTAGGGTCAATCAAATATGGTTGCAATTACTTTTAGATAGAGATGAAATCATAAAAATTACTGAAGTTTTTGCTAATCCATTGAAAGTAAAATAAGATGAAGTTAATAAGATAACCTTGGAGCTTACGGATATTAAGGAGGCCTTGGAGAATACACAAACCATGCTTCTAGAAGCCAAAAATTAGCTTGTTGTTACTGAACAATTCACAAAGTAAGAAAACAAAGAAAGGGCAAAGAAACTCAAGTAGGTGATTAAAAAGCTTGAATAAATCCAAGAAGACTCTAGCTTCAACTAGAGTCCTAAGTTGACATGTTCAGATTTTGGACGTTAGGATGGCTAGTCAGAATTAGAAAGTGGTAATAACTTTTCAGTTTATTGATAGCCCATTGTTTGTAATGTGTTCTAATTTGACTTTTAATAATCCACTCTTTTTGTTGGATGATGAGGTGACATTCAATTGTTGATGACACCAATGGGATGTGGGATTAAGGTGTGGTGTGTGCCTATGAGGTGGAACCAATCGAATTGCCTATTGACCCACCCAAGATCATTGAATGTTTACTTCTTGTAATGTACTATTATAGCTTAAATCATCATGGGTTGACAGTTGAACTTGTGGGTTTACCACAAGAAAGGGAGTACTATTGCACAGTCTATATTTGATGGGGTGCATACCATTGTGATTTAATATACAAGCATCATCAAGTGTACTCTTAATGGGGCCCACATAAAATCATTGTAGCACAACATCAACATGGTGAATTCACTATTTGGGTTAGTATCTATGCACAAGATGGAATAAGAATACCTCAAGAAGTTGTAGAACTAAAAAGAGATAATACTTGATTAAATTCCACATTCTTAAAACTTTCTCACCATGTCAAACCATAGGTAATTCCAATGCCAAACATTAGGTGTGATTCTAATGTATTTATAAACCACCAAAAGATTAAAGAAATCTCATGCCTCAAATAAAAGCCTTAGACTTATAATATAATCAAGTCACGTATTTAGAACTTCACAAACTCTTGCCAAGGCATTAACAATATTCCATATGCTCAAATTAAATATTAAAGCGTTTTAGTCATCTTTGGACTTTATGAATCAATTCGTTCATATTGAATGTATATCATTACCAAAGGAAATATAATGCTCACAAAATACATAGAGAAAAAAAAAAGTATTAATCACCTACCAGAAAATTTGTCTCTTAAAAGGACTTGATAAATTTATCACACTTATCTACAACCCCACTATGAAATGTCTAACAAACCTTTGAAAATGTGATCAATATAATGCAACCATGGAGCCATGAGAGAGATAGACATAATGACCCATCCTCTAAAAAAAGAAAATAGGGGTTATCATAAAGCTTTCAAGGCTAAAAACATCCACCCCATGGGGATTTGGAAGGATCCCCAAACCCAAAGTGTTGGGTTTTAACCTGGGTACCTAAACCAAGAAAGAAAAACCCAAAAAGAAAGTCTAAGGAAAACAGCCATCTCAAACCTCTCCAAGCATCTACTCACAAGAAGATAGGCAAGACTCACCTCCACCTCAATAGGAGTTGGGATTGTTAGGATAACCGGTGAACAAATGAGAGGGGGGGGGTGAATCAATTGTTAACAAATTATAACTTTTAGCCCAAAATACAACCTTAAAAAAGTCAAGTACCAATAAAGAACAGACATATGTCGGTAGGAATGGATACTAGTAAACAATACAACTTAACAATTAACCATATAGAGCAAATATGAAATAATGAGAAATGGAGGGAACAGCACAAGCAGAGGGAAATTTGAATTCTGGAAATGGAGGGAATAGCGAGGTTGGGTCCTCTGGTTCTACTGGCTCTGCAGCTCAAGGACAAGCGATGGATGATGAGGATGGGAGACTAGATGGGGACCCACGGCATCGGGACCCTCCTTTGGACCGCAAAAAGATGAAAGATTCTCCAAAATCGGGTCCCGAGGGTGTGAAAGCTGACTTAGAAAAGACTACAGAGGTGAAGGCTCTCAAACCCTAGATTATTCTTTTTGCAAATAAACCAACTGGAAAATTGTCCTTCCCCTTTGTGGAAGACATCTCTGATAGATAAACGGGTAGATTAGCTATTGTTGTTCCAAATTTGGTTATTGATCATAGCATTTCTTTAATGGCCTTCTCTCTGTTGGGAAAATTTGTTGGACCACGACCCAATATTGGGGATGTTAGATCATTTGTTAAGAGAAAATGGAGGCTGAAAGGACAGGTTGATGTTTTAGCCCTGTCAAGGGGTTTTTTTGTTTTTTCCTTTTCTTGTCAGGAAGATATGGAAGCAACATTAAGCGGTGGACCTTGGACGTTTGGTAAATCTTCCCTATCCATGAGAAAATGGTCTCCTAATATGGAACTCAACGATTCCTTCTTTGAATCTGCTCTGATCTGGGTAAGGTTGTCAGGCTTGCCGCTTGAATTATGGGTTGAGGACATTTTCTCAGGAATAGCGAACTCCTTTGGGGAGCTTGTTGTGATAGATCCAACGACTGCAGCTCGAAAGAGACTGGTTTATGCGCGCATTTGTGTCAATATTTCGCAAAAGATGGATCTTCCTAGCTCTATTGATATAAATTCCAAACTTGGTTTATGGGAATAGACAATAGAGTTTGAGTCCCTCCCCTTTGTGTGCTTTTCCTGTAAGAAAGATGGACACTGGGATAAGGCTTGCCCTAGCAACCCCAAAAAACCTATGAAGGTTAACAATCCCCATAAATACATATGGAAAGAAAAGAATAATATTAAGGTAGATAGTAGAGTGAAAGGAGGAAGTGGAATTCATGGTAACATAAAAGACTTATCAAAAGGTGATAGAAATGCTAACCCTCTTAAGGCTCCCCTTTTGAAGGAAGATAAAAATAATGAAATCAGTGGATTTGAGATCAAATCAGTCAATATTTTTTAGGTCCTACAGACTCAGGAGGATGAGAATGTAATCATTGAAGAGATTCTTGAAGAAGGTGAGATTGAGGATGCAACTGAAGCTCAACATGAGGCCCTTCAATTTTCAGCGATAAAAAGAGATAAAGAGAGCCCAAATGATTTGGAAGGACATGAAGTTAATTATGGAAGGAAGAACAAGTTCAGATTGCCTAAGGTTAATCTAAATGCATTACTCCAGAATGTTGGAGTTGACACGCCCACTTCATCCCAGAAAAGAGGAGAATTGTGGAATAACATGCAAGCTGATCTCAGAGATGAACATGAGGAAGAAATAACAGGGAATGGAAAAAAGAAGGTGGGATGCCCTAATGGGGTGAAAACTAGGACCAGATCCAAGGCAAATATTGGTCTATCCAAATCTCCGCAGGGACATAAATCCATGAAATGGCATAGGGACTAGGAGAGTAAGCAAAACATAGCTGATGGAAGGCAGAAAACTATACAGGAATCCTTCCCCTAGGTTTCCAAATGAAGGTAATCTCATGGAACATTCGAGACCTAAATGGTCTCAATAAACAGGATATATTATGGAATCTCATTAGAGACCATAAGTCGGATATTATCCTTGTGCAAAAAACCAAAATGAGTAAGGAGAAAGTTGAGAATTTAAATTTCTTTAAAAATGGAGGGGTCTGTGGTAGTAGCTCGAATGGGGCCTCTGGTGGGGTGACTATTTTTGGAACAAGAAAACTATTTTAGGAGATATGATTGATGAAGATGATAATATCATATCTATGAAAGTTAAAAGCATCTCTTAAGGAAAGGAATGGGTAGTCACAAATATCTACGCCCCTAATTCCAAAGCTACTAGGAGTAAATTTTGGGATAAAATCCAGCAAAAAAGAAGATCTTTCCCTAAGGACAGTTGGCTGTTGATGGGAGATTTCAATACTCCTTTGCAAGGAACTGAAAAATTTGGAGGAACTCAAGCCCAACTAGATAGCAGATCTGATTTGATGGACTTCATCAATGTCAATGCTCTTATTGATATTGATCTCACTGGAGCTTCTTACACCTGGTCTAATCGCAGGGACGGAGAAGACCTCATTTAGGTAAGGCTTGACAGATCCCTTATTACTTATGATTGGATACTTTCTCATAGACGCTCCTTATCATTTGTCAATAGAATTGGCTCGGATCATTATCCCATTTCCTTTGTTGCTGAGTCCATTAAGAGTAAACAGTGCTTCCCTTTCTGGTTTCAGAAAATGTGGATCTCTCACCCCTCTCTGGAAAAATCCATTGCCAACTGGTGGAATATTGATGTGGATAGAACAGCCATGTACAAAGTTGCTAAAAAACTTAGAAACGTCAAAGATAACATTAAGATCTAGAACAAGAAGGTCTTTGGTGATATTTTTCAATCAAAAAAAAAAGTTGAAGGAGGAATTAGAACATATCTAAAACTCAATACAAAAAGATGGCTGTAAAAAGTATCCCAAGGCTAAGGAAGATGAATATATTATTCAAACTTCACAATATTATTTCTAGGGAGGAAATCTATTGGAGACAGAGATCCAGGGCTATTTGGGTGAAAGTTGGGGATAGAAATACTAATTTTTTCACATGACTTCTATGAAACATAAAGTTGTGAATAGAATTTCCAGATTAATTGCTGAGGACAAAATTATTCTTAAGGAGGATGATATTAGGGATGAAGCTGTTAGTTTCTTTTCTCAACTCCTCACCAGTAGCAAGGAGATTGATTCTGCTAAGCAACAGGATCTGGTTGACATCATCCCCAAGATTATTGATCCTAACCAGAATAAGGCCCTTTTTGTTATCTCCTCTGCTGAGGAAATTAAAAAAATGGTCTTGTCCTTTCAGGGGGATAAGGCTCCAGGATCTGATGACTTCCCCATGTTTTCGCTACTTCAGCAAGAGTTGTTGTCCTTTTCTATTAACAAAGATTTTGATGATGTGTTCCTCTCGAAGAGTAATCCTAGAGGCGACTTCACGGTTGCCTCAGCCTATAAAAACACATTTACCCAAATCAGCAACCCAATATGGGGTAAAGTTTGGAATAGAATTCTTATCCCTAAAGTCAACATGTTCTTTTGGCTTGCTACTCACAATAGGATTCTTACTATTGATAACTTGGCCCGAAGAGGTTTTATGTTCCCCAACAGGTGTGAGCTATGTCATAAAGAGGAAGAATTAGTTGATCATCTGTTCATCCATTGCTCCTTCTCTTGGGAAATCTGGAGTAAGTTTTGGGTGAATTGGAAAGTTGATTGGGTTATGCACAACAATCTCAAGGAAATTATTTGGCAATGGATCTTTCCCACCAAATTTCCTCTTATCAAGAACCTTTGGTCCTTAATCCTTCCCATGACTTGTTGGGGCATCTAGAAAGAGAGGAATAACAGAATATTTGGGGAAGCTAAGTGCACTTCTCAAGGGGTCTTTGAAAAAGTTTGCAGGGCTATAAAAGAAAACATAAATATTCCTCACAGGAACAACAAACAATGGTTTTTTGCTGATATGAATGATATTGAAAAAGGCATCCTTATTTAATGGAATTTAATCCACAAAGTCTACAGATATGACAATAAGACAAGGAGAGAAAATATTATTTGGAGATTTCTTTATCATGATTGGGTCAAGGTGAATTTTGATGGAGCTGCTAAAGGCAACCATGGGAAGTCCGGTGGGGGAGGAGTCATCAGAAATGCTCAAGGTGTTTGCATTGCTGCTATTGTTTCTCCTTTTGGAGTCCAAAATAATCATGTGGCTGAAGCTCGGGCTATGCTAAAAAGCCTCTAGCTTGCTCAGGGATTCAATTTTTAAAAAAATTGGTTGGAAGGGGACTCCCTCAATATCATTCAGGCTCTTAAAGGTACTAGTTCTTCCTCTTGGAATATTACTAATACTATTGAAAGTGCTAAAAAGTTATTAAATGACTATGTTAGTATTCTCATAACTCATACTCTAAGGGAAGGCAATAAGGTTGCAGACCTTTTAGCTAATGAAGGGGTCAATTTAGAGGTGGATGCTAAATATATCAGAGAGGCCCAATGTAAAAGGGATGTTAGGGAGCAATTATTATTTGATCACATCAATGGTTCAAGTTAAAATCATGATCACTTTTTGGGGTCCAGAATCCAAAGACAGAGATTGGGGGCAAGCGAACTGTCAGTTAATGATTGTTTTTAGGCATCATTTTTATGATCATTTGTGTGATGGGGATTATAATAATAAGTGTTGGATCTCTGCGGCCATTATTATTTACTTCTTTAAAATCACAGATGGTACTCTGTTCTGCGATCCCAGTATTTTGCTCAATAGCCTGTGTTTAAGTCTTGGCCTGCAATTTGTGAGATATACTATTAGAGACTTCAACCTGCTGTTCAACATGAGAGGTAACCTAAACCGGAACGAGCCCTCTGGTTGCGAGAACTGGAAAAGTGAGCAGAAAGTGTGGAGGAGGCTCCATAGACATGGATTCACCAACTATATGGAAAAGCTGCATGGTAGCAGAAAATCAGTGTCTCAAGGCTTTGCTAAGGGTTGGAACAGCAACAGAGTCACTTTGTTTGGGGAGACCTGGAAGATTGATGAGGATTTGGTTGCGGAGGTCACGAGACTTCAAAAGGAGGGCACAAAGTTCTATAGAGACTGAAAGTTTGCTGCTGAAGCGATTAAAAACTTCCCGAAAACTGAGGATGAGAAAGCTCGGCTTGCCAAGCAAGACAATGTTTCTTACTACCTCCCCCAGCAGGTAAAGTCTTTTTGGCAGAAAATGCTAAGGGTTTTGATGGAATTCCTGACTGTTGATGGTAGATTTACTAAAGTCTACAATTATCATTTTGCATTTCTCAATCATTTCTGCCATGGGGTTAAGATTTCTTTGCCCTTTTATTTAGCATCATCCCTGAATGAGAGCTTGGCTGACCATGCCAAAAAGCCCAAATCTTACCCCATAGCCCATTAGAGGCTTATTTTTCTCATTTACGAACACCTAAAGAAAAAAGATAGTGTTAGAAAGGATGATAACCAGGTAACAAATGCGCATATTTCTGAGAGTTGTAATGACTTTGAGTCTGAAGATGATTTGTCGAATGCCCCTACCCATAAAAAAGGGAGAGTTGACATTGATAATGTGGACACAGAGGTGAATGATGGTATGGAGGAACAGGAGAAGGAGGCTGAGATTGAAGTGGAGAGTGAGAAGGAAGAGTATGCTGGAGAAGAGGAGGAAAGGAAAAAAGATGCCAATATTGAAAACCCTGATTCTAACCCTATGGGTTCAGATAGCAGGAATTTTACCCAGAACTCCATGGAGGAATCCAACCCTAAATCCATGAGCTCTAAGCAGGAAAGGGATACGGCGAAAACTATCTTGAATGCCGCTCAAAATTACACGCTAGAGTCTTTCAATTTTCAGAAGTGGGTTATTGAAAATATTACCAGCATTCAGAGCAAACAGAGAGACCTGGAGAATAAGATTCACAATTTGATCAAGTATACTAATTCGGGGAGAAAGAGTGCGGAGGTGGAAACCAGTGAAGCAGAGGATGAAATTGAAATGGAGGACTGGTCGGAAAAAGATCTTATAAAAGGGGATTTGAAACATCTGGAGGATGTGATTAGAATTGTAAAAGAAAAGACTGAGGTGGATAATGAGATCATCATCAATCGAGTTGCTAAAACTGAGAAGGCATTGAAAAACTTCATGAACCACAGTCTTGAGGTCTTGAGAATCTCGTCTCAAAACATGAACGCCTTGGTGGATCACTTACAGAGGAAAAATAAGAATAAGGATTTGGTAATCATTGATGATATACCGACCTCCACCTCTACTCATCAAATCTCCAGGTGAAGGACCAGGCAGACAACCAGTGATATGGAGACAAAGATGAAAGGCATTCAGCTAAAATAGGAGAACAATGATGTAAGAGAAGCCGCTAAGACCATGATGTTGTTGGTTCAGAATGCAAAGAGTCTATTAAAGTTTTTATTTGATATGTAATGTTGGAGTTTGGATGCCAGTTTCTCGTTGGCTCTGTGTTGTCCTTTTATCCTAGCTGTTGGTTTTTTTTGCATCTTTTTTGTCTAGGTCTTGTCTTCTCTAGTTTCTTTCATGCTCATCCTTCATAATGTAAGTGGGTTTCGGGTCCCTTAAAACTTGATTTTCCTTAATCAAAAACAATTAACCATATAATCAATGCAAAGAAACCATACCACATAACACCATGATTTTGGCATGGAAAACCCAGAAAGGGAACAACCATGGTGGTAAACCTACCCACAGTTAGATGATACTTCTGCAAAAAGTATGTGTTACAAGAGGGGCCTGCACTTGCAGGAAGGCACACTGCCTAGAGCATACTTCTCATTACAAAAGAGTCTCACTGACTATAGAGAGGCTACAACCTTCTCAAGATAAATGGACAACAATCCATAGAGTGAACTGTTGGAAATAGCATCTACCATTCCTGATTACAGTCCCGGTTAAGCTCAATGTCAGAGGACTAAATCCTCTTCTGAATCCAATTCGATCACCAATGATCGATCAACTCCTTTGTCTGAATGATATTACAATATTCGCACATTACATTCCTTGATCATGACCTTTTCAATAACCATGATACTTTACAAAGAGTTTCTACCTCTTATTTATACAAACCTTAAGGCCTAAACCAATTAGGTCAGCCACCTAAAGATATTACAATAATATCATTACATAATTCCATTTACAATGATATGCCATGTCGGCTTAAGACCAAAACAATAATAACAAATCCATAAATCATCTCGAATCATCCTGGTAACATGTAGAGTACACGATAGCATGATACCGATCCATAACCTAGATAGGTACCAGACCTATTCTGGGTCCACCATGCCAAAGCAATATCTTCAAGCATTTGAACCATGATCAAAGAACATCTTCAGCATCCTGAAGTCCATGAAGAAGTTGCACCTACACCAATTATGCATCATGTCACAATTCCTCAATGAAAGCTCTGTCGGTAAAGCCTTAAACTAGTGTTGGTAAGGGTTTACCAAAGTGTATGATAACATCCAATTACCAAGCCAATACCAACTAACCAAAACATGTTCATGGAGCATATAACTCATAAAATCCAATATACTTCACTGATCCAAACATGTCGGAAGTGTCAATATATAATCTCTTCTTTCGGTAACACTAGATCTTCTATCGGTAACCAAAACTTGTCTGTCGGTAACCATCCATATCAGCTAGTGTTGACATCAATGACAAAATGTACATCAATGCAACACATAATCAATTCATCCATAATGCCAACAATCTCCCCCTTTTGGAATTAATGGCAACACTAGAGGTGAAAAACATCTAAGTACCAAGAGATTCCAAACAAGTCTCACCCTGTGGAAGACAACCAACGATCAATAGCTCTCCCCCAATGAATGATATCTTTGTAAGGTTCGGAATGATTTTTCACATTACTATCACTCCCCCTTTGATATCAATACCAGAAATCTGACAAAAATATCAAAGCAATGATATAAACCTTTGAATCTCAAAGTTCACTACTCCCCCTGAGTACTAGCACCACTCATTAGTGCCAAACTGAATAATGTCTCTGATAATACATGTCTGACTGATGACAAACTTCATCAATCAAGTCTCTATTGGAGGGGCAGAAACCCCTAACCTGTATCTTAAATATTCAAATGATTCGTTAGACAACAGTTAAGTGAATATGTCTAGCCCCTAACCACTATGGAGAGCATGAAATTCTAGCCCATTTCAAAAAAAATTGCACCCAAAAAGGAGCAAAAATGCGCAAGTTATGGCCATTTGAAGTTGAACTGCAAAATCAAAAAACTCAATGAGAGGGGCCTGCAAAATTTTTGAAAAATGATGATGTGGCGCTGATGTCAGCAATTCACTGTGTTAAATTTGACAGCTGTATGACCGTCGCAAAAACTTTGCCTCCCCACTGACTGGGCGTCCGTACTATAAGGACTGTTGACTGTGCAGGCCGTACCGTACGGATTTGCTCACTGGGCGGTGTGGGTCAGCTCTACATGGCAGATGACGTGGTGGATGACTGTGCGTACGGGTTTTACCCGCGGGCCAGTGGCGGACGCGGGGCCGCCTGTTTTGGTGGTCGCCGACGGAGGGAGCGGCCGGAGTCGAGGGGCCGATGGAGTCTATGTCCCGGCCGGCGGGATGGGGCTGTGGTTGCCGAAGAGGAGAAGTGGTCCCGACGGCGGCGACGGGGATGGCGAGTATCGGCACAGGCGGTGGCTGGTACAGGCAGGGGCGGAGCGTGGCGAGGATGGGACGGTCAGTGCTGACAGTGATAGATGGGAGGATGAAAGCCGAGGTGGCCGATGAGAGGAAGGGGCGGCCACTGAGGACACCGGAGGTGGCGGCGGCACGGGCGATGTGGACCGGTGCTGCAGACCTGCAGGGTATGGCAGGTCACAGGGGGGGTCAAAATAGGCCGACTTTATAACCAAAATTCATGGAAACATCCTTCTAGACGCAATGGCAAGGTCGGATCTGGTCTAGGACGCCTCCAAAAAATGCTTCTCTTCAGATTTGCCTCTTGACATCGCAATAATGCCTCTTCAAGATGAATCAATGAAGCCCCAATGGCTCTGATACCATGTGAGATTTTGTCAAGATCAAGAGCTCAATGAAATGTTCAAAATAGAGACACAATATAGGACAAGAATAAACTGTATTCTCATCAATAGAAAATGATCAATAATATCAATTTACATACAATGTAGATGAGCTTGCTTATATAGGCAAGGCTAGGGATATGTGAGCACACAAACATGACATGTGGCTCAATAAGAAACAAGGGTAGGTAGGAAATAGGTGTGGGTAGGTAGGAGAAATAATATAATAGTCCACATGAGGTGGATCACCCACTGAATGTGGAGTGTAACAACAAGATCAACACCATAAAAGGTGGAATTTCTCCTACACACACTATCCCAATGTGGCACAAACACCCAAGTGTCTCATACCCAAACTATTATGAAATGCATTTCCTAAGTAAACTTAAGTAAGTGTAACAATATCCAAGATGAATAATTATTTACACCAACACCTTATTCTTTTTTTTTCTTTTCCTTTTTTTTTTATGCCATATGGTTTCTTTATAATGGGCTCAATGTTGGACCTCCATCCCATTTTTTCCTTCAATCTCTCAAAGTATTCCAAATAGTAACATAATTTATCACAAGAAATCTCACAGAAAGCACACAATTTGGCTAAAAATTTTCTAAGAAGTCTACCAGAAATAGATTGTATGTTTTTTTATAATTAGAGACTCATAATTTGAATTACTATTGGACTTGGATTAATCTACTAATAATTTTTTAGTATCAACATTTCTTTAGTTGAAAATTAAATTTAAAATGTAATTAAAATACAAACATTACATTGAAAACTTTTCGCTTCACTTGTTGATCAACATTAGTCAATTTTTAGTCTCTAATTAAAATAGTTGATAAATTTTAACAAATGATGGGTATGTACTTGTTTCTAATTTGGTATTTACTGTTTTGGTCATCTACCATGTTGGGTGAATGCATTTTCCTAAATTGTGTCATATTAAAAAAACTCTAATTTACACCCATTAGGCATGACATGCAATGCGTTCGAAGCTTGATCTCTTTGCATTATATAATTTTTAAAAGCTAATCTTTGTTCATATTTTGATTGATGTTTTTTACTCTATTTTGATTAGTTGTTGTTAGTTAGAGTATTATAGTTGAAGGAATTCCTGAACTAAGTAGGAGAATACCACATAGTTTGTAAGCGATTTGTAATAGGAAACTAGTAATATTCATCACGTGATAACAATTGCAAGCTCAAGAAGACGAACAAGGCATTGACTTAAAACCACTAGTCATTTTATTGTTGGGGAGAAGGAGAATATAATTTTAAAATTTTACATGTTTTATCGTTCAGCTAGGTAATTGAAGATTTTCGAGAGAGATGAAATTGTTATTATTAGGTTTCTAATGTTTTCAAATTTTGATTTCCTAGAACTTTTGAATGTCGAAGAAGAAAGATTCATTAAATCTTGATTACTTTTCCCAAATGAAAATGTTTTGTTGCACACCTAAATTATTTTTTAAGTTAACTACAAAGGTGACTTGTTTTTCTATAGGTAAGATATGCTTATAACTTTAAGTGCTTAAAGGGAAGTACAAATTATATAATTTGAACTATGACTCTAAACTTTTATTTGAAATGGGGTGGGTTTTGTTGTTCACTAGTTTCAGCAAATAATTTTTTTCAATTCAGTTTATTCGGGGCTTTGGTTGATATGATAATTTCAATGTGTTGTGGTGTGTTTAATATGTTTAGTTAAGTGTTTAGAACATTATGTAGATAGTGAATTTGTTATTTAATAGGCAAGGAATTTTTGGAAGCTTGGTCCAAGGTTTATTAAGAAAGATTTTTTATTTTTTGATTATTTCTTCCTATTTCAATCTTTTTTATAATTTGTTTGTTCTAATGAATTTTAGTTATCGCTCATAGTTAAGTATAATTGTGATTTGTCTCATTATATAGCTAGGAAATGGCTCCAATGTTTTCATACTTAGGGAAGTAGGATATCTAATATTCAAGCTATAGCCCAATACATAGATTTGATCCTAGTGGAGATAAAGACTTGCATTGTAATTTCTTTTTTGTTGAATTCTGTGCAGGTAGGATGATATGATTTTTTTTTTCCATACTAGCTATGTGATGTCACTGAATCTTGATCCCTAGGCACTTAAAAATATTTTTCATACAAGATTTGTGACATTTCTATTTTTTCTTGCTTTGTTAATGATTTCTTGTTATGAAAATTTCAATCTTCTTGTGGAAATATTTATGAACTCTTTTAGTTTTGAGGCCAGATACCCATGTAGTATTATTACTGCTTAGTAATTGTTTAAGATGGTGATTTGCAATTTAATCTCATTTCTTGCTTCAATACTGTAAATAGCAAAATATGTAAGAAAAAACATAACGTGCTATAGAAAATTGACAATGTTTGTGGAGAAGTAAATTTATTACATTAGTTGAATTTATAACACATAAGGTATTAAATGTATTTCAATCGTGTTCTCTCAATACTAAGGCATGTTTAGTAAGAGAAACTTGTTGATATTTATATTATAGCATTCTTAGTCCCATTTTGATATGCTTACCATTTGTGAAGTGTAAATTTGATTTGATTTCTAAATTGTAATTATTTTGTGGAAAGCTAAAGTATTAGGTATCTATTCTCCAATAATCAATTTTATGTATTAAACTTTTTCAAATGGGGTTGCGTATTATTATGTCTTTTAAAACATGTACAGATTTTCAAACCAATTATTTTTGAAATTTTATCTCTAATGTACAATGATTAATGTATATATGATTGTGTATTTTAAAACATGTTTATTTTTTTAAACCAACTATATTTAAAAAAATCATTTTGTAGGTTTAATATTCAATACTTAACGTGGAGTTGTCTGTCAATCTTTCATTTATTTTACAAATGGGAAATATATATGATGTTTCTTAACTTGAATTTTTTTATATTGTTTGTTTATTCAAACTAAAGCACTTCCTTTTTATTTATTTAAATGACTCTCGATAGTAATTTGTATTTATTCCAATTTATTTATGTGTTTCTATTTGTAATATCTACTGCACCTTACATTATCCTAACTTCTAATAAATTTGTAAACTAATTCCTATTTCCAATATTTGATTTATTTAATTTGGACATTATTGTATTTCTTAAATACCTTTTGTTTACACTTAAATATGTGATTCGATTTAAATATTTTACTTCTAGATGTGACCATGTAGATTATTTATTCAATATTAAAATATGAAATTAATTATTTGATTCATTGTTAAAAGATTAAATTCATGCTTACTATTTATAATTCATATTAGAAAACAAAAAAATGTTATGATAATTAGGACAAAGAATAATTAGTGCACAAAAATATTTGTCCTTATCAATAATCAAAGATTGGAAAAAATCTCAACAATTTTCTCCTCCATAATTAACATTTTTATTAGTTTTTTTAGGTCATTACAAATCCTCAACAACAAATTCAAATAATTGATTTCAAGTAGTGATTTAGAAGTCAATGCTTCATTACCATCGATTGGCACAAATGTGTTTGTGAAATGGAGTGGGTTTAATGAAATAGACATCCAAAATTTTGCACATTCTCTTTCGCTTAATTGTAGTCAGACTGTTGAACAAGTAGAAGTAACAAGATCTTGTACATGTGATATCAAAGAGTTTGAATTCAGGGAAATGGAATAAATTGTAATTAAGTTTCATGTAACATGCATGGAATTATTTGGATTTGGTAGTTTCCTACGGGAAATGTATTGTGATGATTATTATTGAGAGGGCAATGCTCCTATTATCCGTTGTGCATTTCAAAACCATATGAATCATACGTAGTATGGTATTATTGTAGTTCCCTATGTGGTTTACCAAGAACTGAACTTGTATGACCCCTTTCACATTAATAAATTGTTGGAAGTTGTTTAACTTATTTCATCAAAGTCTTACATTGTTTTCTCTTATGTTTCATCAAGAGATGTTATAAGTTAACTTTATATAACTTTTTTTTAGTCATAATACAAGTTTCTCAATCTATACTTTAAACCCTTTCACATTAAATTTCTCGCTTTAACCCTATGTTGTGTGCAATAGAATGAGACATTTCAGTTGTTTCTATAATATGGATGATTTAAATAACACACCCATTATTTATTCTAACTAAATTCAAACAAATATTGTAATTAATTTTTTCAATCATAATACAAGTTTAATGATCTATACTTTACACCCTTTCACTTTAAAGTTATCACTTTAATCTTATTTTGGTGTGTAGTAAAAATAAAAATTTGAGTTTCTTTTATAATATGGATGATTTGAATTATAAACCCATCATTTATTCTAATTCTCAAGCTTATTCAATAACTGAATGTCAATTATTGTGATTGAAGAGTTCATTTAATTTATGAAAAATGTTGAAGTTTCCTACCTTAATAGTTTAAAGCTACCTTTAACCAAGTCTCCTATTTTATTGTGATATTATTTTCACTATCTTTGGCACTTTTTCTTTAACCATGAGATCAACTTTATCTCAACCAAAAAATTCCAGCATATAATTCCAAAATAATTGTTGGGTACATGTATGTCTTTCTATATTTACATCATCTTTACCATTGCAACTTAAATTTTTCCAATTGCCTTAGATAATCATTAATTGTAAGAAAATATTTTATGTTACATATGCATTTAAGCATTCTTGTAAGTAATGAATTTTTTTCTAGATTACGCTTATGTCTATCATATTTATTAATATGGCTATAAATTTGTCATGATTACTCTATCCATTTTATAGAAAAATAAAGTTGTCCTGGTTACTTTTAGGGAAGGACGATATCAAGGATTTCTTTATCGCTACTTATGAAGTTGACCGTTGTAATTCAAAATTTGGGGCCAAAATGCTTGGACAGGTCCATTAGGTGCTATAGTCAAAGGAAAGGGGCTCTAGACACCCTTTTAGAAAAAAATGTAGGCTAGAAGAGAGGTCGTGAGAAGGGGATTCCACCTAGTTTTTGGAAAAGGTCCCTAAACTAAGCACAATCGGCTATTAACTAGATATAACCACCAAAGTGGGTCTAATGTGAGCGATAAAAAAGGTGTACAATCTACTACACTACACTATCAAGTGACTCATCCCCATCAATCAATTGAATAAATAAATTAAGAATTCAATATTTTATGAGTAATGTTTCACTTACTTGCCTTGACCTAATAAAACAAGAAAAAAAAAACTTGTTTGGATTACACAATGTGTAGGCCTGTGAAGTTCAATTGATGGAAGAAACACTAAATGATCTGCGTACAACTTATGAAAATTTGGTTTTCTAAATTACACTTTCCTATGAGAAAATCATGCTGATGAGTAGTATGGAAAAGGAAGTTCTCCTTACATTGAACTTGTGTTTAAGATTTACTTGAATAACATGTAACAAACTTATGCTTCAAAACTATGTATATAGTATATAATATTATAATAGTTTTAAGGTTTCCATTTAGCATGAATAGTTGTAGCTACAATTGTTTTTGATGAAGATAAACTGGTTTTATAGGGACCTGAAACCCAGAGTATTACAGACCAAGGCCAGCAGCCAATTAGACAGTAAAACTAAGACAAACAGGGGACAAACCCCACACAGATCGAAAGCCAAAAAACCAAAATAGCTGAACCAAAAAATAGGGAAAAGCAATCAACTAAGAGAGTGCATCAATTCAGTTTTTTTCTGAATAATCCTCATATTAATTTTTTCCAAATCCTCCATGATGAATCTGGAGGTTCCGGAGTCCTGGCTTTGGCTCCTTGTTCTAGTGCAAGGACCTAAGAGAGTCTTCCCACCAACAACACTCTATCCATCCTCTAAGGCATTCTTTTTTCTACTTTTCCCCCAAGGGAGGGTCACTGGCGATGGTCCTGGTTCTATAATCAGTCATCATGAAATTAATTTTTTTCAAACCATCAGCACTATTGTTCATCACCTGACTACTGATTTCCACCAGATTGTTTAGGTTTTCCTTGATCTCACTCACATCCTCTTCTAGCTTCTCAAGTTTGTGCTCATGGTCAACCTTCATAGTTTCCACATCCTGATAAATTTTCCGGATCATACTCATGATCTTCTCAGTTTTACTGGGCCCACAGAATTTTGTGAAAGTCTCGACAATTCCTTTAATCCCATCTTTTAGGGATCCAATATCCTTATCCACCCACTTCCATTAGTTCTCCCGACTTCTGGTAGTCTCCAAAAGAAGATTTCCCAGCACCCTCTCCTCCTTTTTATCACTTTTATTTTCCTTATTCACAAACCCCTATTTTTCATCATCCACATTGATAGGGATGTCCAACCTAATCTCGTGGTCTAGGACCTTGGATTCACTATATTTGGTTAATATTGTTATCTTTTTGGTGGGTGGTTCCAGGTCTTGCATTTTCCTGCTACCAGATTTGAACTTACTTTCTGCTCCCCTTCTTTCTTTGGTCTATACTCAGGGTCCTTCGTATCCTTGATATCACGCCAATCCATGGCAGTACCACTATCATCCTCATCCATCTTCGTGTCAGAGACCAACTGCACATCAGGGTTAGAGGAGGAAATGTGGGTTCTATCCTTGGGGGAGGGTTTCACTTCATGATCTTGGGCGTATTCCATAATCAACAAGATAAGGCCTTCATGAATCACAGGGTTATCCTTGTTTTCAAAATGTTTAACTAAACTATTCTCCAAGGATGAAACCAAATAAAAAGGTATGGAAATAAATCTACGATGCCTAAAATGATTTAAGATATTAAAATGGTGTGATAAAATGCTAGCATATCTACCATCCAAGGTGATGTACCTCATGATGAATTATGTCATATTAGCCTAGAGGGAGATCATCTCTTTCCTATTATAGCCACCATCTGCCATTTTCGTAACCCTTTGTCTTTCCTTTTCCTTATCATAAAAGGATCAATAGCCTCCTCACCCAACTTCTTGTCTCTATAGAATTTTTTGCCTTTCATATCCAGACCAGTAACAGTGGCAGCCAGCTTTTCATTGACTTGAAACTCCGCACCAAAGACAGACAGCACACCCTTCTTCCAACCTTTAACAAAGCTTTCTGTAACAATGGTAGAATGACCATGCAGTCTCTCCAAAAAGGGCACCATCCCACTATCAGAAATTTCCTCCCGAGCCTCCTTATTCTTCTGCCACTTATCATAGGTTGTGGGTTCAAATCTATTCTTTTCACCTCTCATTCTCTAGCTTGAGCAAATTAGACAACAAGGCTCCAAAAAAACTAGGAGGAAAGCAAACCAGAAATAGGGAAAACTGAAAGTTCTAAAACTTCTCAAAGTGGTAATAATTCGAACTACCACCCCAACGGTTCCCATTCCATCACAATCTTTCATTATTAACTTCATTGGAAAGGCCGAAGATCTTGACATCATTTCTTGCAAGGTCGCACAGAGTTTTCAGGAAATTTTCCTCTCCTCTCCACCATTTAACCACAACGTTACCCACCTCCAAGTTGGCCAAATGATCTGCAAGTTTTTTCCTTCTCGAAAAATGTGCGATATCTTGAAATACTGCAGGTCGGCTATCATTTCAAGGCAATCCTTGATTAAGTTTGAAATAGTCCACATAGGCACCGTACATCCCTTAATGCATTTGACAATGTTAAGCGAGTCACTTTCTAGCCAGACCCGTTTGAACCCCTCCTTGCTCGCCATGCGTAGTCCTATGTAGGAGGCATTGGCCTCCACAAAATCATTAGTTGTGGTGCCCAAAAGGGAGCACCACCGTAGAGACTAGAGAAGCCAAATGGTTCCTCGCCACTCCCCCATAGCCAGTCATCCCAGGATTTCCTTTGGCCACCCCGTCGATATTAATTTTGATCCACCCTAGAAGGGACGGATTCCAAGAAACATTCTCTTTGGTATGTTTAATTTTATAAATAGAGATCGATATATTCCAGCATATCTACCACCGCTTGATAGTATCCCATTACTCCTGGCTAGACTCAAGAGTCCAGGATCATTTTTCCCACTAGGATAGTAATTAAGAAAATTATCCTTAATAGCATTCCTTATTCTAATAGCCACCACAAGAGCAATGGACTCCATATCTTTGAAAACCTTATTATTTATTTCCTTCCACAAACCCCAAGCAATATGAGGTAGGGATAAGTTCCATAGAATACCAATCGCATGGTTGTCATAAGGGCACTTCCATTGGAACCAAAAGTTCTGAATAGAATCAGGGGGGGACCCAAATAATATTCCACGGGTTGAAAAAGAAGGCCTAGATGTCCCTAGCATAGGAGCAATGTAAGAGCAGATGATCAACATTTTTTGCTTCTTCTTTACATAAAAAACATCTATTACTAATGGGGATCCCACGTTTATAGAGATTATCAATGGTAGAGATCTTATTTTGCATGAATAACCAGAAGAATATATTAACTTTAGGAATTGAGAGTTTATTCCAAGCTCTAGCCCAAAAGGGGGGAGGAGAAAAAGACTTGGTGATGATTCAGAAAGCATCTGTCACCAAAAAATGCCCCGAGGTAGAACCATTCCATATAGCCACATCTTCCACCAGAGGATGGAATGATGATCAGGTTCAGCCAAGAGTACAAAGCAGCCAAAGAAGCATCCAAGGTTCTAAGGTCCACCCAAACTCCATTACTCATATAATCTGCAACCCAAGTTGCAATGAGATTAATGCATTTCTCTTTGAATTATGAAGCCCACACTGAATTAGACAAAGGCCCCTCTCCTGTCCACCAATCATCCCAAAACCTTATATTTCTACCATTTTCTAGAACCCATCGGCTTCCCTGAGAAATAATGAAAGAGGATCTGAAGAAATTATTCCAAATATGAGAGACAGAAGTCAGGAGGGAATAATTTTCCAACATTCTTTGGAAATCATGAATTTGGTATTAGTCCTTGAAAATATCGATCAATTCATTGTTCTCCTTTAAACATCTCCATAGCTACTTAGCCATTAAAGCTCTATTAAAGTCTCTTAGATGTCTGATATCCAGGCCTCCTCTATTTCTAGGCAAACAAACCTGATCCCAGGTGAACAAATGAAGCCTACTCTTGGATTTAGAACCTGACCAAAGCAATTTCTTTTGTATACTTTCATTCTATCAGCAAATTTGGAAAGGATTTTAAATAGACTCATAGCATACACGGGAAGGTTCTGAAGAAAAGCCTTAATTAATTGAAGTTTACCCGCTTGGCTTAACAAAGCTCCTTTCCAACCAGCCATCTTCATTTGAAATCTATCAATCAGACTAGACCAGAAGGAGTCCGAGGTAGGTCCCACACACAAGGGCAGACCCAAATATGAATAAGGGAGAACACCCATTTTGCAGCCCAAAATATTGGCAATCTTCATTTTTCTATTCTCAGAAGTATTCATGAAGAAAATGGAGCTTTTAGACAGACTGACTTTTTTCCCCGATCCTTTCTCATAAGTATCTAGGATAGCTTTAATAGTATTTGCTTCTTTAATCAAACTTTCCCCCATCAGTAGTGTATCATCAACAAATTGATGGTGGGAGCAAATAGTAGCTTGGGAAGAAGGTTGTAAACCCCTCAAATTGCTCTTCCTAACATCTCTCTGGATAGTTTTTTCGAAAGCTTCACTCATCAGAATAAAGAGAAATGGGGAGAGAGGATCCCCTTGTCTAATACCCCATGACGCCAAAAACAAACAGACATCGAACCATTGACCAAAACCTAAAATTTGGGAGTGGTAACACACTGATTGACAAGCTAGATGAAATGGTTACCAAAACCAAAGGATTGAAGCACTTTAAACAAAAAAATCCAATTGACCTGATCATAAGATTTGAGAAGATCCAACTTCAACAAGAAGCCCGATTTCTTAAAGAATGGATATTCTCATGGACAACAATAATAGAATCCAAAATCTGTCTACCAGGTACGAAACCATTCTGATGCTTCGAAATCAAAGAATGCAGCAAATTTTTAAGCCTAAACACAATGATCTTGGTAAATATTTTATAGATCGAGTTACATAAACTAATGGGTCTAAAGTCCTGAAAGGAATAGGCATCAGGTTTCTTAGGGATCAGGACAAAAAAAGGTAGCATTCAGTTCCTTAAGAAGACATCAGGAACCAAAGAACTCTCTAGCAGCATCCGCAACATTCGAACCAATAATCTGCCAAAAAGTTTGAAAAACATAGGGAAACCGTCAGGGCCAAGAACTTTATTACCTTCACAGGAAAAGTCTGCAGCTCTAACCTCATCATGAGATGGGATTATGGTTAGCTCCTTATTCATGTCTTGGGAAACAGTACATCTAAACTTCGACAGGATCTCATCTTGAGCATTAACATCCTAACAGCCATCATCCGAAAGAAGAGTGGAAAAATATATAATGGCTTCCTAGTTTAACTCCTCATGCTTATCAATCCAGCCATGATCCACTAAAATTTTATTGATTTTGTTTGAGGCCCTATGTTTGAGGATAGTCATATGAAAAAACTTCATGTTTTTGTGACTAGATTTGAGCCATAAATCTTTGGACCTTTGATTCCAGAATTCCTCCTCCTTAGAGATGATATCATGAATCTTGGTAAGTAACTCAACTTCTTTATCCATAACCATAGGATCATACCCCACATCTTGAATCTGAGACTGTACATCATCCAAATCTTTCTTAAGGTTTTCTTTTATCTGAAAAATATTGCTGAAGGAAACTTTATTCCAAAGTTGGATATTGGAAATAATATTGGCTAGTTTATTAGCCACTCTAAACATTGCAGTTCCCTGAATGTCAACATTCCACCATTTAGAAATATTGTCATAAATATCCAGAGCTAAAAGCCACATCTTCTCAAACCTTAAGGGGAAGGCCTTCCTCCCAGTCAAAGGGGATATAATCAGAAAAATCGGGAAATGATTAGACCCAATTCAGGACAACACATTTAATCTACAAGAAGCATTATGAATCCACTCAGGAGAAATAATACCTCTGTCCAGTCTGACTTGGATGAGGCCCCCCCCACTTCTTCTGTTGGAACAAGTGAATTTAGCTCCAAGGAGATTAATGTCTAACAAACACAGAGAGTTAATCATATCCACCAAGTCCTCCCTACTTTCTTCCAAAACAAGCATCCCATCAGCCTTTTCCATACTAGATAATGGGGTATTAAAATCCCCCAATAGAATCCATTTCCCATTTGGGAAAGCCATTCTAGCATTAATAATACAGGACCTGAGCATTTTTATAGCGTTTTTCCCATTTGGACCATAGATATTAGAAATGATCCAAGATGATCCATCAGATAGACTAGTAAATCTAGTGGCAATGTGATTAGGAGAAGTAAAGACAACCTTACCCAAAAGCCATCTAGGATTGCACAAAGTGGCAGTACCACCATAAGCCCCATTAGCATTAGCACAACTAGTTCCACAATCTCTAAAAATAACCAATTTGATCTTTTCCACTCTACAACCAGGCATTTTGGTTTCTTGAACAAGAATATATCTAGCTTGTGATCTCTAACTAGGTTGGATAGAAGATCATGTTTGTGGGAATGATTCAATCCCCTAATATTCCATGAAATGACTTTCATTTGACTAGATGGGGGGAACCAATCCCCATGTCTTGTAGTGTTATTTGGACTCCATAAACAATGGAATACTAACTATTGTTGTCTCTACTAATCGCATTGGGAGGCCTCCCCACTACCCTCAAATCAGATCCACAATCCGCCTTTTGTTTGTTTCTAGTCTTAACACCACTAGAAACCACTGTTAATAAATGACCATTTGGGGAGTTCCTTTTTTTGTGCTTAGTTTTTACCTCAATAAACAGATTTGGATTATCATCATCCTGGGTCACATCGTCAGTAATGTTTGAATCCAATAAATTCCCAACATCAACAACAAGGTGGATGCAAGGATCCTTAACCCTATGAACCTCCGTCATAGACTTATCCCCATTAGAAATCTCCTCAGGCTTCAAACTTCCCCCTGCATCCCCCCCCATCATTCAAGGGATCTAGGTTTGAAGGATTTGGATCTGGACCAACCTGAACACATGGGATATTATTCATTCCATCCATACATGGAGTGGGATCTAAGGACGGAGACTCCACCAAATCCACCCCCTTTGTCTCATTTTTCTTCTTCCAACTCCTCTTAGGCATAGGCTTAGAAGGGCATTCCCTGGCCCAATGACCAACTTTTTTACAATGGAAACAAGTAAAGGGAATAGATTCATACTCGACTTTCTAAACCCATTTGCCCAGCTTAGAGAAGGGGCCAATCTCCTTTGGCAAATTAGCAGATTGTTTAACATTCACACAGATTCTAGCATACACTAGACGCGTCTTCGCAGAGGTCACTGGGTCAACTGAAAGGAGCTCACCAAGGCATCCAACAATCCCAGCAAAAATTTCTTCACCCTAGAACTCCATAGGAAAATTTGGTAGCCACACCCAAATAGGGGCCTCATTACATTCCCATTCCTTTGGGTTAAAGCCTAGTTCCCATTTCTTGAGAGCCAACGATGATTTGCCTAACATCCAGGGACCACCCGCTAAGAAAGATCGAAGGTCCTCCTCACAGGCAAAGGAGAAGGAGAAAAAACCATTAGACATGGCAACCACATCAATTTGACCCTTTCCCTTCCATTTACGAGACACCGAATCCCTAACAGCTTCAATATTAGGTCGAGGGCCAATAAACTTGCCAACCAGGACAGGGGCCAGATTAGCCATATTCTTTTCCATGATACAATCTGGAATAGAAATTGAACAAGAGCCAAACTTCAGGTCCACTTTATGGGGAAGAGGCGCAATAGCCTTGCATTTGAGGTTTGACCCAAATAAAGTAGACCATTTTCTGTTGCAGTCTAGAGATCCCGGTTTCCTAAGATTCTCCACAAACTTTCTGGGACCCTCCCCACCACAAGGTAAAACAGTAAAGTCAGTTTTTTCTTTTGTTGGTGCCGGCAAGGTGTCCCCATCCCAAAACCCGTTGAGACTGCCATCAGAAGCTTTAGGTTTTGTTTCTCCCATGGATTACACCACGTGGGAGCCTCCGAAACCTTCATCACCCAATCTTCCCGCTCCTGCTCCTGCTCCATTCGAATTCAAACCAGTCACTCCAGTTGTTCCCGCCATTCCCACCTCTCTAGCTGCTTACATTAATAAAATATAATAACTTTATTTTTTATATTTCAAGTTTTTGCTCTTTTCTTGAGTTGCTTCCTATTTTAAATTTCTATTACTGTTCTCCAACAATTAGTGATAGATGTATTTACAAGTGATCATACCTACTAGCAATAATTAATTAATTGCAAATTATGTCCCACATTTCATTTGAATTACTTACAATTGTTGGCACATAATAAAAGTTCTAACTAATATTTTTACTACACCAATAATAGGAGCTAAATTTTAAAAAAAATTATGGATTTGCTCCTCCTTATCTCAGTCGGTGGTTTCCAAGAACACTCTCCCTCTTCACCAGGGTTTAATTCTAAGACTTTATAAGTTTCATTTGGCTTCAACCTTACCTAGTGGGGCCCGTATGACCTCCTCTGGTCCTCTGTCTTCAAGTAGCTTCTTTATAGTGGTTATGTAAGAGGTCCAGGCCTATCTTGCTTTAATCAATCATAACTAAACCAATAATGAACTATATGTTTATATCAATAATTATTACCATTTTACATAAATTCATTATAATTTTTTAGCTTAGTAATAACTAAAAAATCTTTAATTCACTCATTCTAATCCACATTTATATTTATGTTTGTAAAAATAAATGTTATTTTTAGATTATTGGCATTTTACAAGTCGTATAGAATATTGCTCATATTTTGTATCCCTTTTTACTCACCACCATTCATTCTTTCTAATTATGTAGAGTGTAAACTTCCATAAGACATTATCTTGTTGTAAAACATCAAAACAAGAAAATTGACATGTATTATTCAAAAAATATGTATAACCTATCTAAATGTATTACACTTCAAAAAATTAATTCATCTTGGAAACAACTATGTTGTATCTTCAACATTAATTATACATGGTTAAATAGGTATTATTGTTTCAACTTCATTTGCAATGTCTGCTTCATAAGGTAAAGTTTTATAGTTTACATTCATTGCATAATAGTTTTCATATGTATTTCAATTTTTATAGGAATAATTTACTATCCCGCGGAAATGAATTATTTGATTGAAAATGCAATCAAGATGATCGGTGATGGAAACCTAAAGTTGCAACCACATTTGCAAGTATTAAGTATGGCAAGTTTGGGGATGACCATCGATCAACAAATTGATTTTAAAATAGACCTCTCTATTGGATTTCACAAGCAAAAGGATACACTTAGAAAAAAAATACAATGATTCCATAAAGTCAATACAAATCCCTAAGGGATCTACACTTCTACCCATCAAATATAGTTGCCATATTATTCGCAATTCAAGGTGAGCCACAATGTTTGATTGATTTTCTAACAATTGTCGATCAATTTTGTGTAAATTAGCAAATTCTTGGACCCACTATGTAAAACTTGTTGCAATTTTAGCCCTCCAAACTAGTTTATATACACAAGGACATGAGATTTTAAGCTCACAAAGATTTTAAAAATTATAAAGAAAGTGACAAATGATACAAGGTTAACACTTGACTTGAATTAGTTAGATATTTTTTCACATTTTTTTAGAAAATCCTAATCTAGAGTTGGGTTAACGAATAATAGATGTGTAGGAAGATATAAAACTGAATTAATGGAGTTCTCTTATAAATATCTCAAATACTTCATCAATAAATGTAAACACAGATATCCAAACATAGACATGTTTTTTAAAACATAAAACACCACAATCAAAATATGTGATTTCAACATATAAAATCACAAAATTTGACATCAACCTAGATAAAATGGAGCGAAAAGGATCTTTTTTATATCATGTGTCATGTGAGATGTGTCTATCTTAAAACCACGCATGATCTGAGTCCATCCTTAATTACTTTCCACACCTTGACATAAACAACATTTCTGTCGGTTTATTTATAGCTTGTTCTTACCCAAGTTACAAATGCCCCTTTGAAAAATGTTCACTTTTACATTCAAGAAAATTAGGAAATCCCTGTCAAACTTTTTGATACCAGTTTTATACCTAAACAAGATCTTAACACACAAATTTATGATCTTTCCTTTTAAATATTAAAATGTTAGAAAATGCGCAGTTTGCATTGATACAAAGAAATAGCGGTCATGGGTTTTGCTAATTTGAAAGTTAGGAACCCCTGGCCAGACAATCTGAGTGTGGCGATGGAAATTCACGAGATACATGATGTGAAGGCGGCTGAAAAAATATATTGCAATCTGTGTGGGGGAGCTTGACACCTTCTGATTATAGTCTTTGAATAAATACTGTAGTATTAATCTAGTGTCTGAACGTTAGGTTTGAAAACAACAACGCGGGAAGAACAAGGGAAGTCAAAGCCTTATATGCCCAATTCTCGTCAACAAGAAGAAGTTCAGGTTGGAAGATTGAAATTCTACTTTGTCTGCTATTGTAGTGCGTGATTGTCTGCTATTGTAGTGCGTGATTTTCTATTTATAAGGTGCTCGTCTTAAACCTTGTATTCATCCTCGAACGCTTTGTCTGGCCGATCATTGTTTGACATCCCAGAAATCAGACACAATTATTTGATTGATTCCTTAATTTCTATCAGTCAATCAATGGCCGTATTTCCATTGCCCCAGCTTGAAGATAATGCTGTATTATTACCCAGTTCCCAAACTAACTCAACGCAGCCTCAGCTATGTGACGTATGGAGAGATATACAAGGTGCCCATAATTGGAATGGTTTGCTTGATCCCATGGTGCCCAATTTGAAAGCTGAAGCTCTCAGATATGGGAATTTGGCACAGCTTTGTTACGACGCATTTGGTGGCAAAAGCTACTCCAAAAACTACGGCACATGTTATCACAGTAAAAGAGATCTGTTCAATAAGATGGGCATGTCTGAAAGTGGCTACCAAGTCACTAAATATGTTTACGCCAATACTAATCTGTTAAATCAAGTTTTTGGTGAGAAACCAAAAGACCAAGGTGTTTGGTTGGGTTTTATTGCAGTTTGCACGGATCCAAATGAGATAAGAAGGCTTGGACGACGAGACATAGTGATTGCATGGAGAGGAACTCAGACTGCTGAAGAATGGATAGAAGACCTGAGAGATATTCTTGTACCTACAAGATTATCCTATAGATGCAAGAGGACAGGCAAAAACCAAGAGCATCATTTCGCGGGTGGAGTACTAATTGAGAGAGGATTCCTGAGCTGCTATACTTCAACTGTCCGTCACCGTCAAGGCGCTGCAGGAGCCACTGTGAACATCAGCACCAGAGATTTGGTAGTCTCAGAGATAGAACGATTGATTCAAGTTTATGAAAAAGAGATGGACAATTTAAGCATAACATTTACGGGACACAGCTTAGGAGCTGCTCTTGCAACCTTGAGCGCTTATGATATCAAACAAATGCTTTGCACCAAGCATAATTTTCATCAAATTCCCGTCACCGTCTTCGCTTTTGCCTCTCCCCGGGTGGGAAATCTTGCGTTTGCTAAACGGGTGGAGGAGATTGGAGTGAAAGTGCTGAGGTTTGTGAACAAGCGTGACGTGGTTCCCAAAGTGCCCGGAGTTTGTATGAACGAGAACGTGGGATGCCTCAGCAAATTGCTGCATTGGCTTCCGTGGACATACTTTCATGTTGGCTTCGAGCTTCCTTTACACAACAATTCTCCATTCATTCAGCACACCCATAATCTTGCCTACTTTCATAATTTAGAGCTTTACTTGCATTTACTGGACGGGTATGTTGGAAGTAAGCAGCCGTTTTCTTGGAGTGGAAGAGATCATGCTCTGGTTAATAAGAGCTGTGATTTATTGCGCGAGAAATATGAAATTCCTCCAAAATGGTGGCAGGAACAGAACAAGGGCCTCGTTAAAGGTCCAGATGGCAAATGGACGCAGCCATCAGAAGAGGAATAATTCATGTCTCACTCAACTCCAGATGACATCAACGTCCAACGTTCTGCGCCGCAATGTCACCACAACTGTGTTGGTTATTGAATTATTCTTTTTATCTGGATGTATATATTTAACATGTTGTCACATTCATTATTGAATTAATTTAACTTCAAAGCTTAACCTTTAGCGTGAAATGAAATCAACTATGCAGGAGTTCATAGCTGTGGATGATACAAATTAGCTTTTGATTGTCATAGAAAACAATCACGTGTCATCAGTAATCTGATAGATAATAAAAGTACGCGTAAATCAGTATTGATTTTAATTATGAACATTGCTATTAAACAAGAGATAATACGCCTCAGCTCTGTTGTAGCCCAAAATACCTTCATACAAAATTTGTAAAAATAGTCAACAAGGGTAAGTTCTCAAATCTTTCTCTAATCCTCAGAATTAGTGACAATATGAATGTTCTAGTGCTATCTAAATCTACCGAGAACTTTAGTTGAGGATTGCATGTATGCATGCCATACTATCTATAATTATGAGATTACCAAATATTTGGTTTCTAGGTATATAGCTCTACACTAGCACATTTTATTGTCGCTCAATTGCACCCATACTTTAAGATTATACAAGTATACATCCAACACATTATAATTCTAAAACAATGATTGTCTAGGGATGTGACAATTATTGTGGAGGCTACTATGGTAATGCCGCAACTTCCCCATGATGGGGAGGCATTGCATTTAATTTATGAGAGCTTGAAGAAGACATAAGGGACTACAAAGAATCAAGTTAGCTTTCTTGATAAGGAACTAAATTGTGATGGTGAAAATATTGAGCTTCCTTCTTTACCAATCAATCTTATCAACTATCAACAAAATATAAAGGATGCATTTTTTATTCTTGATTTCATTTTTTGATTAAATCGTGAATGACAAGTGTATGATTTTAAGTTAGGAGCTTTACATGAGCTGAATACCAAATCCTTGAAATCAATTATGTATAATCCAAGGAAACTATAATACAATATCAAATAGCCAATTTTATTGGACAATAATTTCTTAAGTACTCTTTCTTTCGTATATATTTAATCATTTATTAAAATGCCACTTTTTGCCTAGTATTTTTGCAATCAGCCTACATACGAAATTTCATGGACTTGCTAAAGATGACCATAGATTCGGTTTGGACACATGCAATCTCCAAAATCTACTAATACTTTTTAGTTTTTTGGACTCGTTCCTTAGACAACAACATACAATGATAATATTGCACAATTATGAGTAACCCTTTCGGCTTACCAAATTTCTCATAGATAGATTGTTATCCATAGAATTTTTTCAATAACTTAGCAATATTACTCAATATGTATGGAGTTTTTAAAAAGGAAACGTTCTTTATTTTAGATCCACTTCTATTTGGATGGGAGTACAATAAAAAAAATGGGAAGCAAATCTTGAACCTCCTAAGATTCAAGTTAACGTAATTCAACCTAGAGATCATAGAGGACTTTTGGAAATAGGACCCTAAAAGTTTCAATTCTAGTAGGATAAAAAATTTAAGAACGAATCAGATTTTTATACATAAAAGTTAGCCTAAAATAGAAATAAGCTAGTGTTTGAGTAGCAAACTGTAGGATGTATATAAGTAAAACAATGATCTATTCACTATCCTCCTCCCCTTTAAATATTACATACTATAATGTCTATTTTTTGTGCAAAATGAGTATCAAGCTCCACTTGAAGGAAGAACCATAAAAGTAAAGGTTGGACTAAGAAATAAATCATTTACCTTATTGGAAGTACAATTAAAAAATACACAAGATGTATATGAGTATTTTAAAACGTCGCTATTTATAAAACTTATGGGATAGTATCAAACTATCAGAATGCCTCATGGAATTTAGATTTCACCTTTGAAGGACTCATAGAGCGATTCGAACAAATTTGTGAGACACGAGAGCTACTATCCAACAACAACTCAAACTGCGCAAAATTTAGACGAGAACAACGCTCATGAGTAGCGGATTGCACCTAGTATTCAAAAACATTCTTGAAACTAAGCACAATCATACATGAACTGAACATAACGTCCAAAGTGGGTCCAAAGTGAGTGTGAAATTGTATTTGTAAGCAATTGACTACACTACACTATCAAGTGATCCATGCCCATCAATCAATTGGAATTAACTTCCTAGAAGTTGCATTCAAGATTTATGAGTAATATTTCACTTAGCTTTCCTGACCTAATAGATCAAGCAAAAACACCTTGTTTAGATGTACACAATGTCTAGGCCTATGACGTTCAATTAAAAAAACCAACATTAAATGAGTTCCATGCAAATTATGTTTCAAAACTATATATAAAATATGCAGTATTCTAATAGCATTAAATCCTCTATTAACAATGAGTATTTGTAGCTACAATTGCTAGATTACATAGATAAATTATTATTGCATATATATTAATTTTTTATAAAAATATCCAAATACACTATAATATACACACTAAAAAACACTAATAGAGTAGAAATATTCCTTGCAGCCATATGATGGCATCTCATACCCTATCATATTCTAGACACAGAGACTTACATATGAAGAGAAATAAAACTGCATAAAAAGATTCAATAACTATGTATACCTAGCTCGTGGTAAACCTGTCCACAATCTTCACATTAGCCAAATAGAATTCCTTAACAGCCATATTCTATGATTACATCCTATGGCACTAAAAAATGGAGCCTCGTAGCACCCAAAAACTAATTTAAAAAACACCCAAAAAATAGAGTCATTCAGATGGCAATATAAAAGCATGTAAATGCACTAATCTTCCATTGAGATTGAAGGACAATTGCTTCCCTTTGCCTGACTATAACCTCTCCTACACCTAAACCAAGAGTTCATCCTCAATTTCCTCCTTATGAGATAGGATATCAGTAGAAAATATAGTTAGGCAGTCTTATTCTAGACTTGCTTGTAATCCATTAGAGTGACACCTTTCTTTCTAACAAACATACTGAATGATACAACATGAACTAGAAAATATGATGTTTTTTTACTAAATGATACAATATGTTACAAATATGGAGACAAACATATCAAAATAAAGTACTCATGAAATAAGTTCACTAACAACATATATGTTGCTTTCTAATCAACAAAATATCACCAAATACCTCAATATGAAAACTCTTCTATAAAATGCATGCAAAATATTTGTCTTAATGACAATTCTCTAAAATTGGGGAAAATTATAAAAAAAGAGTTGCTACATCTGAGGTGGTATCTTACATAGGTATTAGAGCTAGCGGTCTTGCCAACCTGTTGGGAGACTACCATCTATTAAAGTTTCTTGAGTTGCATGACATTTTGGAAAACATTCAAACTTGGTATATTATTGCATCTAAAGAAAATTAGATTGTGGGTCACTTATCAAAATATTTCAGTGATTTGATGAAGTGTATTCAACCTAGGAAATTATAGAAAGAAAAGTGGAAATTTGGCTCTTAATGATTGGAATAAAGTTGGAGTCTCCAATTTCTAGGTAATTTTCTTATCAAGCTGATGTAATTGGAATTATGTTTGTCTAAGGTAGAACAATTATATTGCAGGATGTTGAATTGGTCCAACGGAAGCTTATGGAACATCCTCATGAGGATTAAGACTTGAAGTTGCCTCTTGTCTCAATGAGTTCTTAAGAATTACAATTCATATAACACTATATAATAATGATATAATGATGATGATTTTATAGATTATTATTAAAGAATTTCATGGGTTGTGTGGTACCAGAAGCCACTCTTTTGATAAGAGGGCTCAAAGTTTAAAAGTTATGGATAAGGTGAGATCATTTTTTAATTTTTATTGATCTCAAGTGCAATAATTTAATTATTTGAATGTTCCAATGATTCTTTACCAAAATAAAAAAACATCATGCATAAAATGTTAAGGCATCCATGTTAACTATTTTTTGCTTGATTTCAAATGAAGATGATGATATCTCTAAGAAGGTACAATTTTAATTTTTGGCCATTTTTAGAAAGGAACAAGATGTCTCACATATAGCTCGTAGGTTCTCATAAAAATTAGTAGAGTAAAAAATTGAGAAGCTTAAAAACTAGCTGACAAAATAGGAAGTGATTTCTTTTGGTTTACAACATACAAGATCCCACAAAAATAGATAGGAGTAAAAAGAGAAGTGATGTTTCACATGTCAAGAGGCTTGGACACTCAATCACATATGTGGTCCAATTGATAAATAAAATTAAATAGTACATTATAAATTGAAGCTAAGAATATTGCAGACATATTAGCTTGTTGTTATTGAACCGTTCACGAAGTAGGAAAAGAAAGAAAGGGCAAAGGAACTCAAGTAGGTGATTTAAGATCTTGAATAAATCCAAGAAGACTTTAGCTTCAAGTAGAGTCCTAATTTGACATGTTCAAATTTTGGACGTTAGGATGGTTGGTTTGAATTAGAAAGTGGTAATAACTTTTAAGTTTATTGATAGCCCATTGTTTGTTATGAGTGCTAATTTGACTTTCTAAAATCCACTCTTTGAGTTGGATGATGAGGTGACATCTAGTTGTTGATGAAACCAATGGGATGTGGGATTAAGGTGTTGTTTGTGGTCCTATGAGGTGGAGCCAATTGAATTGTCTATTGACCCACCCAAAATCATTGAGTCTTTACTTCTTGTAATGGACTATTATAGATTGAATTATCATGGGTTGACAGTTGAACTTGTCGGTTTATGACAAGAAAGGGAGTACTATTGCACGGTCTATATTTGTTGGGGTGCATACCGTTTTGATTGAATATATAAGTATCATCAAGTGTACTCTTAATGTGGCCCACATAAAATTACTATAGCACAACATCAACATGGTTAATTCACTATTTGGGTTGGTATCTATGCACAAGATGGAATAAGCATATGTCAAGATGTTGTAGAGCTAAAAAGAGATAATACTTGAATAAATTCCACATTATTAAAACTTTCTCACCATGTCAAACCATAAGTAATTTCAATGCCAAATACTAGGTGTGATTCTAATGTATTAATAAAGAACCAAAAATATATATAAATCTCATGCCTCAAACAAAAGCCTTAGACTTATAATATAATCAAGTAACGTATTTAGAACTTCACAAACTCTTGCCAAGGCATTAAAAATATTCCATATGCTCAAATTAAATATTAAATCTTTTTATTCATCATTAGACTTTATGAATCGATTCATTCATATTGAAAGTATATCATTACCAGAGGCAATATAATGCGCATGGAATAAATAGAGAAAAAACCAGTATTAATCTCCAACCTGCAAATTTGTCTCTTAAAAGGACTTCATAAATTTATCAAACTTACTTTCAACCCCCCTATGAAATCTCTAATAAACCATTCAAAATCTGAGATCGTCAATACAATGCAACCGCGAATGCTAATTGAAACTGCTTCAAGAATGAAACTAGGTTTTCATCCAATTCCTCCAAACTTGAGGGTTTCCATACTAGGGCTTCTCAACTAAAATCTAAAATCTTTTCGAGCTATACTAGAGAAAGAATAAACTAAGCATACCCAATAGAGACTCAAAGTGTCTTTTTATAACTCGCCAAGGGAGCTTCTAGAAACCCTTTTAAAATTCTGTTACCTTTTAATATTTGTCTTTTTAAAATGGGAAATAATAAATAGAACCTTTTAATTAACGTCTTTTTTATAACCTTATTAGATAATTAAATTAAGTTGTTATTAAATTTATGTAATTTTGACAACTTAAATTTTTATTATTTAATTAAATTTAAGGTCCAAATAAAGGGGACATTACACAAATAAATCTTATAGAAGGGATAAGTGTAATGTCCGCATTTTCATGTTATGTAGCTTTGTAGTTGGCTCTAATATTATGGGTGTGTATCGACCATATTAGAGTATTTTTTATGTTACCAACAAGATTGGATGGCCTAAAGGACTTAGAGGGTAGTTTTTGAGGTTATTTTAGACTTTTGGTGTGCTCTCCAATATTCTTGGAGAGAGAATCTATCTATAATAAGTGTCTCGATTATGTTTGGTTATCATCACTCCTATGCAGCCAATTTTAATTTTAATGCATTTAAACCAGTTTTACAACTCGGGTGTAATGTTGACCTATATTTAATTAAATTTATAGAGGTTGTATTGATTTAATTAAAACAATTTAGTGGGCATATTGGTATAATATCTTGTTGGAGAGAGAATGGAATGTTTTAAAGGTTGGATTTACCTAACCTTGTACCTAAGGTGCCCAAAATAATTAAATACTTAAATAAAGCACTTTTGGGGGTTATAA
Organism: Cryptomeria japonica; assembly: GCF_030272615.1. Lineage (NCBI taxonomy): Eukaryota > Viridiplantae > Streptophyta > Pinopsida > Cupressales > Cupressaceae > Cryptomeria > Cryptomeria japonica. The sequence goes on along the minus strand of NW_026728850.1, from coordinate 1,119,249 downwards.
GGATTAATTAGTCAATAGGCTACACTTGCAAGAAATCTTGCATATGGTGAGCTTCACATTTTTGTCTCACACTCAAAAATTGGTTATTATGTCTTCTTTTTGTTTCTAGACATCTGAAACAACCAACTGTTCCTGTTGATGTTTCAAAGAAGCAATTGTTCTTATCAATGTTTCAAACAAGGAATATTAAAATAATTTTTGGGCAATGTGGGCAAACTGCATAGTATCGGGTGTGAAAACAAACCAACTCACCAGCCTCTCACTTCTCACATCTACTCTCTTTTAAAATGAGACAAATATTGTCTCGCTAATAGAATCATTGTTCCTCATCTAATCAGCATGAACATAATGCACCCTAGACATGGTTTGTTAGTTGTTTGATCATGAAACATTTTTGAGCTATGTACATGCATTTATGTTCTCAATTACAATCAATCCTTTCAAAAGATATTTGCATTAATGCATTCGTACTACTTTCACCACCTCGATATTATATGAATATTCATTCTATCAACATTTGAAAGAAAGCAGCAACAAGGGTTTAAACAAAGCTAAGAAGAGCGGGAGAAGCAGGCAGTTTGTTGGGAGAAGTGTGATTTTGAAACATTTGAAGTTGACACAGCCCGGGTAGGGGATGGATCTGAGAACGGGCAGGGTGATGCGACACAGGATTCGAGTGGACAATAGGGGAAGGAAGAACCCAGATATTGTGACCTGACTAAAAACATTGAGGAGGACTCGGGTGGTAAGAGTCGGTATGATAACGAGAGACACAGGGTGTATCACTGGGGGAAGGATGAGGAAAAGACAAATCAGGAGACCTCCCCTTCATCATATCTTACACCAAAACCAATAGTTCATCCTCAAATTTCTCCTTATGGGATAGGATATCATTAGAAAATATAGTTAGGCAGTCTGATTCTAGACTTGCTTGTAATCCATTAGAGAGACACCTTTCTTTTTAACAAACATACCAAATGATACAATATGTTAAAAAATGATAATCTTTTTTAGTAGATGGTACAATATGTTACAATTATGGACACAAACATATCAAACTATAGTACTCATGAATGAAATTCATCAAGCAACATATATGTTGCATTGTTTTCAACAAACTATCACCAAATACCTCAATATGAAATCTCTTCCATAGAATGCGTGCAAACTATTTGTCTTAATGATAATTCTCTAAAATTGGGGAAAAATTACAAAAAAATGTTGCTACAACTGATGTGGTTTCCTACACAGGTATTAGAGGTAGTGGTCTTGCCAACCTGTTGGGAGACTAGCATCTATTAAACTTTCTTGAGTTGCATGACATTTTGGAAAACATTTAAACTTGGTAAATTATTGCATCTAAAGAAAATTAGATTGTCGGCCATTTATCAAAATATTTCAATGATTAAATGAAGTGTATTCGGCCTAGGCAATTATAGACAGAAAAGGAAGTGAAAAATTGGCTCTTAATGATTGGAATAGAATTGGAGTTTGTGCAATTTATAGATAATTTTCTTATTAAGCTGCTATAATTGGAATTATGTTTTTCTAAGGTAGAACAGTTATATTGCAGGATGTTGAATTGGTCCAACAGAAGCTTATGGAACATCCTCGTGAGGATTAAAACTTGAAGTTACCTCTTGTCTCAGTAAATTCTTAAGAATTATAGCTCATATAACACTATATAATAATGATTTTATAGATTATTATTAAAATATTTCATGGGTTGGGTGGTACTAAAAGCCCTTCTTTTGATAAGAGGGCTCAAAGTTTAAAATTTATGGACAAGGTGAGATCATTTGTTATTTTTATTGATCTCGAGTGTAATGATTTAATTCTCCGAATGTTCCAATGATTATTTACCAAAATAAAAAAATATCATGCATAAAATGTTAAGGCATCCATGTTAATTATTTTTTGCTTGATTTTAAATGAAGATGATGAATCTCTAAGTGGGTAAAATTTCAAATTTTGGCCATTTTTAGAAAGGAACAAGATGTCTCACATATAGCTTGTGAGTTCTCATAAAAATTAGTAGAGTAGAGAATTGAGAAGCTTAAAAACTAGTTCACTAAAAAGGAAATAATTTATTTTGGTTTACAGGATAGAAGATTCACCAAAAAATAGATAGTAAAAAAAATAGAAGTGATGTTTCACATGTCAAGACGCTTGGACACTCAATCAAATATGTGGTCCAATCAATAAATAAAATTAAATATTACATTATAAATTGAAGCTAAGAATATTGCAGTAGTTGATGAATTTTATTTTGACCAAGGGATTGTTCTAACTTGTGAGCCTAAACTATGTAAAGAGTATGACATTAAGGTGCTGATTTGGAGGACCAATTAGAAAATTCTTTTCAAGATGCTAGTTTTGAGACACATAGTCTGAAGAATTTGTTGAAGGTCGGTGAGGATATAATTGTGGTACCCTTATTCTATTTTGATGACACTCACAAGATCATGGAAGTCCTCTATTTGAAGGACCTAATTTAGAGAAGACATTTGGGGATGGAAGGTAAATTTAATCTTGCAAATTTATGAGTGGTAAAAGAAGCTTTATAGTCCATCAAATATGGTTAGGATTACTTTTAGAGAGATATGAAATCATAAAAATTACTGAAGCTTTTGCTAATTCATTGAAAATTAAATAAGATGAAGTTAATAAGCTCACCTTGGACCTTAAGGATAGTAAGGAGGCCTTGGAGAATACACAAATGATTCCTCTAGAAGCAAAATATTAGCTTGTTGTTACTGAATAGTTCACGGAGTAGGAAAAGAAAGAAAGGGAAAAGGAACTCAAGTAGGTGATTGAAGATCTTGAATAAATCCAAGAAGACTTTAGCTTCAAGTAGAGTCCTAATTTGACATGTTCAAATTTTGGACGTTAGGATGGTTGGTTTGAATTAGAGAGTGGTAATAACTGTTAAGTTTATTGATAGCCCATTGTTTGTTATGAGTGCTAATTTGACTTTCAATAATCTACTCTTTGAGTTGGATGATGAGGTGACTTCTAGTTGTTGATGACACCAATGGGATGTGGGATTAAGGTGTTGTGTGTGGTCCTATGAGGTGGAGACAATTGAGTTGTCTATTGACCCACCCAAGATCATTGAATCTTTACTTCTTGTAAACGACTATTATAGATTGAATTATCATGGGTTGACAGCTGAACTTATCAGTTTACGACAAGAAAGGGAGTACTATTGCACGGTCTATATTTGCTGGGGTGCATACCATTTTGATTGAATATATAAGTATCATCAAGTGTACTCTTAATGTGGCCCACATAAAATTACTATAGCACAACATCAACATGGTGAATTCACTATTTGGGTTGGTATCTATGCACAAGATGTTGTAGAACTAAAAAGAGATAATACTTGAATAAATTCTACACTATTAAAACTTTCTCACCATGTCAAACCATAAGTAATTGAAGATAATAATATTGCAGTAGTTGATGAATTTTATTCTTACCAAGGGATTCTTCTAACTTGTGAGTGTAAACTATGTAAAGAGTATGACATTAAGGTGGCTGATTTGGAGGACCAATTAGAAAATTCTTTTCAAGATGCTCGTTTTGAACACATAGTCTGAAGAATTAGTTGAAGGTCATTGAGGATATAATTGTAGTTTCCTTATTCTATTTTGATGACACTCACAAGATCATGGAAGTCCTCTATTAGAAGGACCTAATTTAGAGAAGACATAGGGAGATGGATGGTAAATTTAATCTTGCAAATTTATGAGTGGTAAAAGAAGCTTTAGGGTCAATCAAATATGGTTGCAATTACTTTTAGATAGAGATGAAATCATAAAAATTACTGAAGTTTTTGCTAATCCATTGAAAGTAAAATAAGATGAAGTTAATAAGATAACCTTGGAGCTTACGGATATTAAGGAGGCCTTGGAGAATACACAAACCATGCTTCTAGAAGCCAAAAATTAGCTTGTTGTTACTGAACAATTCACAAAGTAAGAAAACAAAGAAAGGGCAAAGAAACTCAAGTAGGTGATTAAAGAGCTTGAATAAATCCAAGAAGACTCTAGCTTCAACTAGAGTCCTAATTTGACATGTTCAGATTTTGGACGTTAGGATGGCTAGTCTGAATTAGAAAGTGGTAATAACTTTTCAGTTTATTGATAGCCCATTGTTTGTAATGTGTTCTAATTTGACTTTTAATAATCCACTCTTTTTGTTGGATGATGAGGTGACATTCAATTGTTGATGACACCAATGGGATGTGGGATTAAGGTGTGGTGTGTGCCTATGAGGTGGAACCAATCGAATTGCCTATTGACCCACCCAAGATCATTGAATGTTTACTTCTTGTAATGTACTATTATAGCTTAAATCATCATGGGTTGACAGTTGAACTTGTGGGTTTACCACAAGAAAGGGAGTACTATTGCACAGTCTATATTTGATGGGGTGCATACCATTGTGATTTAATATACAAGCATCATCAAGTGTACTCTTAATGGGGCCCACATAAAATCATTGTAGCACAACATCAACATGGTGAATTCACTATTTGGGTTGGTATCTATGCACAAGATGGAATAAGAATACCTCAAGAAGTTGTAGAACTAAAAAGAGATAATACTTGATTAAATTCCACATTCTTAAAACTTTCTCACCATGTCAAACCATAGGTAATTCCAATGCCAAACATTAGGTGTGATTCTAATGTATTTATAAACCACCAAAAGATTAAAGAAATCTCATGCCTCAAATAAAAGCCTTAGACTTATAATATAATCAAGTCACGTATTTAGAACTTCACAAACTCTTGCCAAGGCATTAACAATATTCCATATGCTCAAATTAAATATTAAAGCATTTTAGTCATCTTTGGACTTTATGAATCAATTCATTCATATTGAATGTATATCATTACCAAAGGAAATATAATGCTCACAAAATACATAGAGAAAAAAAAAAGTATTAATCACCTACCAGAAAATTTGTCTCTTAAAAGGACTTGATAAATTTATCACACTTATCTACAACCCCACTATGAAATGTCTAACAAACCTTTGAAAATGTGATCAATATAATGCAACCATGGAGCCATGAGAGAGATAGACATAATGACCCATCCTCTAAAAAAAGAAAATAGGGGTTATCATAAAGCTTTCAAGGCTAAAAACATCCACCCCATGGGGATTTGGAAGGATCCCCAAACCCAAAGTGTTGGGTTTTAACCTGGGTACCTAAACCAAGAAAGAAAAACCCAAACAGAAAGTCTAAGGAAAACAGCCATCTCAAACCTCTCCAAGCATCTACTCACAAGAAGATAGGCAAGACTCACCTCCACCTCAATAGGAGTTGGGATTGTTAGGATAACCGGTGAACAAATGAGAGGGGGGGGGGTGAATCAATTGTTAACAAATTATAACTTTTAGCCGACAATACAACCTTAAAAAAGTCAAGTACCAATAAAGAACAGACATATGTCGGTAGGAACGGATACTAGTAAACAATACAACTTAACAATTAACCATATAGAGCAAATATGAAAAAATGAGAAATGGAGGGAACAGCACAAGCAGAGGGAAATTTGAATTCTGGAAATGGAGGGAATAGCGAGGTTGGGTCCTCTGGTTCTACTGCCTCTGCAGCTCAAGGACAAGCGATGGATCATGAGGATGGGAGACTAGATGGGGACCCATGGCATCGGGACCCTCCTTTGGACCGCAAAAAGATGAAAGATTCTCCAAAATCGGGTCCCGAGGGTGTGAAAGATGACTTAGAAAAGACTACAGAGGTGAAGGCTCTCAAACCCTAGATTATTCTTTTTGCAAATAAACCAACTGGAAAATTGTCCTTCCCCTTTGTGGAAGACATCTCTGATAGATAAACGGGTAGATTAGCTATTGTTGTTCCAAATTTGGTTATTGATCATAGCATTTCTTTAATGGCCTTCTCTCTGTTGGGAAAGTTTGTTGGACCACGACCCAATATTGGGGATGTTAGATCATTTGTTAAGAGAAAATGGAGGCTGAAAGGACAGGTTGATGTTTTAGCCCTGTCAAGGGGTTTTTCTGTTTTTTCCTTTTCTTGTCAGGAAGATATGGAAGCAACATTAAGTGGTGGACCTTGGACGTTTGGTAAATCTTCCCTATCCATGAGAAAATGGTCTCCTAATATGGAACTCAACGATTCCTTCTTTGAATCTGCTCTGATCTGGGTAAGGTTGTCAGGCTTGCCGCTTGAATTATGGGTTGAGGACGTTTTCTCAGGAATAGCGAACTCCTTTGGGGAGCTTGTTGTGATAGATCCAACGACTGCAACTCGAAAGAGACTGGTTTATGCGCGCATTTGTGTCAATATTTCGCAAAAGATGGATCTTCCTAGCTCTATTGATATAAATTCCAAACTTGGTTTATGGGAATAGACAATAGAGTTTGAGTCCCTCCCCTTTGTGTGCTTTTCCTATAAGAAAGATGGACACTGGGATAAGGCTTGCCCTAGCAACCCCAAAAAACCTATGAAGGTTAACAATCCCCATAAATACATATGGAAAGAAAAGAATAATATTAAGGTAGATAGTAGAGTGAAAGGAGGAAGTGGAATTCATGGTAACATAAAAGACTTATCAAAAGGTGATAGAAATGCTAACCCTCTTAAGGCTCCCCTTTTGAAGGAAGATAAAAATAATGAAATCAGTGGATTTGAGATCAAATCAGTCAATATTTTTTAGGTCCTACAGACTCAGGAGGATGAGAATGTAATCATTGAAGAGATTCTTGAAGAAGGTGAGATTGAGGATGCAACTGAAGCTCAACATGAGGCCCTTCAATTTTCAGCGATAAAAAGAGATAAAGAGAGCCCAAATGATTTGGAAGGACATGAAGTTAATTATGGAAGGAAGAACAAGTTCAGATTGCCTAAGGTTAATCTAAATGCATTACTCCAGAATGTTGGAGTTGACACGCCCACTTCATCCCAGAAAAGAGGAGAATTGTGGAATAACATGCAAGCTGATCTCAGAGATGAACATGAGGAAGAAATAACAGGGAATGGAAAAAAGAAGGTGGGATGCCCTAATGGGGTGAAAACTAGGACCAGATCCAAGGCAAATATTGGTCTATCCAAATCTCCGCAGGGACATAAATCCATGAAATGGCATAGGGACTAGGAGAGTAAGCAAAACATAGCTGATGGAAGGCAGAAAACTATACAGGAATCCTTCCCCTAGGTTTCCAAATGAAGGTAATCTCATGGAACATTCGAGACCTAAATGGTCTCAATAAACAGGATATATTATGGAATCTCATTAGAGACCATAAGTCGGATATTATCCTTGTGCAAAAAACCAAAATGAGTAAGGAGAAAGCTGAGAATTTAAATTTCTTTAAAAATGGAGGGGTCTGTGGTAGTAGCTCGAATGGGGCCTGTGGTGGGGTGGCTATTTTTGGAACAAGAAAACTATTTTAGGAGATATGATTGATGAAGATGATAATATCATATCTATGAAAGTTAAAAGCATCTCTTAAGGAAAGGAATGGGTAGTCACAAATATCTACGCCCCTAATTCCAAAGCTACTAGGAGTAAATTTTGGGATAAAATCCAGCAAAAAAGAAGATCTTTCCCTAAGGACAGTTGGCTATTGATGGGAGATTTCAATACTCCTTTGCAAGGAACTCAAAAATTTGGAGGAACTCAAGCCCAACTAGATAGCAGATCTGATTTGATGGACTTCATCAATGTCAATGCTCTTATTGATATTGATCTCACTGGAGCTTCTTACACCTGGTCTAATCGCAGGGACGGAGAAGACCTCATTTAGGTAAGGCTTGACAGATCCCTTATTACTTATGATTGGATACTTTCTCATAGATGCTCCTTATCATTTGTCAATAGAATTGGCTCGGATCATTATCCCATTTCCTTTGTTGCTGAGTCCATTAAGAGTAAACAGTGCTTCCCTTTCTGGTTTCAGAAAATGTGGATCTCTCACCCCTCTCTGGAAAAATCCATTGCCAACTGGTGGAATATTGATGTGGATAGAATAGCCATGTACAAAGTTGCTAAAAAACTTAGAAACGTCAAAGATAACATTAAGATCTAGAACAAGAAGGTCTTTGGTGATATTTTTCAATCAAAAAAAAAAGTTGAAGGAGGAATTAGAACATATCTAAAACTCAATACAAAAAGATGGCTGTAAAAGGTATCCCAAGGCTAAGGAAGATGAATATATTATTCAAACTTCACAATATTATTTCTAGGGAGGAAATCTATTGGAGACAGAGATCCAGGGCTATTTGGGTGAAAGTTGGGGATAGCAATACTAATTTTTTCACATGACTTCTATGAAACATAAAGTTGTGAATAGAATTTCCAGATTAATTGCTGAGGACAAAATTATTCTTAAGGAGGATGATATTAGGGATGAAGCTGTTAGTTTCTTTTCTCAACTCCTCACCAGTAGCAAGGAGATTGATTCTGCTAAGCAACAGGATCTGGTTGACATCATCCCCAAGATTATTTATCCTAACCAGAATAAGGCCCTTTTTGTTATCTCCTCTGCTGAGGAAATTAAAAAAATGTTCTTGTCCTTTCAGGGGGATAAGGCTCTGGGATCTGATGACTTCCCCATGTTTTCGCTACTTCAGCAAGAGTTGTTGTCCTTTTCTATTAACAAAGATTTTGATGATGTGTTCCTCTCGAAGAGTAATCCTAGAGGCGACTTCACGGTTGCCTTAGCCTATAAAAACACATTTACCCAAATCAGCAACCCAATATGGGGTAAAGTTTGGAATAGAATTCTTATCCCTAAAGTCAACATGTTCTTTTGGCTTGCTACTCACAATAGGATTCTTACTATTGATAACTTGGCCCGAAGAGGTTTTATGTTCCCCAACAGGTGTGAGCTATGTCATAAAGAGGAAGAATTAGTTGATCATCTGTTCATCCATTGCTCCTTCTCTTGGGAAATCTGGAGTAAGTTTTGGGTGAATTGGAAAGTTGATTGGGTTATGCACAACAATCTCAAGGAAATTATTTGGCAATGGATCTTTCCCACCAAATTTCCTCTTATCAAGAACCTTTGGTCCTTAATCCTTCCCATGACTTGTTGGGGCATCTAGAAAGAGAGAAATAACAGAATATTTAGGGAAGCTAAGTGCACTTCTCAAGGGGTCTTTGAAAAAGTTTGCAGGGCTATAAAAGAAAACATAAATATTCCTCACAGGAACAACAAACAATGGTTTTTTGCTGATATGAATGATATTGAAAAAGGCATCCTTATTTAATGGAATTTAATCCACAAAGTCTACAGATATGACAATAAGACAAGGAGAGAAAATATTATTTGGAGATTTCTTTATCATGATTGGGTCAAGGTGAATTTTGATGGAGCTGCTAAAGGCAACCATGGGAAGTCCGGTGGGGGAGGAGTCATAAGAAATGCTCAAGGTGTTTGCATTGCTGCTATTGTTTCTCCTTTTGGAGTCCAAAATAATCATGTGGCTGAAGCTCGGGCTATGCTAAAAAGCCTCCAGCTTGCTCAGGGATTCAATTTTTAAAAAAATTGGTTGGAAGGGGACTCCCTCAATATCATTCAGGCTCTTAAAGGTACTAGTTCTTCCTCTTGGAATATTACTAATACTATTGAAAGTGCTAAAAAGTTATTAAATGACTATGTTAGTATTCTCATAACTCATACTCTAAGGGAAGGCAATAAGGTTGCAGACCTTTTAGCTAATGAAGGGGTCAATTTAGAGGTGGATGCTAAATATATCAGAGAGGCCCAATGTAAAAGGGATGTTAGGGAGCAATTATTATTTGATCACATCAATGGTTCAAGTTAAAATCATGATCACTTTTTAGGGTCCAGAATCCAAAGACAGAGATTGGGGGCAAGCGAACTGTCAGTTAATGATTGTTTTTAGGCATCATTTTTATGATCATTTGTGTGACGGGGATTATAATAATAAGTGTTGGATCTCTGCGGCCATTATTATTTACTTCTTTAAAATCACAGATGGTACTCTGTTCTGCGATCCCAGTATTTTGCTCAATAGCCTATGTTTAAGTCTTGGCCTGCAATTTGTGAGATATACTATTAGAGACTTCAACCTGCTGTTCAACATGAGAGGTAACCTAAACCGGAACGAGCCCTCTGGTTGCGAGAACTGGAAAAGTGAGCAGAAAGTGTGGAGGAGGCTCCATAGACATGGATTCACCAACTATATGGAAAAGCTGCATGGTAGCAGAAAATCAGTGTCTCAAGGCTTTGCTAAGGGTTGGAACAGCAACAGAGTCACTTTGTTTGGGGAGACCTGGAAGATTGATGAGGATTTGGTTGCGGAGGTCACGAGACTTCAAAAGGAGGGCACAAAGTTCTACAGAGACTGAAAGTTTGCTGCTGAAGCGATTAAAAACTTCCCGAAAACTGAGGATGAGAAAGCTTGGCTTGCCAAGCAAGACAATGTTTCTTACTACCTCCCCCAGCAGGTAAAGTCTTTTTGGCAGAAAATGCTAAGGGTTTTGATGGAATTCCTGACTGTTGATGGTAGATTTACTAAAGTCTACAATTATCATTTTGCATTTCTCAATCATTTCTGCCATGGGGTTAAGATTTCTTTGCCCTTTTATTTAGCATCATCCCTGAATGAGAGCTTGGTTGACCATGCCAAAAAGCCCAAATCTTACCCCATAGCCCATTAGAGGCTTATTTTTCTCATTTACGAACACCTAAAGAAAAAAGATAGTGTTAGAAAGGATGATAACCAGGTAAAAAATGCGCATATTTCTGAGAGTTGTAATGACTCTGAGTCTGAAGATGATTTGTCGAATGCCCCTACCCATAAAAAAGGGAGAGTTGACATTGATAATGTGGACACAGAGGTGAATGATGGTATGGAGGAACAGGAGAAGGAGGCTGAGATTGAAGTGGAGAGTGAGAAGGAAGAGTATGCTGGAGAAGAGGAGGAAAGGAAAAAAGATGCCAATATTGAAAACCCTGATTCTAACCCTATGGGTTCAGATAGCAGGAATTTTACCCAGAACTCCATGGAGGAATCCAACCCTAAATCCATGAGCTCTAAGCAGGAAAGGGATACAGCGAAAACTATCTTGAATGCCGCTCAAAATTACACGCTAGAGTCTTTCAATTTTCAGAAGTGGGTTATTGAAAATATTACCAGCATTCAGAGCAAACAGAGAGACCTGGAGAATAAGATTCACAATTTGATCAAGTATACTAATTCGGGGAAAAAGAGTGCGGAGGTGGAAACCAGTGAAGCAGAGGATGAAATTGAAATGGAGGACTGGTTGGAAAAAGATCTTATAAAAGGGGATTTGAAACATCTGGAGGATGTGATTAGAATTGTAAAAGAAAAGACTGAGGTGGATAATGAGATCATCATCAATCGAGTTGCTAAAACTGAGAAGGCATTGAAAAACTTCATGAACCACAGTCTTGAGGTCTTGAGAATCTCGTCTCAAAACATGAATGCCTTGGTGGATCACTTACAGAGGAAAAATAAGAATAAGGATTTGGTAATCATTGCTGATATACCGACCTCCACCTCTACTCATCAAATCTCCAGGTGAAGGACCAGGCAGACAACCAGTGATATGGAGACAAAGATGAAAGGCATTCAGCTAAAATAGGAGAACAATGATGTAAGAGAAGCCGCTAAGACCATGATGTTGTTGGTTCAGAATGCAAAGAGTCTATTAAAGTTTTTATTTGATATGTAATGTTGGAGTTTGGATGCCAGTTTCTCGTTGGCTCTGTGTTGTCCTTTTATCCTAGCTGTTGGTTTTTTTTGCATCTTTTTTGTCTAGGTCTTGTCTTCTCTAGTTTCTTTCATGCTCATCCTTCATAATGTAAGTGGGTTTCGGGTCCCTTAAAACCTGATTTTCCTTAATCAAAAACAATTAACCATATAATCAATGCAAAGAAACCATACCACATAACACCATGATTTTGGCATGGAAAACCCAGAAAGGGAACAACCATGGTGGTAAACCTACCCACAGTTAGATGATACTTCTGCAAAAAGTATGTGTTACAAGAGGGGCCTGCACTTGCAGGAAGGCACACTGCCTAGAGCATACTTCTCATTACAAAAGAGTCTCACTGACTATAGAGAGGCTACAACCTTCTCAAGATAAATGGACAACAATCCATAGAGTGAACTGTTGGAAATAGCATCTACCATTCCTGATTACAGTCCCGGTTAAGCTCAATGTCGGAGGACTAAATCCTCTTCTGAATCCAATTCGATCACCAATGATCGATCAACTCCTTTGTCTGAATGATATTACAATATTCGCACATTACATTCCTTGATCATGACCTTTTCAATAACCATGATACTTTACAAAGAGTTTCTACCTCTTATTTATACAAACCTTAAGGCCTAAACCAATTAGGTCAGCCACCTAAAGATATTACAATAATATCATTACATAATTCCATTTACAATGATATGCCATGTCGGCTTAAGACCAAAACAATAATAACAAATCCATAAATCATCTCGAATCATCCTGGTAACATGTAGAGTACACGATAGCATGATACCGATCCATAACCTAGATAGGTACCAGACCTATTCTGGGTCCACCATGCCAAAGCAATATCTTCAAGCATTTGAAGCATGATCAAAGAACATCTTCAGCATCCTGAAGTCCATGAAGAAGTTGCACCTACACCAATTATGCATCATGTCACAATTCCTCAATGAAAGCTCTATCGGTAAAGCCTTAAACTAGTGTTGGTAAGGGTTTACCAAAGTGTATGATAACATCCAATTACCAAGCCAATACCAACTGACCAAAACATGTTCATGGAGCATATAACTCATAAAATCCAATATACTTCACTGATCCAAACATGTCGGAAGTGTCAACAGATAATCTCTTCTTTCGGTAACACTAGATCTTCTATCGGTAACCAAAACTTGTCTGTCGGTAACCATCCATATCAGCTAGTGTTGACATCAATGACAAAATGTACATCAATGCAACACATAATCAATTCATCCATAATGCCAACAATCTCCCCCTTTTGGAATTAATGGCAACACTAGAGGTGAAAAACATCTAAGTACCAAGAGATTCCAAACAAGTCTCACCTTGTGGAAGACAACCAACGATCAATAGCTCTCCCCCAATGAATGATATCTTTGTAAGGTTCGGAATGATTTTTCACATTACTATCACTCCCCCTTTGATATCAATGCCAGAAATCTGACAAAAATATCAAAGCAATGATATAAACCTTTGAATCTCAAAGTTCACTACTCCCCCTGAGTACTAGCACCACTCATTAGTGCCAAAATGAATAATGTCTCTGATAATACATGTCTGACTGATGACAAACTTCATCAATCAAGTCTCTATTGGAGGGGCAGAAACCCCTAACCTGTATCTTAAATATTCAAATGATTCGTTAGACAACGGTTAAGTGAATATGTCTAGCCCCTAACCACTATGGAGAGCATGAAATTCTAGCCCATTTCAAAAAAAATTGCACCCAAAAAGGAGCAAAAATGTGCAAGTTATGGCCATTTGAAGTTGAACTGCAAAATCAAAAAACTCAATGAGAGGGGCCTACAAAATTTTTGAAAAATGATGACGTGGCGCTGATGTCAGCAATTCACTGTGTTAAATTTGACGGCTGTATGACCGTCGCAAAAACTTTGCCTCCCCACTGACTGGGCGTCCGTACTATAAGGACTGTTGACTGTGCAGGCCGTACCGTACGGATTTGCTCACTGGGCGGTGTGGGTCAGCTCTACATGGCAGATGACGTGGTGGATGACTGTGCGTACGGGTTTTACCCGCGGGCCAGTGGCGGATGCGGGGCCGCCTGTTTTGGTGGTCGCCGACGGAGGGAGTGGCCGGAGTCGAGGGGCCGATGGAGTCTATGTCCCGGCCAGCGGGATGGGGCTGTGGTTGCCGAAGAGGAGAAGTGGTCCCGACGGCGGCAACGGGGATGGCGGGTATCGGCACAGGCGGTGGCTGGTACAGGCAGGGGCGGAGCGTGGCGAGGATGGGACGGTCAGTGCTGACAGCGATAGATGGGAGGATGAAAGCCGAGGTGGCCGATGAGAGGAAGAGGCCGCCACTGAGGACACCAGAGGTGGCGGCGGCACGGGCGATGTGGACCGGTGCTGCAGACCTGCAGGGTATGGCAGGTCACAGGGGGGGTCAAAATAGGCCGACTTTATAACCAAAATTCATGGAAACATCCTTCTAGACGCAATGGCAGGGTCGGATCTGGTCTAGGACGCCTCCAAAAGATGCTGCTCTTCAGATCTGCCTCTTGACATCGCAATAATGCCTCTTCAAGATGAATCAATGAAGCCCCAATGGCTCTGATACCATGTGAGATTTTGCCAAGATCAAGAGCTCAATGAAATGTTCAAAATAGAGACACAATATAGGACAAGAATAAACTGTATTCTCATCAATAGAAAATGATCAATAATATCAATTTACATACAATGTAGATGAGCTTGCTTATATAGGCAAGGCTAGGGATATGTGAGCACACAAACATGACATGTGGCTCAATAAGAAACAAGGGTAGGTAGGAAATAGGTGTGGGTAGGTAGGAGAAATAATATAATAGTCCACATGAGGTGGATCACCCACTGAATGTGGAGTGTAACAACAAGATCAACACCATAAAAGGTGGAATTTCTCCTACACACACTATCCCAATGTGGCACAAACACCCAAGTGTCTCATACCCAAACTATTATGAAATGCATTTCCTAAGTAAACTTAAGTAAGTGTAACAATATCCAAGATGAATAATTATTTACACCAACACCTTATTCTTTTTTTTTCTTTTCCTTTTTTTTTTATGCCATATGGTTTCTTTATAATGGGCTCAATGTTGGACCTCCATCCCATTTTTTCCTTCAATCTCTCAAAGTATTCCAAATAGTAACATAATTTATCACAAGAAATCTCACAGAAAGCACACAATTTGGCTAAAAATTTTCTAAGAAGTCTACCAGAAATAGATTGTATGTTTTTTTATAATTAGAGACTCATAATTTGAATTACTATTGGACTTGGATTAATCTACTAATAATTTTTTAGTATTAACATTTCTTTAGTTGAAAATTAAATTTAAAATGTAATTAAAATACAAACATTACATTGAAAACTTTTCGCTTCACTTGTTGATCAACATTAGTCAATTTTTAGTCTCTAATTAAAATAGTTGATAAATTTTAACAAATGATGGGTATGTACTTGTTTCTAATTTGGTATTTACTGTTTTGGTCATCTACCATGTTGGGTGAATGCATTTTCCTAAATTGTGTCATATTAAAAAAACTCTAATTTACACCCATTAGGCATGACATGCAATGCGTTCGAAGCTTGATCTCTTTGCATTATATAATTTTTAAAAGCTAATCTTTGTTCATATTTTGATTGATGTTTTTTACTCTATTTTGATTAGTTGTTGTTAGTTAGAGTATTATAGTTGAAGGAATTCCTGAACTAAGTAGGAGAATACCACATAGTTTGTAAGCGATTTGTAATAGGAAACTAGTAATATTCATCACGTGATAACAATTGCAAGCTCAAGAAGACGAACAAGGCATTGACTTAAAACCACTAGTCATTTTATTGTTGGGGAGAAGGAGAATATAATTTTAAAATTTTACATGTTTTATCGTTCAGCTAGGTAATTGAAGATTTTTGAGAGAGATGAAATTGTTATTATTAGGTTTCTAATGTTTTCAAATTTTGATTTCCTAGAACTTTTGAATGTCGAAGAAGAAAGATTCATTAAATCTTGATTACTTTTCCCAAATGAAAATGTTTTGTTGCACACCTAAATTATTTTTTAAGTTAACTACAAAGGTGACTTGTTTTTCTATAGGTAAGATATGCTTATAACTTTAAGTGCTTAAAGGGAAGTACAAATTATATAATTTGAACTATGACTCTAAACTTTTATTTGAAATGGGGTGGGTTTTGTTGTTCACTAGTTTCAGCAAATAATTTTTTTCAATTCAGTTTATTCGGGGCTTTGGTTGATATGATAATTTCAATGTGTTGTGGTGTGTTTAATATGTTTAGTTAAGTGTTTAGAACATTATGTAGATAGTGAATTTGTTATTTAATAGGCAAGGAATTTTTGGAAGCTTGG
Organism: Cryptomeria japonica; assembly: GCF_030272615.1. Taxonomy (NCBI): domain Eukaryota; kingdom Viridiplantae; phylum Streptophyta; class Pinopsida; order Cupressales; family Cupressaceae; genus Cryptomeria; species Cryptomeria japonica. The sequence continues at coordinate 1,103,101 of NW_026728850.1, read as the reverse complement.
TCCAAGGTTTATTAAGAAAGATTTTTTATTTTTTGATTATTTCTTCCTATTTCAATCTTTTTTATAATTTGTTTGTTCTAATGAATTTTAGTTATCGCTCATAGTTAAGTATAATTGTGATTTGTCTCATTATATAGCTAGGAAATGGCTCCAATGTTTTCATACTTAGGGAAGTAGGATATCTAATATTCAAGCTATAGCCCAATACATAGATTTGATCCTAGTGGAGATAAAGACTTGCATTGTAATTTCTTTTTTGTTGAATTCTGTGCAGGTAGGATGATATGATTTTTTTTTTCCATACTAGCTATGTGATGCCACTGAATCTTGATCCCTAGGCACTTAAAAATATTTTTCATACAAGATTTGTGACATTTCTATTTTTTCTTGCTTTGTTAATGATTTCTTGTTATGAAAATTTCAATCTTCTTGTGGAAATATTTATGAACTCTTTTAGTTTTGAGGCCAGATACCCATGTAGTATTATTACTGCTTAGTAATTGTTTAAGATGGTGATTTGCAATTTAATCTCATTTCTTGCTTCAATACTGTAAATAGCAAAATATGTAAGAAAAAACATAACGTGCTATAGAAAATTGACAATGTTTGTGGAAAAGTAAATTTATTACATTAGTTGAATTTATAACACATAAGGTATTAAATGTATTTCAATCGTGTTCTCTCAATACTAAGGCATGTTTAGTAAGAGAAACTTGTTGATATTTATATTATAGCATTCTTAGTCCCATTTTGATATGCTTACCATTTGTGAAGTGTAAATTTGATTTGATTTCTAAATTGTAATTATTTTGTGGAAAGCTAAAGTATTAGGTATCTATTCTCCAATAATCAATTTTATGTATTAAACTTTTTCAAATGGGGTTGCTTATTATTATGTGTTTTAAAACATGTACAGATTTTCAAACCAATTATTTTTGAAATTTTATCTCTAATGTACAATGATTAATGTATATATGATTGTGTATTTTAAAACATGTTTATTTTTTTAAACCAACTATATTTAAAAAAATCATTTTGTAGGTTTAATATTCAATACTTAACGTGGAGTTGTCTGTCAATCTTTCATTTATTTTACAAATGGGAAATATATATGATGTTTCTTAACTTGAATTTTTTTATATTGTTTGTTTATTCAAACTAAAGCACTTCCTTTTTATTTATTTAAATGACTCTCGATAGTAATTTGTATTTATTCCAATTTATTTATGTGTTTCTATTTGTAATATCTACTGCACCTTACATTATCCTAACTTCTAATAAATTTGTAAACTAATTCCTATTTCCAATATTTGATTTATTTAATTTGGACATTATTGTATTTCTTAAATACCTTTTGTTTACACTTAAATATGTGATTCGATTTAAATATTTTACTTCTAGATGTGACCATGTAGATTATTTATTCAATATTAAAATATGAAATTAATTATTTGATTCATTGTTAAAAGATTAAATTCATGCTTACTATTTATAATTCATATTAGAAAACAAAAAAATGTTATGATAATTAGGACAAAGAATAATTAGTGCACAAAAATATTTGTCCTTATCAATAATCAAAGATTGGAAAAAATCTCAACAATTTTCTCCTCCATAATTAACATTTTTATTAGTTTTTTTAGGTCATTACAAATCCTCAACAACAAATTCAAATAATTGATTTCAAGTAGTGATTTAGAAGTCAATGCTTCGTTACCATCGATTGGCACAAATGTGTTTGTGAAATGGAGTGGGTTTAATGAAATAGACATCCAAAATTTTGCACATTCTCTTTCGCTTAATTGTAGTCAGACTGTTGAACAAGTAGAAGTAACAAGATCTTGTACATGTGATATCAAAGAGTTTGAATTCAGGGAAATGGAATAAATTGTAATTAAGTTTCATGTAACATGCATGGAATTATTTGGATTTGGTAGTTTCCTACGGGAAATGTATTGTGATGATTATTATTGAGAGGGCAATGCTCCTATTATCCGTTGTGCATTTCAAAACCATATGAATCATACGTAGTATGGTATTATTGTAGTTCCCTATGTGGTTTACCAAGAACTGAACTTGTATGACCCCTTTCACATAAATAAATTGTTGGAAGTTGTTTAACTTATTTCATCAAAGTCTTACATTGTTTTCTCTTATGTTTCATCAAGAGATGTTATAAGTTAACTTTATATAACTTTTTTTTAGTCATAATACAAGTTTCTCAATCTATACTTTAAACCCTTTCACATTAAATTTCTCGCTTTAACCCTATGTTGTGTGCAATAGAATGAGACATTTCAGTTGTTTCTATAATATGGATGATTTAAATAACACACCCATTATTTATTCTAACTAAATTCAAACAAATATTGTAATTAATTTTTTCAATCATAATACAAGTTTAATGATCTATACTTTACACCCTTTCACTTTAAAGTTATCACTTTAATCTTATTTTGGTGTGTAGTAAAAATAAAAATTTGAGTTTCTTTTATAATATGGATGATTTGAATTATAAACCCATCATTTATTCTAATTCTCAAGCTTATTCAATAACTGAATGTCAATTATTGTGATTGAAGAGTTCATTTAATTTATGAAAAATGTTGAAGTTTCCTACCTTAATAGTTTAAAGCTACCTTTAACCAAGTCTCCTATTTTATTGTGATATTATTTTCACTATCTTTGGCACTTTTTCTTTAACCATGAGATCAACTTTATCTCAACCAAAAAATTCCAGCATATAATTCCAAAATAATTGTTGGGTACATGTATGTCTTTCTATATTTACATCATCTTTACCATTGCAACTTAAATTTTTCCAATTGCCTTAGATAATCATTAATTGTAAGAAAATATTTTATGTTACATATGCATTTAAGCATTCTTGTAAGTAATGAATTTTTTTCTAGATTACGCTTATGTCTATCATATTTATTAATATGGCTATAAATTTGTCATGATTACTCTATCCATTTTATAGAAAAATAAAGTTGTCCTGGTTACTTTTAGGGAAGGACGATATCAAGGATTTCTTTATCGCTACTTATGAAGTTGACCGTTGTAATTCAAAATTTGGGGCCAAAATGCTTGGACAGGTCCATTAGGTGCTATAGTCAAAGGAAAGGGGCTCTAGACACCCTTTTAGAAAAAAATGTAGGCTAGAAGAGAGGTCGTGAGAAGGGGATTCCACCTAGTTTTTGGAAAAGGTCCCTAAACTAAGCACAATCGGCTATTAACTAGATATAACCACCAAAGTGGGTCTAATGTGAGCGATAAAAAAGGTGTACAATCTACTACACTACACTATCAAGTGACTCATCCCCATCAATCAATTGAATAAATAAATTAAGAATTCAATATTTTATGAGTAATGTTTCACTTATTTGCCTTGACCTAATAAAACAAGAAAAAAAAAACTTGTTTGGATTACACAATGTGTAGGCCTGTGAAGTTCAATTGATGGAAGAAACACTAAATGATCTGCGTACAACTTATGAAAATTTGGTTTTCTAAATTACACTTTCCTATGAGAAAATCATGCTGATGAGTAGTATGGAAAAGGAAGTTCTCCTTACATTGAACTTGTGTTTAAGATTTACTTGAATAACATGTAACAAACTTATGCTTCAAAACTATGTATATAGTATATAATATTATAATAGTTTTAAGGTTTCCATTTAGCATGAATAGTTGTAGCTACAATTGTTTTTGATGAAGATAAACTGGTTTTATAGGGACCTGAAACCTAGAGTATTACAGACCAAGGCCAGCAGCCAATTAGACAGTAAAACTAAGACAAACAGGGGACAAACCCCACACAGATCGAAAGCCAAAAAACTAAAATAGCTAAACCAAAAAATAGGGAAAAGCAATCAACTAAGAGAGTGCATCAATTTAGTTTTTTTCTGAATAATCCTCTTATTAATTTTTTCCAAATCCTCCATGATGAATCTGGAGGTTCCGGAGTCCTGGCTTTGGCTCCTCGTTCTAGTGCAAGGACCTGAGAGAGTCTTCCCACCAACAACACTCTATCCACCCTCTAAGGCATTCTTTTTTCTAATTTTCCCCCAAGGGAGGGTCACTGGCGATGGTCCTGGTTCTATAATCAGTCATCATGAAATTAATTTTTTTCAAACCATCAACACTATTGTTCATCACCTGACTACTGATTTCCACCAGATTGTTTAGGTTTTCCTTGATCTCACTCACATCCTCTTCTAGCTTCTCAAGTTTGCGCTCATGGTCAACCTTCATAGTTTCCACATCCTGATAAATTTTCCGGATCATACTCATGATCTTCTCAGTTTTACTGGGCCCATAGAATTTTGTGAAAGTCTCGACAATTCCTTTAATCCCATCTTTTAGGGATCCAATATCCTTATCCACCCACTTCCATTAGTTCTCCCGACTTCTGGTAGTCTCCAAAAGCAGATTTCCCAGCACCCTCTCCTCCTTTTTATCACTTTTATTTTCCTTATTCACAAACCCCTATTTTTCATCATCCACATTGATAGGGATGTCCAACCTAATCTCGTGGTCTAGGACCTTGGATTCACTATATTTGGTTAATATTGTTATCTTTTTGGTGGGTGGTTCCAGGTCTTGCATTTTCCTGCTACCAGATTTGAACTTACTTTCTGCTCCCCTTCTTTCTTTGGTCTATACTCAGGGTCCTTCGTATCCTTGATATCACGCCAATCCATGGCAGTACCACTATCATCCTCATCCATCTTCGTGTCAGAGACCAACTGCACATCAGGGTTAGAGGAGGAAATGTGGGTTCTATCCTTGGGGGAGGGTTTCACTTCATGATCTTGGGCGTATTCCATAATCAACAAGATAAGGCCTTCATGAATCACAGGGTTATCCTTGTTTTCAAAATGTTTAACTAAACTATTCTCCAAGGATGAAACCAAATAAAAAGGTATGGAAATAAATCTACGATGCCTAAAATGATTTAAGATATTAAAATGGTGTGATAAAATGCTAGCATATCTACCATCCAAGGTGATGTACCTCATGATGAATTATGTCATATTAGCCTAGAGGGAGATCATCTCTTTCCTATTATAGCCACCATCTGCCATTTTTGTAACCCTTTGTCTTTCCTTTTCCTTATCATAAAAGGATCAATAGCCTCCTCACCCAACTTCTTGTCTCTATAGAATTTTATGCCTTTCATATCCAGACCAGTAACAGTGGCAGCCAGGTTTTCATTGACTTGAAACTCCGCACCAAAGACAGACAGCACACCCTTCTTCCAACCTTTAACAAAGCTTTCTGTAACAATGGCAGAATGACCATGCAGTCTCTCCAAAAAGGGCACCATCCCACTATCAGAAATTTCCTCCCGAGCCTCCTTATTCTTCTGCCACTTATCATAGGTTGTGGGTTCAAATCTATTCTTTTCACCTCTCATTCTCTAGCTTGAGCAAATTAGACAACAAGGCTCCAAAAAAACTAGGAGGAAAGCAAACCAGAAATAGGGAAAACTGAAAGTTCTAAAACTTCTCAAAGTGGTAATAATTCGAACTACCACCCCAACGGTTCCCATTCCATCATAATCTTTCATTATTAACTTCATTGGAAAGGCCGAAGATCTTGACATCATTTCTTGCAAGGTCGCACAGAGTTTTCAGGAAATTTTCCTCTCCTCTCCACCATTTAACCACAACGTTACCCACCTCCAAGTTGGCCAAATGATCTGCAAGTTTTTTCCTTCTCGAAAAATGTGCGATATCTTGAAATACTGCAGGTCGGCTATCATTTCAAGGCAATCCTTGATTAAGTTTGAAATAGTCCACATAGGCACCGTACATCCCTTAATGCATTTGACAATGTTAAGCGAGTCACTTTCTAGCCAGACCCGTTTGAACCCCTCCTTGCTCGCCATGCGTAGTCCTATGTAGGAGGCATTGGCCTCCACAAAATCATTAGTTGTGGTGCCCAAAAGGGAGCACCACCGTAGAGACTAGAGAAGCCAAATGGTTCCTCGCCACTCCCCCATAGCCAGTCATCCCAGGATTTCCTTTGGCCACCCCATCGATATTAATTTTGATCCACCCTAGAAGGGACGGATTCCAAGAAACATTCTCTTTGGTATGTTTAATTTTATAAATAGAGATCGATATATTCTAGCATATCTACCACCGCTTGATAGTATCCCATTACTCCTGGCTAGACTCAAGAGTCCAGGATCATTTTTCCCACTAGGATAGTAATTAAGAAAATTATCCTTAATAGCATTCCTTATTCTAATAGCCACCACAAGAGCAATGGACTCCATATCTTTGAAAACCTTATTATTTATTTCCTTCCACAAACCCCAAGCAATATGAGGTAGGGATAAGTTCCATAGAATACCAATCGCATGGTTGTCATAAGGGCACTTCCATTGGAACCAAAAGTTCTGAATAGAATCAGGGGGGGACCCAAATAATATTCCACGGGTTGAAAAAGAAGGCCTAGATGTCCCTAGCATAGGAGCAATGTAAGAGCAGATGATCAACATTTTTTGCTTCTTCTTTACATAAAAAACATCTATTACTAATGGGGATCCCACGTTTATAGAGATTATCAATGGTAGAGATCTTATTTTGCATGAATAACCAAAAGAATATATTAACTTTAGGAATTGAGAGTTTATTCCAAGCTCTAGCCCAAAAGGGGGGAGGAGAAAAAGACTTGGTGATGATTCAGAAAGCATCTGTCACCAAAAAATGCCCCGAGGTAGAACCATTCCATATAGCCACATCTTCCACCAGAGGATGGAATGATGATCAGGTTCAGCCAAGAGTACAAAGCAGCCAAAGAAGCATCCAAGGTTCTAAGGTCCACCCAAACTCCATTACTCATATAATCTGCAACCCAAGTTGCAATGAGATTAATGCATTTCTCTTTGAATTATGAAGCCCACACTGAATTAGACAAAGGCCCCTCTCCTGTCCACCAATCATCCCAAAACCTTATATTTCTACCATTTTCTAGAACCCATCGGCTTCCCTGAGAAATAATGAAAGAGGATCTGAAGAAATTATTCCAAATATGAGAGACAGAAGTCGGGAGGGAATAATTTTCCAACATTCTTTGGAAATCATGAATTTGGTATTAGTCCTTGAAAATATCGATCAATTCATTGTTCTCCTTTAAACATCTCCATAGCTACTTAGCCATTAAAGCTCTATTAAAGTCTCTTAGATGTCTGATATCCAGGCCTCCTCTATTTCTAGGCAAACAAACCTGATCCCAGGTGAACAAATGAAGCCTACTCTTGGATTTAGAACCTGACCAAAGCAATTTCTTTTGTATACTTTCATTCTATCAGCAAATTTGGCCAGGATTTTAAATAGACTCATAGCATACACGGGAAGGTTCTGAAGAAAAGCCTTAATTAATTGAAGTTTACCCGCTTGGCTTAACAAAGCTCCTTTCCAACCAGCCAGCTTCATTTGAAATCTATCAATCAGAAGTATTCATGAAGAAAATGGAGCTTTTAGACAGACTGACTTTTTTCCCCGATCCTTTCTCATAAGTATCTAGGATAGCTTTAATAGTATTTGCTTCTTTAATCAAACTTTCCCCCATCAGTAGTGTATCATCAACAAATTGATGGTGGGAGCAAATAGTAGCTTGGGAAGAAGGTTGTAAACCCCTCAAATTGCTCTTCCTAACATCTCTCTGGATAGTTTTTTCGAAAGCTTCACTCATCAGAATAAAGAGAAATGGGGAGAGAGGATCCCCTTGTCTAATACCCCATGACGCCAAAAACAAACAGACATTGAACCATTGACCAAAACCTAAAATTTGGGAGTGGTAACGCACTTATTGACAAGCTAGATGAAATGGTTACCAAAACCAAAGGATTGAAGCACTTTAAACAAAAAAATCCAATTGACCTGATCATAAGATTTGAGAAGATCCAACTTCAACAAGAAGCCCGATTTCTTAAAGAATGGATATTCTCATGGACAACAATAATAGAATCCAAAATCTGTCTACCAGGTACGAAACCATTCTGATGCTTCGAAATCAAAGAATGCAGCAAATTTTTAAGCCTAAACACAATGATCTTGGTAAAGATTTTATAGATCGAGTTACATAAACTAATGGGTCTAAAGTCTTGAAAGGAATAGGCATCAGGTTTCTTAGGGATCAGGACAAAAAAAGGTAGCATTCAGTTCCTTAAGAAGAGATCAGGAACCAAAGAACTCTCTAGCAGCATCCACAACATTCGAACCAATAATCTGCCAAAAAGTTTGAAAAACATAGGGAAACCGTCAGGGCCAAGAACTTTATTACCTTCACAGGAAAAGTCTGCAGCTCTAACCTCATCATGAGATGGGATTATGGTTAGCTCCTTATTCATGTCTTGGGAAATAGTACATCTAAACTTCGATAGGATCTCATCTTGAGCATTAACATCCTGACAGCCATCATCCGAAAGAAGAGTGGAAAAATATATAATGGCTTCCTAGTTTAACTCCTCATGCTTATCAATCCAGCCATGATCCACTAAAATTTTATTGATTTTGTTTGAGGCCCTATGTTTGAGGATAGTCATATGAAAAAACTTCATGTTTTTGTGACCAGATTTGAGCCATAAATCTTTGGACCTTTGATTCCAGAATTCCTCCTCCTTAGAGATGATATCATGAATCTTGGTAAGTAACTCAACTTCTTTATCCATAACCATAGGATCATACCCCACATCTTGAATCTGAGACTGTACATCATCCAAATCTTTCTTAAGGTTTTCTTTTATCTGAAAAATATTGCTGAAGGAAACTTTATTCCAAAGTTGGATATTGGAAATAATATTGGCTAGTTTATTAGCCACTCTAAACATTGCAGTTCCCTGAATGTCAACATTCCACCATTTAGAAATATTGTCATAAATATCCAGAGCTAAAAGCCACATCTTCTCAAACCTTAAGGGGAAGGCCTTCCTCCCAGTCAAAGGGGATATAATCAGAAAAATCGGGAAATGATTAGACCCAATTCTGGACAACACATTTAATCTATAAGAAGCATTATGAATCCACTCAGGAGAAATAATACCTCTGTCCAGTCTGACTTGGATGAGGCCCCCCCCACTTCTTCTGTTGGAACAAGTGAATTTAGCTCCAAGGAGATTAATGTCTAACAAACACAGAGAGTTAATCATATCCACCAAGTCCTCCCTACTTTCTTCCAAAACAAGCATCCCATCAGCCTTTTCCATACTAGATAATGGGGTATTAAAATCCCCCAATAGAATCCATTTCCCATTTGGGAAAGCCATTCTAGCATTAATAATACAGGACCCGAGCATTTTTATAGCGTTTTTCCCATTTGGACCATAGATATTAGAAATGATCCAAGATGATCCATTAGATAGACTAGTAAATCTAGTGGCAATGTGATTAGGAGAAGTAAAGACAACCTTATCCAAAAGCCATCTAGGATTGCACAAAGTGGCAGTACCACCATAAGCCCCATTAGCATTAGCACAACTAGTTCCACAATCTCTAAAAATAACCAATTTGATCTTTTCCACTCTACAACCAGGCATTTTGGTTTCTTGAACAAGAATATATCTAGCTTGTGATCTCTAACTAGGTTGGATAGAAGATCATGTTTGTGGGAATGATTCAATCCCCTAATATTCCATGAAATGACTTTCATTTGACTAGATGGGGGGAACCAATCCCCATGTCTTGTAGTGTTATTTGGACTCCATAAACAATGGAATACTGACTATTGTTGTCTCTACTAATCGCATTGGGAGGCCTCCCCACTACCCTCAAATCAGATCCACAATCCGCCTTTTGTTTGTTTCTAGTCTTAACACCACTAGAAACCAGTGTTAATAAATGACCATTTGGGGAGTTCCTTTTTTTGTGCTTAGTTTTTACCTCAATAAACAGATTTGGATTATCATCATCCTGGGTCACATCGTCAGTAATGTTTGAATCCAATAAATTCCCAACATCAACAACAAGGTGGATGCAAGGATCCTTAACCCTATGAACCTCCGTCATAGACTTATCCCCATTAGAAATCTCCTCAGGCTTCAAACTTCCCCCTGCATCCCCCCCCCTCATTCAAGGGATCTAGGTTTGAAGGATTTGGATCTGGACCAACCTGAACACATGGGATATTATTCATTCCATCCATACATGGAGTGGGATCTAAGGACGGAGACTCCACCAAATCCACCCCCTTTGTCTCATTTTTCTTCTTCCAACTCCTCTTAGGCATAGGCTTAGAAGGGCATTCCCTGGCCCAATGACCAACTTTTTTACAATGGAAACAAGTAAAGGGAATAGATTCATACTCGACTTTCTAAACCCATTTGCCCAGCTTAGAGAAGGGGCCAATCTCCTTTGGCAAATTAGCAGATTGTTTAACATTCACACAGATTCTAGCATACACTAGACGCGTCTTCACAGAGGTCACTGGGTCAACTGAAAGGAGCTCACCAAAGCATCCAACAATCCCAGCAAAGATTTCTTCACCCTAGAACTCCATAGGAAAATTTGGTAGCCGCACCCAAATAGGGGCCTCATTACATTCCCATTCCTTTGGGTTAAAGCCTAGTTCCCATTTCTTGAGAGCCAACGATGATTTGCCTAACATCCAGGGACCACCCGCTAAGAAAGATCGAAGGTCCTCCTCACAGGCAAAGGAGAAGGAGAAAAAACCATTAGACATGGCAACCACATCAATTTGACCCTTTCCCTTCCATTTACGAGACACCGAATCCCTAACAGCTTCAATATTAGGTCGAGGGCCAATAAACTTGCCAACTAGGACAGGGGCCAGATTAGCCATATTCTTTTCCACGATACAATCTGGGATAGAAATTGAACAAGAGCCAAACTTCAGGTCCACTTTATGGGGAAGAGGCGCAATAGCCTTGCATTTGAGGTTTGACCCAAATAAAGTAGACCATTTTCTGTTGCAGTCTAGAGATCCCGGTTTCCTAAGATTCTCCACAAACTTTCTGGGACCCTCCCCACCACAAGGTAAAACAGTAAAGTCGGTTTTTTCTTTTGTTGGTACCGGCAAGGTGTCCCCATCCCAAAACCCGTTGAGACTGCCATCAGAAGCTTTAGGTTTTGTTTCTCCCATGGATTACATCATGTGGGAGCCTCCGAAACCTTCATCACCCAATCTTCCCGCTCCTGCTCCTGCTCCATTCGAATTCAAACCAGTCACTCCAGTTGTTCCCGCCATTCCCACCTCTCTAGCTACTTACATTAATAAAATATAATAACTTTATTTTTTATATTTCAAGTTTTTGTTCTTTTCTTGAGTTGCTTCCTATTTTAAATTTCTATTACTGTTCTCCAACAATTAGTGATAGATGTATTTACAAGTGATCATACCTACTAGCAATAATTAATTAATTGCAAATTACGTCCCACATTTCATTTGAATTACTTACAATTGTTGGCACATAATAAAAGTTCTAACTAATATTTTTACTACACCAATAATAGGAGCTAAATTTTTTTTAAAATTATGGATTTGCTCCTCCTTATCTCAGTCGGTGGTTTCCAAGAACACTCTCCCTCTTCACCAGGGTTTAATTCTAAGACTTTATAAGTTTCATTTGGCTTCAACCTTACCTAGTGGGGCCCGTATGACCTCCTCTGGTCCTCTGTCTTCAAGTAGCTTCTTTATAGTGGTTATGTAAGAGGTCCAGGCCTATCTTGCTTTAATCAATCATAACTAAACCAATAATAGGAACTATATGTTTATATCAATAATTATTACCATTTTACATAAATTCATTATAATTTTTTAGCTTAGTAATAACTAAAAAATCTTTAATTCACTCATTCTAATCCACATTTATATTTATGTTTGTAAAAATAAATGTTATTTTTAGATTATTGGCATTTTACAAGTCGTATAGAATATTGCTCATATTTTGTATCCCTTTTTACTCACCACCATTCATTCTTTCTAATTATGTAGAGTGTAAACTTCCATAAGACATTATCTTGTTGTAAAACATCAAAACAAGAAAATTGACATGTATTATTCAAAAAATATGTATAACCTATCTAAATGTATTACACTTCAAAAAATTAATTCATCTTGGAAACAACTATGTTGTATCTTCAACATTAATTATACATGGTTAAATAGGTATTATTGTTTCAACTTCATTTGCAATGTCTGCTTCATAAGGTAAAGTTTTATAGTTTACATTCATTGCGTAATAGTTTTCATATGTATTTCAATTTTTATAGGAATAATTTACTATCCCGCGGAAATGAATTATTTGATTGAAAATGCAATCAAGATGATCGGTGATGGAAACCTAAAGTTGCAACCACATTTGCAAGTATTAAGTATGGCAAGTTTGGGGATGACCATCGATCAACAAATTGATTTTAAAATAGACCTCTCTATTGGATTTCACAAGCAAAAGGATACACTTAGAAAAAAAATACAATGATTCCATAAAGTCAATACAAATCCCTAAGGGATCTACACTTCTACCCATCAAATATAGTTGCCATATTATTCGCAATTCAAGGTGAGCCACAATGTTTGATTGATTTTCTAACAATTGTCGATCAATTTTGTGTAAATTAGCAAATTCTTGGACCCACTATGTAAAACTTGTTGCAATTTTAGCCCTCCAAACTAGTTTATATACACAAGGACATGAGATTTTAAGCTCACAAAGATTTTAAAAATTATAAAGAAAGTGACAAATGATACAAGGTTAACACTTGACTTGAATTAGTTAGATATTTTTTCACATTTTTTTAGAAAATCCTAATCTAGAGTTGGGTTAACGAATAATAGATGTGTAGGAAGATATAAAACTGAATTAATGGAGTTCTCTTATAAATATCTCAAATACTTCATCAATAAATGTAAACACAGATATCCAAACATAGACATGTTTTTTAAAACATAAAACACCACAATCAAAATATGTGATTTCAACATATAAAATCACAAAATTTGACATCAACCTAGATAAAATGGAGCGAAAAGGATCTTTTTTATATCATGTGTCATGTGAGATGTGTCTATCTTAAAACCACGCATGATCTGAGTCCATCCTTAATTACTTTCCACACCTTGACATAAACAACATTTCTGTCGGTTTATTTATAGCTTGTTCTTACCCAAGTTACAAATGCCCCTTTGAAAAATGTTCACTTTTACATTCAAGAAAATTAGGAAATCCCTGTCAAACTTTTTGATACCAGTTTTATACCTAAACAAGATCTTAACACACAAATTTATGATCTTTCCTTTTAAATATTAAAATGTTAGAAAATGCGCAGTTTGCATTGATACAAAGAAATAGCGGTCATGGGTTTTGCTAATTTGAAAGTTAGGAACCCCTGGCCAGACAATCTGAGTGTGGCGATGGAAATTCACGAGATACATGATGTGAAGGCGGCTGAAAAAATATATTGCAATCTGTGTGGGGGAGCTTGACACCTTCTGATTATAGTCTTTGAATAAATACTGTAGTATTAATCTAGTGTCTGAACGTTAGGTTTGAAAACAACAACGCGGGAAGAACAAGGGAAGTCAAAGCCTTATATGCCCAATTCTCGTCAACAAGAAGAAGTTCAGGTTGGAAGATTGAAATTCTACTTTGTCTGCTATTGTAGTGCGTGATTGTCTGCTATTGTAGTGCGTGATTTTCTATTTATAAGGTGCTCGTCTTAAACCTTGTATTCATCCTCGAACGCTTTGTCTGGCCGATCATTGTTTGACATCCCAGAAATCAGACACAATTATTTGATTGATTCCTTAATTTCTATCAGTCAATCAATGGCCGTATTTCCATTGCCCCAGCTTGAAGATAATGCTGTATTATTACCCAGTTCCCAAACTAACTCAACGCAGCCTCAGCTATGTGACGTATGGAGAGATATACAAGGTGCCCATAATTGGAATGGTTTGCTTGATCCCATGGTGCCCAATTTGAAAGCTGAAGCTCTCAGATATGGGAATTTGGCACAGCTTTGTTACGACGCATTTGGTGGCAAAAGCTACTCCAAAAACTACGGCACATGTTATCACAGTAAAAGAGATCTGTTCAATAAGATGGGCATGTCTGAAAGTGGCTACCAAGTCACTAAATATGTTTACGCCAATACTAATCTGTTAAATCAAGTTTTTGGTGAGAAACCAAAAGACCAAGGTGTTTGGTTGGGTTTTATTGCAGTTTGCACGGATCCAAATGAGATAAGAAGGCTTGGACGACGAGACATAGTGATTGCATGGAGAGGAACTCAGACTGCTGAAGAATGGATAGAAGACCTGAGAGATATTCTTGTACCTACAAGATTATCCTATAGATGCAAGAGGACAGGCAAAAACCAAGAGCATCATTTCGCGGGTGGAGTACTAATTGAGAGAGGATTCCTGAGCTGCTATACTTCAACTGTCCGTCACCGTCAAGGCGCTGCAGGAGCCACTGTGAACATCAGCACCAGAGATTTGGTAGTCTCAGAGATAGAACGATTGATTCAAGTTTATGAAAAAGAGATGGACAATTTAAGCATAACATTTACGGGACACAGCTTAGGAGCTGCTCTTGCAACCTTGAGCGCTTATGATATCAAACAAATGCTTTGCACCAAGCATAATTTTCATCAAATTCCCGTCACCGTCTTCGCTTTTGCCTCTCCCCGGGTGGGAAATCTTGCGTTTGCTAAACGGGTGGAGGAGATTGGAGTGAAAGTGCTGAGGTTTGTGAACAAGCGTGACGTGGTTCCCAAAGTGCCCGGAGTTTGTATGAACGAGAACGTGGGATGCCTCAGCAAATTGCTGCATTGGCTTCCGTGGACATACTTTCATGTTGGCTTCGAGCTTCCTTTACACAACAATTCTCCATTCATTCAGCACACCCATAATCTTGCCTACTTTCATAATTTAGAGCTTTACTTGCATTTACTGGACGGGTATGTTGGAAGTAAGCAGCCGTTTTCTTGGAGTGGAAGAGATCATGCTCTGGTTAATAAGAGCTGTGATTTATTGCGCGAGAAATATGAAATTCCTCCAAAATGGTGGCAGGAACAGAACAAGGGCCTCGTTAAAGGTCCAGATGGCAAATGGACGCAGCCATCAGAAGAGGAATAATTCATGTCTCACTCAACTCCAGATGACATCAACGTCCAACGTTCTGCGCCGCAATGTCACCACAACTGTGTTGGTTATTGAATTATTCTTTTTATCTGGATGTATATATTTAACATGTTGTCACATTCATTATTGAATTAATTTAACTTCAAAGCTTAACCTTTAGCGTGAAATGAAATCAACTATGCAGGAGTTCATAGCTGTGGATGATACAAATTAGCTTTTGATTGTCATAGAAAACAATCACGTGTCATCAGTAATCTGATAGATAATAAAAGTACGCGTAAATCAGTATTGATTTTAATTATGAACATTGCTATTAAACAAGAGATAATACGCCTCAGCTCTGTTGTAGCCCAAAATACCTTCATACAAAATTTGTAAAAATAGTCAACAAGGGTAAGTTCTCAAATCTTTCTCTAATCCTCAGAATTAGTGACAATATGAATGTTCTAGTGCTATCTAAATCTACCGAGAACTTTAGTTGAGGATTGCATGTATGCATGCCATACTATCTATAATTATGAGATTACCAAATATTTGGTTTCTAGGTATATAGCTCTACACTAGCACATTTTATTGTCGCTCAATTGCACCCATACTTTAAGATTATACAAGTATACATCCAACACATTATAATTCTAAAAGAATGATTGTCTAGGGATGTGACAATTATTGTGGAGGCTACTATGGTAATGCCGCAACTTCCCCATGATGGGGAGGCATTGCATTTAATTTATGAGAGCTTGAAGAAGACATAAGGGACTACAAAGAATCAAGTTAGCTTTCTTGATAAGGAACTAAATTGTGATGGTGAAAATATTGAGCTTCCTTCTTTACCAATCAATCTTATCAACTATCAACAAAATATAAAGGATGCATTTTTTATTCTTGATTTCATTTTTTGATTAAATCGTGAATGACAAGTGTATGATTTTAAGTTAGGAGCTTTACATGAGCTGAATACCAAATCCTTGAAATCAATTATGTATAATCCAAGGAAACTATAATACAATATCAAATAGCCAATTTTATTGGACAATAATTTCTTAAGTACTCTTTCTTTCTTATATATTTAATCATTTATTAAAATGCCACTTTTTGCCTAGTATTTTTGCAATCAGCCTACATACGAAATTTCATGGACTTGCTAAAGATGACCATAGATTCGGTTTGGACACATGCAATCTCCAAAATCTACTAATACTTTTTAGTTTTTTGGACTCGTTCCTTAGACAACAACATACAATGATAATATTGCTCAATTATGAGTAACCCTTTCGGCTTACCAAATTTCTCATAGATAGATTGTTATCCATAGAATTTTTTCAATAACTTAGCAATATTACTCAATATGTATGGAGTTTTTAAAAAGGAAACGTTCTTTATTTTAGATCCACTTCTATTTGGATGGGAGTACAATAAAAAAAATGGGAAGCAAATCTTGAACCTCCTAAGATTCAAGTTAACGTAATTCAACCTAGAGATCATAGAGGACTTTTGGAAATAGGACCCTAAAAGTTTCAATTCTAGTAGGATAAAAAATTTAAGAACGAATCAGATTTTTATACATAAAAGTTAGCCTAAAATAGAAATAAGCTAGTGTTTGAGTAGCAAACTGTAGGATGTATATAAATAAAACAATGATCTATTCACTATCCTCCTCCCCTTTAAATATTACATACTATAATGTCTATTTTTTGTGCAAAATGAGTATCAAGCTCCACTTGAAGGAAGAACCATAAAAGTAAAGGTTGGACTAAGAAATAAATCATTTACCTTATTGGAAGTACAATTAAAAAATACACAAGATGTATATGAGTATTTTAAAACGTCGCTATTTATAAAACTTATGGGATAGTATCAAACTATCAGAATGCCTCATGGAATTTAGATTTCACCTTTGAAGGACTCATAGAGCGATTCGAACAAATTTGTGAGACACGAGAGCTACTATCCAACAACAACTCAAACTGCGCAAAATTTAGACGAGAACAACGCTCATGAGTAGCGGATTGCACCTAGTATTCAAAAACATTCCTGAAACTAAGCACAATCATACATGAACTGAACATAACGTCCAAAGTGGGTCCAAAGTGAGTGTGAAATTGTATTTGTAAGCAATCGCCTACACTACACTATCAAGTGATCCATGCCCATCAATCAATTGGAATTAACTTCCTAGAAGTTGCATTCAAGATTTATGAGTAATATTTCACTTAGCTTTCCTGACCTAATAGATCAAGCAAAAACACCTTGTTTAGATGTACACAATGTCTAGGCCTATGACGTTCAATTAACAAAACCAACATTAAATGAGTTCCATGCAAATTATGTTTCAAAACTATATATAAAATATGCAATATTCTAATAGCAGTAAATCCTCTATTAACTATGAGTATTTGTAGCTACAATTGCTAGATTACATAGATAAATTATTATTGCATATATATTAATTTTTTATAAAAATATCCAAATACAATATAATATACACACTAAAAAACACTAATAGAGTAGAAATATTCATTGCAGCCATATGATGGCATCTCATACCCTATCATATTCCAGACACAGAGACTTACATATGAAGAGAAATAAAACTGCATAAAAAGATTCAATAACTATGTATACCTAGCTGGTGGTAAACCTGTCCACAATCTTCACATTAGCCAAATAGAATTCCTTAACAGCCATATTCTATGATTACATCCTATGGCACTAAAAAATGGAGCCTCGTAGCACCCAAAAACTAATTTAAAAAACACCCAAAAAATAGAGTCATTCGGATGGCAATATAAAAGCATGTAAATGCACTAATCTTCCATTGAGATTGAAGGAGAATTGCTTCCCTTTGCCTGACTATAACCTCTCCTACACCTAAACCAAGAGTTCATCCTCAATTTCCTCCTTATGAGATAGGATATCAGTAGAAAATATAGTTAGGCGGTCTTATTCTAGACTTGCTTGTAATCCATTAGAGTGACACCTTTCTTTCTAACAAACATACTGAATGATACAACATGAACTAGAAAATATGATGTTTTTTTACTAAATGATATAATATGTTACAAATATGGAGACAAACATATCAAAATAAAGTACTCATGAAATAAGTTCACTAACAACATATATGTTGCTTTCTAATCAGCAAAATATCACCAAATACCTCAATATGAAAACTCTTCTATAAAATGCATGCAAAATATTTGTCTTAATGACAATTCTCTAAAATTGGGGAAAATTATAAAAGAAGAGTTGCTACATCTGAGGTGGTATCTTACATAGGTATTAGAGCTAGCGGTCCTTCCAACCTGTTGGGAGACTACCATCTATTAAAGTTTCTTGAGTTGCATGACATTTTGGAAAACATTCAAACTTGGTATATTATTGCATCTAAAGAAAATTAGATTATCGGTCACTTATCAAAATATTTCAGTGATTTGATGAAGTGTATTCAACCTAGGAAATTATAGAAAGAAAAGTGGAAATTTGGCTCTTAATGATTGGAATAAAGTTGGAGTCTCCAATTTCTAGATAATTTTCTTATCAAGCTGATGTAATTGGAATTATGTTTGTCTAAGGTAGAACAATTATATTGCAGGATGTTGAATTGGTCCAACGGAAGCTTATGGAACATCCTCATGAGGATTAAGACTTGAAGTTGCCTCTTGTCTCAATGAGTTCTTAAGAATTACAATTCATATAACACTATATAATAATGATATAATGATGATGATTTTATAGATTATTATTAAAGGATTTCATGGGTTGTGTGGTACCAGAAGCCCTTCTTTTGATAAGAGGGCTCAAAGTTTAAAAGTTATGGATAAGGTGAGATCATTTTTTAATTTTTATTGATCTCAAGTGCAATAATTTAATTATTTGAATGTTCCAATGATTCCTTACCAAAATAAAAAAACATCATGCATAAAATGTTAAGGCATCCATGTTAACTATTTTTTGCTTGATTTCAAATGAAGATGATGATATCTCTAAGAAGGTAAAATTTTAATTTTTGGCCATTTTTAGAAAGGAACGAGATGTCTCACATATAGCTCGTAGGTTCTCATAAAAATTAGTATAGTAAAAAATTGAGAAGCTTAAAAACCAGCTGACAAAATAGGAAGTGATTTCTTTTGGTTTACAACATACAAGATCCCACAAAAATAGATAGGAGTAAAAAGAGAAGTGATGTTTCACATGTCAAGAGGCTTGGACACTCAATCACATATGTGGTCCAATTGATAAATAAAATTAAATAGTACATTATAAATTGAAGCTAAGAATATTGCAGAAATATTAGCTTGTTGTTATTGAACCGTTCACGAAGTATGAAAAGAAAGAAAGGGCAAAGGAACTCAAGTAGGTGATTGAAGATCTTGAATAAATCCAAGAAGACTTTAGCTTCAAGTAGAGTCCTAATTTGACATGTTCAAATTTTGGACGTTAGGATGGTTGGTTTGAATTAGAAAGTGGTAATAACTTTTAAGTTTATTGATAGCCCATTGTTTGTGATGAGTGCTAATTTGACTTTCTAAAATCCACTCTTTGAGTTGGATGATGAGGTGACACCTAGTTGTTGATGAAACCAATGGGATGTGGGATTAAGGTGTTGTTTGTGGTCCTATGAGGTGGAGCCAATTGAATTGTCTATTGACCCACCCAAAATCATTGAGTCTTTACTTCTTGTAATGGACTATTATAGATTGAATTATCATGGGTTGACAGTTGAACTTGTCGGTTTAGGACAAGAAAGGGAGTACTATTGCACGGTCTATATTTGTTGGGGTGCATACCGTTTTGATTGAATATATAAGTATCATCAAGTGTACTCTTAATGTGGCCCACATAAAATTACTATAGCACAACATCAACATGGTTAATTCACTATTTGGGTTGGTATCTATGCACAAGATGGAATAAGCATATGTCAAGATGTTGTAGAGCTAAAAAGAGATAATACTTGAATAAATTCCACATTATTAAAACTTTCTCACCATGTCAAACCATAAGTAATTTCAATGCCAAATACTAGGTGTGATTCTAATGTATTAATAAAGAACCAAAAATATATATAAATCTCATGCCTCAAACAAAAGCCTTAGACTTATAATATAATCAAGTAACGTATTTAGAATTTCACAAACTCTTGCCAAGGCATTAAAAATATTCCATATGCTCAAATTAAATATTAAATCTTTTTATTCATCATTAGACTTTATGAATCGATTCATTCATATTGAAAGTATATCATTACCAGAGGCAATATAATGCTCATGGAATAAATAGAGAAAAAACCAGTATTAAGCCCCAACCTGCAAATTTGTCTCTTAAAAGGACTTCATAAATTTATCAAACTTACTTTCAACCCCCCTATGAAATCTCTAATAAACCATTCAAAATCTGAGATCATCAATACAATGCAACCGCGAATGCTAATTGAAACTACTTCAAGAATGAAACTAGGTTTTCATCCAATTCCTCCGAACTTGAGGGTTTCCATACTAGGGCTTCTCAACTAAAATCTAAAATCTTTTTGAGCTATACTAGAGAAAGAATAAACTAAGCATACCCAATAGAGACTCAAAGTGTCTTTTTATAACTCACCAAGGGAGCTTCTAGAAACCCTTTTAAAATTCTCTTACCTTTTAATATTTGTCTTTTTAAAATGGGAAATAATAAATAGAACCTTTTAATTAACGTCTTTTTTATAACCTTATTAGATAATTAAATTAAGTTGTTATTAAATTTATGTAATTTTGACAACTTAAATTTTTCTTATTTAATTAAATTTAAGGTCCAAATAAAGGGGACATTACACAAATAAATCTTATAGAAGGGATGAGTGTAATGTCCGCATTTTCATGTTAGGTAGCTTTGTAGTTGGCTCTAATATTATGGGTGTGTATCGACCATATTAGAGTATTTTTTATGTTACCAACAAGATTGGATGGCCTAAAGGACTTAGAGGGTAGTTTTTGAGGTTATTTTAGACTTTTGGTGTTCTCTCCAATATTCTTGGAGAGAGAATCTATCTATAATAAGTGTCTCGATTATGTTTGGTTATCATCACTCCTATGCAGCCAATTTTAATTTTAATGCATTTAAACCAGTTTTACAACTCGGGTGTAATGTTGACCTATATTTAATTAAATTTATAGAGGTTGTATTGATTTAATTAAAAAAATTTAGTGGGCATATTGGTATAATATCTTGTTGGAGAGAGAATGGAAAGTTTTAAAGGTTGGATTTGCCTAACCTTGTACCTAAGGTGCCCAAAATAATTAAATACTTAAATAAAGCACTTTTGGGGGTTATAAAGATTAATTAGTCAATAGGCTACACTTGCAAGAAAGCTTGCATATGGTGAGCTTGACGATTTTGTCTCGCACTTGAAAATTGGTTATTATGTCTTCTTTTTGTTTGTAGACATCTAAAACAACCAACTGTTCCTGTTGATGTTTCAAAGAAGCAATTGTTCTTATCAATGTTTCAAACAAGCAATATTAAAACAATTTTTGGGCAATGTGGGCAAACTGCATAGTATCGGGTGTGAAAACAAACCAACTCACCAGCCTCTCACTTCTCACATCTACTCTCTTTTAAAATGAGACAAATCTTGTCTCGCTAATAGAATCATTGTTCCTCATCTAATTAGCATGAACATAATGCACCCTAGACATGGTTTGTTAGTTGTTTGATCATGAAACATTTTTGAGCTATGTACATGCATTTATGTTCTCAATTACAATCAATCCTTTCAAAAGATATTTGCATTAATTCATTCGTACTACTTTCACCACCTCGATATTATATAAATATTCATTCTATCAACATTTGAAAGAAAGCAGCAACAAGGGTTTAAACAAAGCTAAGAAGAGCGGGAGAAGCAGGCAATTTGTTGGGAGAAGTATGATTTTGAAACATTTGAAGTTGACACAGCCCGGGCAGGGGATGGCTCTGAGAACGGGCAGGGTGATGTGACACAGGATTCGAGTGGACAACAGGGGAAGGAAGAACCCAGATATTGCGACCTGACTAAAAACATTCAGGAGGACTCAGGTGGTAAGAGTCGGTATGATAACGACAGACACAAGGTGTATCACTAGGGGAAGGATGAGGAAAAGACAAATCAGGAGACCTCCCCTTCATCATATCTTACACCAAAACCAATAGTTCATCCTCAAATTTCTCCTTATGGGATAGGATATCATTAGAAAATATAGTTAGGCAGTCTGATTCTAGAGTTGCTTGTAATCCATTAGAGAGACACCTTTTTTTTTAACAAACATACCGAATGATACAATATGTTATAAAATGATAATATTTTTTAGTAGATGGTACAATATGTTACAATTATGGACACAAACATATCAAACTATAGTACTCGTGAATGAAATTCATCAAGCAACATACATGTTGCATTGTTTTCAACAAACTATCACCAAATACCTCAATATGAAATCTCTTCCATAGAATGCGTGCAAACTATTTGTCTTAATGATAATTCTCTAAAATTGGGGAAAAATTACAAAAAAATGTTGCTACAACTGATGTGGTTTCCTACATAGGTATTAGAGGTAGTGGTCTTGCCAACCTGTTGGGAGACTAGCATCTATTAAACTTTCTTGAGTTGCATGACATTTTGGAAAACATTTAAACTTGGTAAATTATTGCATCTAAAGAAAATTAGATTGTCAGCCATTTATTAAAATATTTCAATGATTAAATGAAGTGTATTCGGCCTAGGCAATTATAGACAGAAAAGGAAGTGGAAAATTGGCTCTTAATGGTTGGAAGAGAATTGGAGTTTGTGCAATTTATAGATAATTTTCTTATTAAGCTGCTATAATTGGAATTATGTTTTTCTAAGGTAGAACAGTTATATTGCAGGATGTTGAATTGGTCCAACAGAAGCTTATGGAACATCCTCATGAGGATTAAAACTTGAAGTTACCTCTTGTCTCAGTGAATTCTTAAGAATTACAGCTCATATAACACTATATAATAATGATTTTATAGATTATTATTAAAATATTTCATGGGTTGGGTGGTACTAAAAGCCCTTCTTTTGATAAGAGGGCTCAAAGTTTAAAATTTATGGATAAGGTGAGATCATTCGTTATTTTTATTGATCTCGAGTGTAATAATTTAATTCTCTGAATGTTCCAATGATTATTTACCAAAATAAAAAAATATCATGCATAAAATGTTAAGGCATCCATGTTAATTATTTTTTGCCTGATTTTAAATGAAGATGATGAATCTCTAAGTGGGTAAAATTTCAAATTTTGGCCATTTTTAGAAAGGAACAAGATGTCTCACATATAGCTTGTGAGTTCTCATAAAAATTAGTAGAGTAGAGAATTGAGAAGCTTAAAAACTAGTTCACTAAAAAGGAAATAATTTATTTTGGTTTACAGGATAGAAGATTCCACAAAAAATAGATAGTAAAAAAAATAGAAGTGATGTTTCACATGTCAAGATGCTTGGACACTCAATCAAATATGTGGTCCAATCAATAAACAAAGTTAAATATTACATTATAAATTGAAGCTGAGAATATTGCAGTAGTTGATGAATTTTATTTTGACCAAGGGATTGTTCTAACTTGTGAGCCTAAACTATGTAAAGAGTATGACATTAAGGTGCTGATTTGGAGGACCAATTAGAAAATTCTTTTCAAGATGCTAGTTTTGAGACACATAGTCTGAAGAATTTGTTGAAGGTCGGTGAGGATATAATTGTGGTCTTTGAATTTGCTCTGATCTGGGTAAGCTTGTCAGGCTTGCCACTTGAATTATGGGTTGAGGACGTTTTCTCAGGAATAGCGAACTCCTTTGGGGAGCTTGTTGTGATAGATCCAACGACTGCAGCTCGAAAGAGACTGGTTTATGTGCGCATTTGTGTCAATATTTCGCAGAAGATGGATCTTCCTAGCTCTATTGATATAAATTCCAAACTTGGTTTATGGGAACAGACAATAGAGTTTGAGTCCCTCCCCTTTGTGTGTTTTTCCTGTAAGAAAGATGGACACTGGGATAAGGCTTGCCCTAGCAACCCCAAAAAACCTATGAAGGTTAACAATCCCCATAAACACATATGGAAAGAAAAGAATAATATTAAGGTAGATAGTAGAGTGAAAGGAGGAAGTGGAATTCCTGGTAACATAAAAGACTTATCAAAAGGTGATAGAAATGCTAACCCTCTTAAGGCTCCCCTTTTAAAGGAAGATAAAAAGAATGAAATCAGTGGATTTGAGATCAAATCAGTCAATATTTTTTAGGTCCTACAGACTCAGGAGGATGAGAATGTAATCATTGAAGAGATTCTTGAAGAAGGTGAGATTGAGGATGCAACTGAAGCTCAACATGAGGCCCTTCAAGTTTCGGCGATAAAAAGAGATAAAGAGTGCCCAAATGATTTTGAAGGACATGAAGTTAATTATGGAAGGAAGAACAAGTTTGGATCGCCTAAGGTTAATCTAAATGCGTTACTCCAGAATGTTGGAGTTGACATGCCCACTTCATCCCAGAAAAGAGGAGAATTGTGGAATAACATGCAAGCTAATCTCAGAGATGAACATGAGGAAGAAATAACAGGGAATGGAAAATAGAAAAATAAGAAGGTGGGATGCCCTAATGGGGCGAAAACTAGGACCAGATCCAAGGCAAATATTGGTCTATCCAAATATCCGCAGGGACATAAATCCATGAAATGGCATAGGGACTAGGAGAGTAAGGAAAACATAGCTGATGGAAGACAGAAAACTATATAGGAATCCTTCCCCTAGGTTTCCAAATGAAGGTAATCTCATGGAACATTCGAGTCCTAAATGGTCTCAATAAACAGTATATATTATGGAATCTCATTCGAGACCATAAGTCGGATATTATCCTTGTGCAGAAAACCAAAATGAGTAAGGAGAAAGTTGAGAATTTAAATTTCTTTAAAAATGGAGGGGTCTGTGGTAGTAGCTCGAATGGGGCCTCTGGTGGGGTGGCTATTTTTGGAACAAGAAAACTATTTTAGGAGATATGATTGATGAAGATGATAATATCATATCTATGAAAGTTAAAAGCATCTCTGAAGGAAAGGAATGGGTAGTCACAAATATCTATGCCCCTAATTCCAAAGCTGCTAGGAGTAAATTTTGGGATAAAATCCAGCAAAAAAGAAGATCTTTCCCTAAGGACAGCTGGTTGTTGATGGGAGATTTCAATACTCCTTTGCAAGGAACTGAAAAATTTGAAGGAACTCAAGCCCAACTAGATAGCAGATCTGATTTGATGGACTTCATCAATGTCAATGCTCTTATTGATATTGATCTCACTGGAGCTTCTTACACCTGGTCTAATCGCAGGGATGGAGAAGACCTCATTTAGGTAAGGCTTGACAGATCCCTTATTACTTATGATTGGATACTTTCTCATAGCTACTCCTTATCATTTGTCAATCGAATTGGCTCGGATCATTATCCCATTTCCTTTGTTGCTGAGTCCATTAAGATTAAACAGTGCTTCCCTTTTTGGTTTGAGAAAATGTGGATCTCTCACCCCTCTTTGGAAAAATCCATTGCCAACTAGTGGAATATTGATGTGGATAGAACAACCATGTACAAAGTTGCTAAAAAACTTAGAAACGTCAAAGATAACATTAAGATCTAGAACAAGAAGGTCTTTGGTGATATTTTTCAATCAAAAAAAAAAGTTGAAGGAGGAATTAGAACATATCTAAAACTCAATACAAAAAGATGGCTGTAAAAAGTATCCCAAGGCTAAGGAAGATGAATATATTATTCAAACTTCACAATATTATTTCTAGGGAGGAAATCTATTGGAGACAGAGATCCAGGGCGATTTGGGTGAAAGTTGGGGATAGAAATACTAATTTTTTCACATGACTTCTATGAAACATAAAGCTGTGAATAGAATTTCCAGATTAATTGTTGAGGACAAAATTATTCTTAAGGAGGATGATATTAGGGATGAAGCTATTAGTTTCTTTTCTCAGCTCCTCACCGGTAGCAAGGAGATTGATTCTGCTAAGCAACAGGATCTGGTTGACATCATCCCCAAGATTATTGATCCTAACCAAAATAAGGCCCTTTTTGTTATCTCCTCTGCTGAGGAAATTTAAAAAATGGTCTTGTCCTTTCAGGGGGATAAGGCTCCGGGATCTGATGACTTCCCCATGTTTTCGCTACTTCAGCAGGAGTTGTTGTCCTTTTCTATTAACAAAGATTTTGATGATGTGTTCCTCTAGAAGAGTAATCCTAGGGGTGACTTCACGGTTGCCTCAGCCTATAAAAACACATTTACCCAAATCAGCAACCCAATATGGGGTAAAGTTTGGAATAGAATTCTTATCCCTAAAGTCAACATGTTCTTTTGGCTTGCTACTCACAATAGGATTCTTACTATTGATAACTTGGCCCGAAGAGGTTTTATGTTCCCCAACAGGTGTGAGCTATGTCATAAAGAGGAAGAATTAGTTGATCATCTATTCATCCATTGCTCCTTCTCTTGGGAAATATGGAGTAAGTTTTGGGTGAATTGGAAAGTTGATTGGGTTATGCACAACAATCTCAAGGAAATTATTTGGCAATGGATCTTTCCCACCAAATTTCCTCTTATCAAGAACCTTTGGTCCTTAATCCTTCCCATGACTTGTTGGGGCATCTAGAAAGAGAGAAATAACAGAATATTTAGGGAAGCTAAGTGCACTTCTCAGGTGGTCTTTGAAAAAGTTTGCAGGGCTATAAAAGAAAACATAAATATTCCTCACAGGAACAACAAACAATGGTTTTTTGCTGATATGAATGATATTGAAAAAGGCATCCTTATTGAATGGAATTTAATCCACAAAGTCTACAGATATGACAATAAGACAAGGAGAGAAAATATTATTTGGAGATTTCTTGATCATGATTGGGTCAAGGTGAATTATTGTTTTTAGGCATCATTTTTATGATCATTTGTGTGACGGGGATTATAATAATAAGTGTTGGATCTCTGCGGCCATTATTATTTACTTCTTTAAAATCACAGATGGTACTCTGTTCTGCGATCCCAGTATTTTGCTTGAGAGCCTGTGTTTAAGTCTTGGCCTGCAATTTGTGAGTAGAGACTTCAACTTGCTATTCAACATGAGAGGTAACCTAAACCGGAATGAGCCCTCTGGTTGCAAGAACTAGAAAAGTGAGCGAAAAGTGTGGAGGAGGCTCCATAGACATGGATTCACCAACTATATGGAAAAGTTGCATGGTAGCAGAAAATCGGTGTCTCAAGGCTTTGCTAAGGGTTGGAACAGCAATAGAGTCACTTTGTTTGGGGAGACCTGGAAGATTGATGAGGATTTGGTTGTGGAGGTCACGAGACTTCAAAAGGAGGGCACAAAGTTCTACAGAGACTGAAAGTTTGCTGCTGAAGCGATTAAAAACTTCCCGAAAACAGAGGATGAGAAAGCTCGGCTTGCCAAGCAAGACAACGTTTCTTACTACCTCCCCCAGCAGGTAAAGTCTTTTTGGCAGAAAATGCTAAGGGTTTTGATGGAATTCCTGACTATTGATGGTAGATTTACTAAAGTCTACAATTATCATTTTGCAATTCTCAATCATTTCTGCCATGGGGTTAAGATTTCTCTGCCCTTTGATTTAGCATCATCCCTGAATGAGAGCTTGGCTGACCATGCCAAAAAGCCCAAATCTTACCCCATAGCCCATCAGAGGCTTATTTTTCTCATTTACGAACACCTAAAGAAAAAAGATAGTGTTAGCAAGGATGATAACCCGGTAACAAATGCACATATTTCTTAGAGTTGTATTGACTCTTAGTCTGAAGATAATTTGTCGAATGCCCCTACCCATAAAAAAGGGAGAGTTGACATTGATATTGTAGACACGGAGGTGAATGATGGTATGGAGGAACAGGAGAAGGAGGCTGAGATTGAAGTGGAGAGTGAGAAGGAAGAGTATGCTGGAGAAGAGGAGGAAGGGAAAAAAGATGCCAATATTGAAAACCCTGATTCTAACCCTATGGGTTCAGATAGCAGGAATTTTACCCAGAACTCCATGGAGGAATCCAACCCTAAATTCGTGAGCTCTAAGCAGGAAAGGGATACGGCGAAAACTATCTTGAATGCCGCTCAAAATTACACGCTGGAGTCTTTCAATTTTCAGAAGTGGGTTATTGAAAATATTACCAGCATTCAGAGAAAACAGAGAGACCTGGAGAATAAGATTCACAATTTGATCAAGTATACTAATTCGGGGAAAAAGAGTGCGGAGGTGGAAACCAGTGAAGCAGAGGATGAAATTGAAATGGAGGACTGGTCGGAAAAAGATCTTATAAAAGGGGATTTGAAACATCTGGAGGATGTGATTAGAATTGTAAAAGAAAAGACTGAGGTGGATAACGAGATCATCATCAATCGGGTTGCTAAAACTGAGAAGGCATTGAAAAACTTCATGAACCACAATCTTGAGGTCTTGAGAATCTCATCTCAAAACATGAATGCCTTGGTGGATCACTTACAGAGGAAAAATAAGAATAAGGATTTGGTAATCATTGATGATATACCGACCTCCACCTCTACTCATCAAATCTCCAGGTGAAGGACCAGGCAAACAACCAGTGATATGGAGACAAAGATGAAAGGCATTCAGCTGAAATAGGAGAACAATGATGTAAGAGAAGCCGCTAAGACCATGATGTTGTTGGTTCAGAATGCAAAGGAGTCTATTAAAGTTTTTATTTGATATGTAATGTTGGAGTTTGGATGCCAGTTTCTCGTTGGCTCTGTGTTGTCCTTTTATCCTAGCTGCTGGTTTTTTTTCATCTTTTTTGTCTAGGTCTTGTCTTCTCTAGTTTCTTTCATGCTCATCCTTCATAATGTAAGTGGGTTTCGAGTCCCTTAAAACCTGATTTTCCTTAATCAAAAACAATTAACCATATTATCAATGCAAAGAAACCATACCACATAACACCATGATTTTGGCATGGAAAACCCAGAAAGGGAACAACCATGGTGGTAAACCTACCCACAGTTAGATGATACTTCTGCAGAAAGTATGTGTTACAAGAGGGGCCTGCACTTGCAGGAAGGCACACTGCCTAGAGCATACTGCTCATTACAAAAGAGTCTCATTGACTATAGAGAGGCTACAACCTTCTCAAGATAAATGGACAACAATCCATAGAGTGAACTATTGGAAATAGCATCTACCATGCCTGATTACAGTCCCGATTAAGCTCAATGTCGGAGGACTAAATCCTCTTCTGAATCCAATTCGATCACCAATGATGGATCAACTCCTTTGTCTAAATCATATTACAATATTCGCACATTACATTCCTTGATCATGACCTTTCCAATAACCATGATACTTTACAAAGAGTTTATACCTCTTATTTATACAAACCTTAAGGCCTAAACCAATTAGGTCGGCCACCTAAAGATATTACAATAATATCATTACATAATTCCATTTACAATGATATGCCATGTCGGCTTAAGACCAAAACAATAATAACAAATCCATAAATCATCTCGAATCATCCCGGTAACATGTAGAGTACACGATAGCATGATACCGATCCATAACCTAGATAGGTACCAGACCTATTCTGGGTCCACCGTGCCAAAGCAATATCTTCAAGCATTTTAAGCATGATCAAAGAACATCTTCAGCATCCTGAAGTCCATGAAGAAGTTGCACCTACACCAATTATGCATCATGTCACAATTCCTCAATGAAAGCTCTGTTGGTAAAGCCTTAAACTAGTGTTGGTAAGGGTTTACCAAAGTGTATGATAACATCCAATTACCAAGCCAATACCAACTAACCAAAACATCTTCATGGAGCATATAACTCATAAAATCCAATATACTTCATTGATCCAAACATGTCGGAAGTGTCAACAGATAATCTCTTCTTTCGGTAACACTAGATCTTCTATCGGTAACCAAAACTTGTCTGTCGGTAACCATCCATATCAGCTAGTGTTGACATCAATGACAAAATGTACATCAATGCAACACATAATCAATTCATCCATAATGCCAACAATCTCCCCCTTTTGGAATTAATGGCAACACTAGAGGTGAAAAACATCTAAGTACCAAGAGATTCCAAACAAGTCTCCCCCTGTGGAAGATAACCAACGATCAATAGCTCTCCCCCAGTGAATGATATCTTTGTAAGGTTCGGAATGATTTTTCACATTACTATCACCCCCCCTTTGATATCAATGCCAAAAATCTGACAAAAATATCAAAGCAATGATATAAACCTTTGAATCTCAAAGTTGACTACTCCCCCTGAGTACTAGCACCACTCATTAGTGCCAAAATGAATTATGTCTCTGATAATACATGTCTGACTGATGACAAACTTCATCAATCAAGTCTCTATTGGAGGGGCAGAAACCCCTAACCTGTATCTTAAATATTCAAATGATTTCTTAGACAACGGTTAAGTGAATATGTCTACAATCTGTTCTTTAGTGTTCACATAAACCAATTTGACTTCCTTTGCTTCTACCTTGTCCTTCAGAAAGTTATACTTTATTGAAATATGCTTAGTCTTAGAGTGAAATACTGGATTCTTAGACATGTCAATAACTATCAGTTCACTACATTTTACTCTGATATCCTTCAACATTTTCTTCATCCACAAAAATTGAGTGCAATTAGTTGTTGTTGCAACATACTCAGCTTCTGCAATAGATAAAGAAATGCATGATTGTTTTTTTCTTATACATGAAACCGGTTTCTTTCCAAGAAAGAAAGCTCCACCAGAAGTGCTCTTCCTATCTAACATCTTCAATTCTAGCTACAGGTTCAAATGTCTCACCATAATGAATTCCTTCCATTTTAGAATATCCTTTATAAACCAATCTAGCCTTGTTTCTTATAACTTGACCATCCTCATTCAGTTTATTTCTAAAAACCCATTTAGTTCCAATAACATTCTTATTTTTTGGTTGAGAAACTAAAGACCAAGTTTCTTTATTCTCTATTTGATTTAATTCATCTTCCATAGCCTTTAACAAATGTTTATCCTTACAAGCTTACATAACAGTTGTTGGTTCAACTTGAGAAATAAGACATGCCTCTTCATTTTCCAGTTTTCTACTTGTCATAACTCCCTTGTCTCTATCTCCAATAATTTGATCTTCAGAATGATTTAATCTTACATACCTTGGTGTCTTTTGAACTTCAGGTTCACCACTCTTATCATCAGTCATAGGTGAATTTTTTCTGATTGTGCCGGTGTAATTGTCTTAGCTTCCTGTACCGGTTGAGGCATTATCGGTTCAGTTATGATCATTTCCACTGTCGGTTCCCTATCATATGATATAGAATGATTTCTGTATTGTTCATCTACTTTCACATTAGCACTTTCCACAATTTGCTATGATCTTTTGTTATAACATGTATATGCTTTGCTCTAATTTAAATAACCAAGAAATATCCCTTCATCACATCTAGGATAAAACTTTCCAATTGAATCATCTCTTTTGATATAGCATTTACTTCCAAAAAATTTAAAATATTTAATAGTAGGTGTGTATCCAAACCATAGTTCATAAGGGGTCTTACCGGTTTCACCTTTGATGTGAACTCTATTGAATGTGTAAATTGTCGTACTCATTGCTTCTCTCCAGTAGATATGAAGAATTTTGGCTTCCATCATCATAGATCTAGTTGCATCCAAAATGGTTTTGTTCTTCCTTTCAACTACTCCATTTTGTTGAGGAGTCCTAGGTACAGATAGATGTCTCCTGATTCCATTTGTCTCACAATAACCGTTAAATTCATGAGAAGTGAATTCCCTGCCATGATCTGATCTTAGACATTTAATTTTCAATCCAGTTTCTGTTTCAACCTTTGCTTTAAAGATCTTGAATTTCTCAAAGGCTTCAGACTTCTCCCTCAGAAAAGTCACCCAAATCATTCTAGAATACTCATCAATAATCTGCATGAAATACCTATCACCTTGAAAGCTTCTAGTCCTTGCTGGACCACATAAGTCAGTGTGAATCAAATCAAGTACATCACTAGATTTATGATGTATGCTCTTAAAATAACTTCTGACTTTCTTACCCAATTTGCATTCCTTACATACTAGATTATGAGGCTGCAAAATCTTAGGTATATCTCTAACTACCTTAGGTTAACCGATCTTAACAATGCAATCAAAATTAACATGAAACAACCTCTTATTACCAGTGTTCGAGTGAAAGATATTACTTCCTCTCTGAGTAACGATTGCAATTTGCAAACCAGTCTTGTTAATGATTTTGCATTTTCTATCTTTAAAATGAAGTTGTAAACCATTATCAACTAATTGTCCAACACTCAAAATATTATGCTTCAAACCTTCTACATAATGGACATTATCATTATTATGCTTTCCATCCAAAGAAATAATACCTCTACCTTTGATCATACATGCCTTTTCATCTCCAAATCTAACTTGACTACCATTGTATTCTTGCAGGGATAAAAATTTCATTTTATCTCCAGTCATATGGTGTGAGTATCCACTATCAATTACCCATTCATCTGTATCTTCAACTTTTGTTGCCAAGGCCTTCTCTTCATTTTTTATAGCCGGTTCTGGTTCATCTTCCTTCAAAGCATAGAACGCTCATTCCTTACCATTTCTAGATCCACTAGTAGAGTCTTTTGTTGGTTCATCTCCTTCCTCATTTGTTACTCCTTCATCATCTTCTATGTAGCATTGTTTACTCTTCTTGAATCTATATATGTTTGGGTTAGGCTTAAAACATTTCTTAAGTTTTTCTTCAAACCTTACATTCCTTTCAGGACATCTAGATGCAAAATGACCAATCTTATTACATGCAAAACATTTAAAAGGTGTTCCTTCATACTTACTTTCAGTTGGACCTTTAGGTATTCTTCTAGCAAATAAGGCTTCAAGTTGCTCAAATTCTTCATCTTCTTTCCTCATGTCTTCCAATTATTTTGTATATAGGGCTCTCCAATCATTCTTGCTGGTAGATATTGATGATGATGCATGAAAAGAAGGTTCAGACTTTACAACTCTAGAAGATCCAAATTCTTCAAGCTCAAAAGTAGATAATTTCCCAATCAGAATATCTCTGTTGACTGAAGTGTTTTCCATTGTTCTTAACTCATTAATTGCAGTTGCCTTCATCTTGTAAGCTGGTGGAAGGGCTCTCAAGACTTTGGAAACTATTTCATCTTCACTTAGAACTCCTCCACAATATTGAATTCCCATAACAATCTCATTTACTCTTTCGATAAACTTAGCTGATGATTTGTCATTCAATCCCATAATCTGCTGATCAGTAAGTGCACACAGGAGGGCTTCTCTAGCTCTACAATAATTTTCAATATTCTTATCCAGGTTTGCAGGAGTAGGATTCCAAGATGTCGGATCATAAGGTGTGTATCCTTTCTCAGTGATCTCCCAAATATCCTTACCAAGACATTTAAGATGAGTCTCTAGTCAAATTTTCAATATCCCATAATTTGTTCCATCAAGCTTAGGGATTTCTCTTTTGAAAATAGTTGTCCGTAGATTAGAAGTGTTAGTTGCCATAGGATCTACCTCAAGCAGTTAAGCTTTTGCAAAAGAGGACAAAAGCCTTGATACCAATTGTTAGGATAACCGATCAACAACTAAGAGAGGAGGTGAATCGGTTACATTAACAGGGTATAACTTTTAATCCACAATACAACCTTAAACAAATCAAGTATCGGTAAAGAAAAGACAGATGTCGATAGGAACAGATACCGGTAAACAATACAACTTAACAATTAACCCAATAATCAATGCAAAGCAACCATACCACATAACACCATGATTTGTACGTGGAAAACCCAGAAATGGAAAAACCACAGTGGGAAACCTACCCACAATCAGATGATACTTCTGCAAAAGTACGTGTTACAAGAGGGGCCTGCACTTGCAAGAAGGCACACTGCCTAGAGCATACTACTCATTACAAAAGAGTCTAACTAACTAGAGAGAGGCTAAAACCTTCTCAAGATAAATGGACAACAATCCAATAGGATGAAATGTTGGAAATAGCATCGACCATGCCTGATTACAGTCTCGGTTAAGCTCAATGTCAGAGGACTAAATCCTCTTTTGAATCCAATTCGATCACCAATGATTGATCACCTCCTTTGTCTGAATGATATTACAAGATTCGCACATTAAATTCCTTGACCATGACCTTTTCAATAACCATGATACTTTACAAAGAGTTTCCACTTCTTATTTATACAAACCCTAAGGCCTAAACCAATTAGGTCAACCACCTAAAGATATTACAATAATATCAGTACATAATTTCATTTACAATGATATGCCATGTCAGCTTAAGACCAAAACAATAATAACAAATCCATAAATCATCTCGAATCATCTTGGTAATGTGTAGAGTACACGCTAGCATGATACCAGTCCATAACCTAGATAGGTACTGGACCTATTCTGGGTCCACCATGCCAAAGAAATGTCTTCAAGCATTTGAAGGATGATCTAAGAACATCTTTAGCATCCTAAAGTCCATGAAGAAGTTGCACCAACACAAATTATGCATCTTGTCACAATTCCTCAATGAAAGCTCTGTCAGTAAAGCCTTAAACCAGTGCTGGTAAGCGTTTACTAGAGTGTATGATAACATCCAATTACCAAGCCAATACCAACCAACCAAAACATTATCATGGAGCATATAACTCATGAGATCCAATATACTTCATTGATCCAAACATGTTGGAAGTGTGAACAGATAATCTCTTATGTCACTAACACTAGATCTTCTACCGGTAACCAAAACTTGTCTACCGATAACCATCCATATCAGCTAGTGTTGACATCAATGACAAAACATCAATGCAACACATAATCAATTCATCCATAATGCCAACAGGGATCACCTCAAAAGACCTCGTTGCAGCCATCCCATGAGAAAGAAAACAAAAAGAGGAATCCAAAAAGCAAACAAAACCCAGTCCAACCTCTAGAATGGAGAGGACCAAGCCCCCAAACCTTGTGCAAGGAAGCAACAATAGAGTGCCTCTCCCACAAGAAAATCTAGCCACAAGGGACCAAACATCACCATAGACACAAAGAGGATCAGAAGCAAAACCAACCCCATACCACTCCACGTGGGAAGAGAAGGTACAGCACGAGGTGAAAATTCCCCCAAAACCATGTCGGCTGCACCCCTCACAGAACCTACCACAAACTCCAAAAACCTTTGGACCCCACCAAAGGGGAATACCGTGCACAAGGCATAAGTAAGAACAAAAGCCACGGAGGGGCTTTCTCCCAAACCGTCTGCTGTCTCATCCGGATCTCCCTCATCCTCACCCTCGCCGCCCTCTTCGGTGGCACAAACCTCAGCAGTCCTGCTTGCAAAGCTCCCATTCCCTTTGCTTCACTATAGTTAATGCATGCCTTTATCATGACAGAACATTTAAAACTTGATCATTATTGTTGAAAGAAAGACATCGGTTTGAATGTTTGACACCTTGATTGCAGACCTGTGGTCAATTACTAAATGTGTTCTCATAGGATTGATGGATCATTTACATTAGTTACGTTTAAAATGAGAGAGAAAGAGAGGGTTGTATTTACATACAACTTACACCTTTTCAGATTTAAATTTTGATGAAGACAAACATCAAGGACCACTTTCTTGCTATCATAAAAACCAATCATACTACCTACCTTGTTAAGCCTACTAAAGAAACTTATAGGACATTATGCTAAAAACCTCAAAACAAAGGGGCTTTTCTAACATCTCTAACCTTCAGTACTGTCCTCCATTTTTGCATTTCCCATGGGGCTTCTTGTTTCCATATTGTTTCAATGACTCTGTAGCTCCAAACCTTCCATCTCCATGAACTTTGCTATCTAGTTCAGCTCTAGATTCACCACCACATTTGTCCAATTTAGAAGGAAATTTAGATTCATCACTGCTTTCTCCCTATGGTCCTGATATTCCATTTCATGATCGAGAAGAATAATTGGCAATTTTTTGATATCCTCTCCCTTTTTGTCAAAATGATGCAGAGAGTCTTGGAGCTTTGTTTGTTACACCTTCTTGAGTGACTTGTCCTACTCAACCCTACAACTACTCAATTCCTTCCTATGGCACTTTGCAGGGGTTATGATAATGAGACCTC
Source organism: Cryptomeria japonica (assembly GCF_030272615.1). Taxonomy (NCBI): domain Eukaryota; kingdom Viridiplantae; phylum Streptophyta; class Pinopsida; order Cupressales; family Cupressaceae; genus Cryptomeria; species Cryptomeria japonica. The sequence continues at coordinate 1,066,792 of NW_026728850.1, read as the reverse complement.
CTAGGTCTAAACCATCTTTACTTGCCTCCTAGGTATAGCCAATGGTTTCTGGAAAATCAACTCCACTCCTTGAGGTGGCCACCTCAGTCACTCATACACTCCTCTCCTGGGCTCCAACCACTCCTACAAGGATCTTAACACACAATCACTTCCTATGGTTTCCTAATGCATCTACAAGGTGTCTTCAATGTATTTGGAGGTTTGAGGCTCACCAAATCCATCGCCTTGGCTTCCTAACCCTTCTAGGTCTCTATCGGCACCAAAATAGGCCTAATTGCATTAGCCCTCCCTATGAGGTTTTAGGGGTTTACTTTTTGAAAGTCCCAAAAAAGCCTAGAAATAAATCATCGATTTGAGTACCCTTTCGGAAGTTACAAACAATACTAGAAAAGTGCATTTGGTTTATCTGTACAAGTGGATTTTCCAATGTTGCACTATTTTGAAGGGTTTTAGGCCTAACCAGTGAATTGGCAAGATGGGTCTAAAACTCTTCACCAGTCAAATCTCATGCTCCAATAAATTTGGGAACCTTCAAGGGAAATCAAAGGGATTTCTATTCATGTGTCACTTGGTCCTGCACCAATCCCCATGTTCTCATAAATCACACCTTTCTTGTTGTCCTAACTCACCTACTTCCAGCAGTGAGCCTAGGGCTTCATTGTTTCTCCTGCTCCTGCACTTGCAACACCACACGCCCTATTATAAACCTATGTACAGACCCTAACCTAGCATTCTTAGTGATTTCAATAGGTTTCATCCAAGAATGCCTAGGTTAGAGCCATTTCTTGCTCTTAAACCCTACTTGCAAGGGTTTTGCTCCTAGTTGCAAAGAATGGAGGTAATCTCTACAACTTAGGACAATAAAACCTGAAAATAAAAATTTAAGAAGACAAATTAAATGAATACCCATAATTACAATGGATTTACACCATCTAATTTGTACTGGACTGTACAAAACAATGAAAATAAGAGTAAACTATCAAAAATCGGTGGAAACAAGGTTGCTTCACATACCAAAAACTTGCTCTTGCATTTCCAAACCTCCAACACATACAATGAAGTGAATTTTGGCTTATATTCTCTTGTTCCAGTTGGTTCAACCAACATTTAATGCCTAAAACCAAAAATGTAACTTTTGACAACTTTTGGCTCCAAGATGCAACTTTGAATTCTAATGCATTTTAAGACTCCTGAAGGTCCTCTAACACCCTAGAAGACCTAAACACAACACAATTGACCGCTAAAACATGAATACATTCATCTGGAGTACTTTACCTGTGAACTACCTAAGCATCTCACTTCTCAGGTTGTCAGCATCCTGGACACAATTGACTCAAACCAGAACTTGGACAACTCAATCATGGCTCTACTGAGTCCTCAATGGTTGTTCCATTATGGTGCAATAGGTGATGTGATATCAATATGAGGAGATGAAATACAAGGCTCAAGAATGGGGTCACATGTGAGAATCCCCATATTCAAGTATCCAAAGTTCTCCTCAAAATCTGAACCATCACAAGAAGTGTGATCATCATGTATAGAATCATCAAATGTGAAATCATCATCATCAACAAAATCTGAAAAGGAGTATAACCGAGATGCATGATCAACCACCCCAGTCGCAATGATAGCTCTAGTCTCCAAGTCTCTAATGAAAACTGAGTCAGGTGTGAACTCCACAACCCTCTTAGTTGCGCCATGTGTGATTTGATAGATAGAAAGGAGATTGTTTGTCAAGTGGGGTACACACAACACATCATTGAAGGAGTTATCCCCAATGTCAATAGATCCTTTCCCAATCACATCCATGTATGTATGATTGCCCATCAAAATCTATTGCATGGTGCAAGGCTCAAAAGTAGAGAACATAGACTGCGAACATGCCATATGATGAGAAGCCCCTGAATCTAGAAGCCATCTCTCTAAATTATGACTAATAGTAGCACATAGAGCTTTTCCTTTTCTTGTTCCAAAAGAGTGAGTCTTCCCACTTCTAGAAGCCATGAATGCTTGCCCTTTTCCTTTTGAATGTGAGGAAGTGGAAGTTGATGAATCATCCTTCTTGTAGACTTTAGGCAAATCAATGTTATGCTTTTTGATGATATGTGTAAGCTCATCAATCTTCTTAGAATGGCAACGATGCTCCTCATGACCAATCTTTTTACAATAATCACAAGTAGGTCTCTCCCTCTTTGGTGAATTATCCCTCTTGGAAGAGGATGAATCTCCTTGTTGTGGAGAAGATGGTGCTTTTCCCTTAGGCTTTGATTGCCATTTCTTCTTGTTTGAGTTGTCCTTTCCTTGATTTCCTTTGTTCCCTTGATTTTCCACTAATGCTTGAGACTTAGAAGCCTTAAGAATGCCCATGCTTATCAACTTAGTTTGTTCCATCATCAACATTTCATTGAAAGCATCAAATGTAGGCATTTTGTAGCTTGAACCCATTGTCATCCTATGGGTTTGGAAACTAGAAACAAATGCTGCATATTCTTATGGAAGCTTGCCTATCAAGTTGAATATCAATTGAGTATCCTTCTTATCAATGCCACAATCTTTGAGTTGTGCCCTCAACTCATTTGCCTCAGTGACATAATCTTGTATAGTATCAAAGTTCTTGGGATCTAACATGGTGAGATCACTATCAATTTGATATCCCCTAATCTCATCAACTTGACCATACAAGTCTTGAAACTTTTGCCAAGCATCCTTGATTAGAGTACATTTCTCAATACGAAAAATGAGATCCTTTGATACATACTTTCTTAAGGTACCAATTGCCATGATATTTTTAGTGAGCCAATCCAAGTGACCAACTGGATCAACCTTAGGATCAGTGAGAGCAACAATAGTTCCATCAATGTAATGAGTGAGTCCTTTTTCCATAAGTTTACTCCATGCATCAATTTTCCAAGTAGCATAATTATGAGGAGTTAAGAGAGGAAACTTAGAAGAACCCATAGCAGCAAAAAGGAAGGAACACAAGAGCACAAAAGCACAAGATACACCCCCCCCCCCAAATTCAATCAATCAAAGTACCCCCCCCAAAGTGATGATTTTGGCACTTTATACTTAGTGTGATTACAATGAGCCACTTGCAAAACAAGGCAAAGTGGACTTATGATGCAAATTTTACAACTTCTCAAATGAGATACAAGAGACTTCAATCAATAGTGTAATGAATCTAACTAAGATTCAAGCAAATATACAAGTACCAAGAGAGCCAAAAATGGCCAATATCTGAAAGTACAATTTCTACTTACAATGGCATCAATCTGATAGCATCATGTGAAAGTAGATGAAAAAATACGTACTTTCAAAAAAAAATGGCACCTAAAAAGGAGGTCGTATGACCCTAAATGAAGCCTCTGAAGTTGCAAAAACTGGGATTACTCAGGTACAGTCACCAAAAATTGAATTTTTTGAAAAATCAGTGAATCAAAATCAAAAAAATTCTTCACCACTATGGAGAGCACGAAATTCTAGCCCATTTCAAAAAAAATTGCACCCAAAAAGGAGCAAAAATGAGCAAGTTATGGCCATTTGAAGTTGAACTGCAAAATCAAAAAGCTCAATGAGAGGGGCCTGCAAAATTTTTGAAAAATGATGATGTGGCGCTGATGTTATCAATTCACTGTGTTAAATTTGACGACCATATGACCGTCGCAAAAACTTCGCCTCCCCGCTGACTGGGCGTCCGTACTATAAGGACTGCTGACTGTGCAGGTCGTACCGTACGGATTTGCTGACTGGGCAGTGTGTGTCAGCTCTGCGTGGCAGATGATGTGGTGGATGACTGTGCGTACGGGTTTTACCCGCGGGCCAGTGGCAGACGCGGGGCCGCCTATTTTGGTGGTCACCGACGGAGGGAGCGGCCGGAGCCGAGGGGCCAACGGAGTCTATGTCTCGGCCGGTGGGAGGGGGCTGTGGTTGCCGAAGAGGGGAAGTGGTCCGAACGGCAGCAACGGGGATGGCGGGTACCGGCACAGGCGGTGGCTGGTACAGGCATGAGCGGAGCATGGCGAGGATGGGACGGTCAGTGCTGACAGCGACAGACGGGAGGATGAAAGCCGAGGTGGCCGACGAGAGGAAGGGGTCACGACTGAGGACACCAGAGGTGGTGGCGGCACAGGCGTTGTGGACCGGTGCTGTAGACCTGCAGGGTATGGCAAGTCACGGGGGGGTCAAAATAGGCCGACTTTATAACCAAAATTCATGGAAACATCCTTCTGGACGCAATAGCGAGGTCGGATCTGGTCTAGGACGCCTCCATAAGATGCTGCTCTTCAGATCTACCTCTTGACATCGCAATAATGCCTCTTCAAGATGAATCAATGAAACCCCAATGGCTCTGATACCATGTGAGATTTTGCCAAGATCAAGAGCTCAATGAAATGTACAAAATAGAGACACAATATAGGACAAGAATAAACTGTATTCTCATCAATAGAAAATGATCAATAATATCAATTTACATACAATGTAGATGAGCTTGCTTATATAGGCAAGGCTAGGGATATGTGAGCACACAAACGTGACATGTGGCTCAATAAGAAACAAGGGTAGGTAGGAAATAGGTGTGGGTAGGTAGGAGAAATAATATAATAGTCCACATGAGGTGGATCACCCACTGAATGTGGAGTGTAACAACAAGATCAACACCATAAAAGGTGGAATTTCTCCTACACACACTATCCCAATGTGGCACAAACACCCAAGTGTCTCATACCCAAACTATTATGAAATGCATTTCCTAAGTAAACTTAAGTAAGTGTAACAATATCCAAGATGAATAATTATTTACACCAACACCTTATTCTTTTTTTTTCTTTTCCTTTTTTTTTTATGCCATATGGTTTCTTTATAATGGGCTCAATGTTGGACCTCCATCCCTTTTTTTCCTTCAATCTCTCAAAGTATTCCAAATAGTAACATAATTTATCACAAGAAATCTCACAGAAAGCACACAATTTGGCTAAAAATTTTCTAAGAAGTCTAACAGAAATAGATTGTATGTTTTTTTATAATTAGAGACTCATAATTTGAATTACTATTGGACTTGGATTAATCTACTAATAATTTTTTAGTATTAACATTTCTTTCGTTGAAAATTAAATTTAAAATGTAATTAAAATAAAAACATTACATTGAAAACTTTTCGCTTCACTTGTTGATCAACATTAGTCAATTTTTAGTCTCTAATTAAAATACTTGATAAATTTTAACAAATGATGGGTATGTACTTGTTTCTAATTTGGTATTTACTGTTTTGGTCATCTACCGTGTTGGGTGAATGCATTTTCCTAAATTGTGTCATATTAAAAAAACTCTAATTTACACCCTTTAGGCATGACATGCAATGCGTTCGAAGCTTGATCTCTTCGCATTATATAATTTTTAAAAGCTAATCTTTGTTCATATTTTGATTGATGTTTTTTACTCTATTTTGATTAGTTGTTGTTAGTTAGAGTATTATAGTTGAAGGAATTCCTGAACTAAGTAGGAGAATACCACATAGTTTGTACGCGATTTGTAATAGGAAACTAGTAATATTCATCACGTGATAACAATTGCAAGCTCAAGAAGATGAACAAGGCATTGACTTAAAACCACTAGTCATTTTATTGTTGGGGAGAAGGAGAATATAATTTTAAAATTTTACATGTTTTATCGTTCAGCTAGGTAATTGAAGATTTTTGAGAGAGATAAAATTGTTATTATTAGGTTTCTAATGTTTTCAAATTTTGATTTCCTAGAACTTTTGAATGTCGAAGAAGAAAGATTCATTAAATCTTGATTACTTTTCCCAAATGAAAATGTTTTGTTGCACACCTAAATTATTTTTTATGTTAACTACAAACGTGACTTGTTTTTCTATAGGTAAGATATGCTTATAACTTTAAGTTCTTAAAGGGAAGTACAAATTATATAATTTGAACTATGACTCTAAACTTTTATTTGAAATGGGGTGGGTTTTGTTGTTCACTAGTTTCAGCAAATAATTTTTTTCAATTCAGTTTATTCGGGGCTTTGGTTGATATGATAATTTCAATGTGTTGTGGTGTGTTTAATATGTTTAGTTAAGTGTGTAGAACATTATGTAGATAGTGAATTTGTTATTTAATAGGCAAGTAATTTTTGGAAGCTTGGTCCAAGGTTTATTAAGAAAGATTTTTTATTTTTTGATTATTTCTTCCTATTTCAATCTTTTTTATAATTTGTTTGTTCTAATGAATTTTAGTTATCGCTCATAGTTAAGTATAATTGTGATTTGTCTCATTATATAGCTAGGAAATGGCTCCAATGTTTTCATACTTAGGGAAGTAGGATATCTAATATTCAAGCTATAGCCCAATACATAGATTTGATCCTAGTGGAGATAAAGACTTGCATTGTAATTTCTTTTTTGTTGAATTCTGTGCAGGTAGGATGATATGATTTTTTTTTTCCATACTAGCTATGTGATGTCACTGAATCTTGATCCCTAGGCACTTAAAAATATTTTTCATACAAGATTTGTGACATTTCTATTTTTTCTTGCTTTGTTAATGATTTGTTGTTATGAAAATTTCAATCTTCTTGTGGAAATATTTATGAACTCTTTTAGTTTTGAGGCCAGATACCCATGTAGTATTATTACTGCTTAGTAATTGTTTAAGATGGTGATTTGCAATTTAATCTCATTTCTTGCTTCAATACTGTAAATAGCAAAATATGTAAGAAAAAACATAACGTGCTATAGAAAATTGACAATGTTTGTGGAAAAGTAAATTTATTACCTTAGTTGAATTTATAACACATAAGGTATTAAATGTATTTCAATCGTGTTCTCTCAATACTAAGGCATGTTTAGTAAGAGAAACTTGTTGATATTTATATTATATCATTCTTAGTCCCATTTTGATATGCTTACCATTTGTGAAGTGTAAATTTGATTTGATTTCTAAATTGTAATTATTTTGTGGAAAGCTAAAGTATTAGGTATCTATTCTCCAATAATCAATTTTATGTATTAAACTTTTTCAAATGGGGTTGCTTATTATTATGTCTTTTAAAACTTGTACAGATTTTCAAACCAATTATTTTTGAAATTTTATCTCTAATGTACAATGATTAATGTATATATGATTGTGTATTTTAAAACATGTTTATTTTTTTAAACCAACTATATTTAAAAAAATCATTTTGTAGGTTTAATATTCAATACTTAACGTGGAGTTGTCTGTCAATCTTTCATTTATTTTACAAATGGGAAATATATATGATGTTTCTTAACTTGAATTTTTTTATATTGTTTGTTTATTCAAACTAAAGCACTTCCTTTTTATTTATTTAAATGACTCTCGATAGTAATTTGTATTTATTCCAATTTATTTATGTGTTTCTATTTGTAATATCTACTGCACCTTACATTATCCTAACTTCTAATAAATTTGTAAACTAATTCCTATTTCCAATATTTGATTTATTTAATTTGGACATTATTGTATTTGTTAAATACCTTTTGTTTACACTTAAATATGTGATTCAATTTAAATATTTTACTTCTAGATGTGACCATGTAGATTATTTATTCAATATTAAAATATGAAATTAATTATTTGATTCATTGTTAAAAGATTAAATTCATGCTTACTATTTATAATTCATATTAGAAAACAAAAAAATGTTATGATAATTAGGACAAAGAATAATTAGTGCACAAAAATATTTGTCCTTATCAATAATCAAAGATTGGAAAAAATCTCAACAATTTTCTCCTCCATAATTAACATTTTTATTAGTTTTTTTAGGTCATTACAAATCCTCAACAACAAATTCAAATAATTGATTTCAAGTAGTGATTTAGAAGTCAATGCTTCGTTACCATCGATTGGCACAAATGTGTTTGTGAAATGGAGTGGGTTTAATGAAATAGACATCCAAAATTTTGCACATTCTCTTTCGCTTAATTGTAGTCAGACTGTTGAACAAGTAGAAGTAACAAGATCTTGTACATGTGATATCAAAGAGTTTGAATTCAGGGAAATGGAATAAATTGTAATTAAGTTTCATGTAACATGCATGGAATTATTTGGATTTGGTAGTTTCCTACGGGAAATGTATTGTGATGATTATTATTGAGAGGGCAATGCTCCTATTATCCGTTGTGCATTTCAAAACCATATGAATCATACGTAGTATGGTATTATTGTAGTTCCCTATGTGGTTTACCAAGAACTGAACTTGTATGACCCCTTTCACATAAATAAATTGTTGGAAGTTGTTTAACTTATTTCATCAAAGTCTTACATTGTTTTCTCTTATGTTTCATGAAGAGATGTTATAAGTTAACTTTATATAACTTTTTTTTAGTCATAATACAAGTTTCTCAATCTATACTTTAAACCCTTTCACATTAAATTTCTCGCTTTAACCCTATGTTGTGTGCAATAGAATGAGACATTTCAGTTGTTTCTATAATATGGATGATTTAAATAACACACCCATTATTTATTCTAACTAAATTCAAACAAATATTGTAATTAATTTTTTCAATCATAATACAAGTTTAATGATCTATACTTTACACCCTTTCACTTTAAAGTTATCACTTTAATCTTATTTTGGTGTGTAGTAAAAATAAAAATTTGAGTTTCTTTTATAATATGGATGATTTGAATTATAAACCCATCATTTATTCTAATTCTCAAGCTTATTCAATAACTGAATGTCAATTATTGTGATTGAAGAGTTCATTTAATTTATGAAAAATGTTGAAGTTTCCTACCTTAATAGTTTAAAGCTACCTTTAACCAAGTCTCCTATTTTATTGTGATATTATTTTCACTATCTTTGGCACTTTTTCTTTAACCATGAGATCAACTTTTTCTCAACCAAAAAATTCCAGCATATAATTCCAAAATAATTGTTGGGTACATGTATGTCTTTCTATATTTACATCATCTTTACCATTGCAACTTAAATTTTTCCAATTGCCTTAGATAATCATTAATTGTAAGAAAATATTTTATGTTACATATGCATTTAAGCATTCTTGTAAGTAATGAATTTTTTTCTAGATTACGCTTATGTCTATCATATTTATTAATATGGCTATAAATTTGTCATGATTACTCTATCCATTTTATAGAAAAATAAAGTTGTCCTGGTTACTTTTAGGGAAGGACGATATCAAGGATTTCTTTATCGCTACTTATGAAGTTGACCGTTGTAATTCAAAATTTGGGGCCAAAATGCTTGGACAGGTCCATTAGGTGCTATAGTCAAAGGAAAGGGGCTCTAGACACCCTTTTAGAAAAAAATGTAGGCTAGAAGAGAGGTCGTGAGAAGGGGATTCCACCTAGTTTTTGGAAAGGTCCCTAAACTAAGCACAATCGGCTATTAACTAGATATAACCACCAAAGTGGGTCTAATGTGAGCGATAAAAAAGGTGTACAATCTACTACACTACACTATCAAGTGACTCATCCCCATCAATCAATTGAATAAATAAATTAAGAATTCAATATTTTATGAGTAATGTTTCACTTATTTGCCTTGACCTAATAAAACAAGAAAAAAAAAACTTGTTTGGATTACACAATGTGTAGGCCTGTGAAGTTCAATTGATGGAAGAAACACTAAATGATCTGCGTACAACTTATGAAAATTTGGTTTTCTAAATTACACTTTCCTATGAGAAAATCATGCTGATGAGTAGTATGGAAAAGGAAGTTCTCCTTACATTGAACTTGTGTTTAAGATTTACTTGAATAACATGTAACAAACTTATGCTTCAAAACTATGTATATAGTATATAATATTATAATAGTTTTAAGGTTTCCATTTAGCATGAATAGTTGTAGCTACAATTGTTTTTGATGAAGATAAACTGGTTTTATAGGGACCTGAAACCCAGAGTATTACAGACCAAGGCCAGCAGCCAATTAGATAGTAAAACTAAGACAAACAGGGGACAAACCCCACACAGATCGAAAGCCAAAAAACCAAAATAGCTGAACCAAAAAATAGGGAAAAGCAATCAACTAAGAGAGTGCATCAATTCAGTTTTTTTCTGAATAATCCTCTTATTAATTTTTTCCAAATCCTCCATGATGAATCTGGAGGTTCCGGAGTCCTGGCTTTGGCTCCTTGTTCTAGTGCAAGGACCTGAGAGAGTCTTCCCACCAACAACACTCTATCCATCCTCTAAGGCATTCTTTTTTCTACTTTTCCCCCAAGGGAGGGTCACTGGCGATGGTCCTGGTTCTATAATCAGTCATCATGAAATTAATTTTTTTCAAACCATCAGCACTATTGTTCATCACCTGACTACTGATTTCCACCAGATTGTTTAGGTTTTCCTTGATCTCACTCACATCCTCTTCTAGCTTCTCAAGTTTGTGCTCATGGTCAACCTTCATAGTTTCCACATCCTGATAAATTTTCCGGATCATACTCATGATCTTCTCAGTTTTACTGGGCCCACAGAATTTTGTGAAAGTCTCGACAATTCCTTTAATCCCATCTTTTAGGGATCCAATATCCTTATCCACCCACTTCCATTAGTTCTCCCGACTTCTGGTAGTCTCCAAAAGCAGATTTCCCAGCACCCTCTCCTCCTTTTTATCACTTTTATTTTCCTTATTCACAAACCCCTATTTTTCATCATCCACATTGATAGGGATGTCCAACCTAATCTCGTGGTCTAGGACCTTGGATTCACTATATTTGGTTAATATTGTTATCTTTTTGGTGGGTGGTTCCAGGTCTTGCATTTTCCTGCTACCAGATTTGAACTTACTTTCTGCTCCCCTTCTTTCTTTGGTCTATACTCAGGGTCCTTCGTATCCTTGATATCACGCCAATCCATGGCAGTACCACTATCATCCTCATCCATCTTCGTGTCAGAGACCAACTGCACATCAGGGTTAGAGGAGGAAATGTGGGTTCTATCCTTGGGGGAGGGTTTCACTTCATGATCTTGGGCATATTCCATAATCAACAAGATAAGGCCTTCATGAATCACAGGGTTATCCTTGTTTTCAAAATGTTTAACTAAACTATTCTCCAAGGATGAAACCAAATAAAAAGGTATGGAAATAAATCTACGATGCCTAAAATGATTTAAGATATTAAAATGGTGTGATAAAATGCTAGCATATCTACCATCCAAGGTGATGTACCTCATGATGAATTATGTCATATTAGCCTAGAGGGAGATCATCTCTTTCCTATTATAGCCACCATCTGCCATTTTCGTAACCCTTTGTCTTTCCTTTTCCTTATCATAAAAGGATCAATAGCCTCCTCACCCAACTTCTTGTCTCTATAGAATTTTATGCCTTTCATATCCAGACCAGTAACAGTGGCAGCCAGGTTTTCATTGACTTGAAACTCCGCACCAAAGACAGACAGCACACCCTTCTTCCAACCTTTAACAAAGCTTTCTGTAACAATGGCAGAATGACCATGCAGTCTCTCCAAAAAGGGCACCATCCCACTATCAGAAATTTCCTCCCGAGCCTCCTTATTCTTCTGCCACTTATCATAGGTTGTGGGTTCAAATCTATTCTTTTCACCTCTCATTCTCTAGCTTGAGCAAATTAGACAACAAGGCTCCAAAAAAACTAGGAGGAAAGCAAACCAGAAATAGGGAAAACTGAAAGTTCTAAAACTTCTCAAAGTGGTAATAATTCGAACTACCACCCCAACGGTTCCCATTCCATCATAATCTTTCATTATTAACTTCATTGGAAAGGCCGAAGATCTTGACATCATTTCTTGCAAGGTCGCACAGAGTTTTCAGGAAATTTTCCTCTCCTCTCCACCATTTAACCACAACGTTACCCACCTCCAAGTTGGCCAAATGATCTGCAAGTTTTTTCCTTCTCGAAAAATGTGCGATATCTTGAAATACTGCAGGTCGGCTATCATTTCAAGGCAATCCTTGATTAAGTTTGAAATAGTCCACATAGGCACCGTACATCCCTTAATGCATTTGACAATGTTAAGCGAGTCACTTTCTAGCCAGACCCGTTTGAACCCCTCCTTGCTCGCCATGCGTAGTCCTATGTAGGAGGCATTGGCCTCCACAAAATCATTAGTTGTGGTGCCCAAAAGGGAGCACCACCGTAGAGACTAGAGAAGCCAAATGGTTCCTCGCCACTCCCCCATAGCCAGTCATCCCAGGATTTCCTTTGGCCACCCCGTCGATATTAATTTTGATCCACCCTAGAAGGGACGGATTCCAAGAAACATTCTCTTTGGTATGTTTAATTTTATAAATAGAGATCGATATATTCCAGCATATCTACCACCGCTTGATAGTATCCCATTACTCCTGGCTAGACTCAAGAGTCCAGGATCATTTTTCCCACTAGGATAGTAATTAAGAAAATTATCCTTAATAGCATTCCTTATTCTAATAGCCACCACAAGAGCAATGGACTCCATATCTTTGAAAACCTTATTATTTATTTCCTTCCACAAACCCCAAGCAATATGAGGTAGGGATAAGTTCCATAGAATACCAATCGCATGGTTGTCATAAGGGCACTTCCATTGGAACCAAAAGTTCTGAATAGAATCAGGGGGGGACCCAAATAATATTCCACGGGTTGAAAAAGAAGGCCTAGATGTCCCTAGCATAGGAGCAATGTAAGAGCAGATGATCAACATTTTTTGCTTCTTCTTTACATAAAAAACATCTATTACTAATGGGGATCCCACGTTTATAGAGATTATCAATGGTAGAGATCTTATTTTGCATGAATAACCAGAAGAATATATTAACTTTAGGAATTGAGAGTTTATTCCAAGCTCTAGCCCAAAAGGGGGGAGGAGAAAAAGACTTGGTGATGATTCAGAAAGCATCTGTCACCAAAAAATGCCCCGAGGTAGAACCATTCCATATAGCCACATCTTCCACCAGAGGATGGAATGATGATCAGGTTCAGCCAAGAGTACAAAGCAGCCAAAGAAGCATCCAAGGTTCTAAGGTCCACCCAAACTCCATTACTCATATAATCTGCAACCCAAGTTGCAATGAGATTAATGCATTTCTCTTTGAATTATGAAGCCCACACTGAATTAGACAAAGGCCCCTCTCCTGTCCACCAATCATCCCAAAACCTTATATTTCTACCATTTTCTAGAACCCATCGGCTTCCCTGAGAAATAATGAAAGAGGATCTGAAGAAATTATTCCAAATATGAGAGACAGAAGTCGGGAGGGAATAATTTTCCAACATTCTTTGGAAATCATGAATTTGGTATTAGTCCTTGAAAATATCGATCAATTCATTGTTCTCCTTTAAACATCTCCATAGCTACTTAGCCATTAAAGCTCTATTAAAGTCTCTTAGATGTCTGATATCCAGGCCTCCTCTATTTCTAGGCAAACAAACCTGATCCCAGGTGAACAAATGAAGCCTACTCTTGGATTTAGAACCTGACCAAAGCAATTTCTTTTGTATACTTTCATTCTATCAGCAAATTTGGCCAGGATTTTAAATAGACTCATAGCATACACGGGAAGGTTCTGAAGAAAAGCCTTAATTAATTGAAGTTTACCCGCTTGGCTTAACAAAGCTCCTTTCCAACCAGCCAGCTTCATTTGAAATCTATCAATCAGACTAGACCAGAAGGAGTCCGAGGTAGGTCCCATACACAAGGGCAGACCCAAATATGAATAAGGGAGAACACCCATTTTGCAGCCCAAAATATTGGCAATCTTCATTTTTCTATTCTCAGAAGTATTCATGAAGAAAATGGAGCTTTTAGACAGACTGACTTTTTTCCCCGATCCTTTCTCATAAGTATCTAGGATAGCTTTAATAGTATTTGCTTCTTTAATCAAACTTTCCCCCATCAGTAGTGTATCATCAACAAATTGATGGTGGGAGCAAATAGCAGCTTGGGAAGAAGGTTGTAAACCCCTCAAATTGCTCTTCCTAACATCTCTCTGGATAGTTTTTTCGAAAGCTTCACTCATCAGAATAAAGAGAAACGGGGAGAGAGGATCCCCTTGTCTAATACCCCATGACGCCAAAAACAAACAGACATCGAACCATTGACCAAAACCTAAAATTTGGGAGTGGTAACACACTGATTGACAAGCTAGATGAAATGGTTACCAAAACCAAAGGATTGAAGCACTTTAAACAAAAAAATCCAATTGACCTGATCATAAGATTTGAGAAGATCCAACTTCAACAAGAAGCCCGATTTCTTAAAGAATGGATATTCTCATGGACAACAATAATACAATCCAAAATCTGTCTACCAGGTACGAAACCATTCTAATGCTTCGAAATCAAAGAATGCAGCAAATTTTTAAGCCTAAACACAATGATCTTGGTAAAGATTTTATAGATCGAGTTACATAAACTAATGGGTCTAAAGTCCTGAAAGGAATAGGCATCAGGTTTCTTAGGGATCAGGACAAAAAAAGGTAGCATTCAGTTCCTTAAGAAGAGATCAGGAACCAAAGAACTCTCTAGCAGCATCCACAACATTCAAACCAATAATCTACCAAAAAGTTTGAAAAACATAGGGAAACCGTCAGGGCCAAGAACTTTATTACCTTCACAGGAAAAGTCTGCAGCTCTAACCTCATCATGAGATGGGATTATGGTTAGCTCCTTATTCATGTCTTGGGAAACAGTACATCTAAACTTCGACAGGATCTCATCTTGAGCATTAACATCCTGACAGCCATCATCCGAAAGAAGAGTGGAAAAATATATAATGGCTTCCTAGTTTAACTCCTCATGCTTATCAATCCAGCCATGATCCACTAAAATTTTATTGATTTTGTTTGAGGCCCTATGTTTGAGGATAGTCATATGAAAAAACTTCATGTTTTTGTGACCAGATTTGAGCCATAAATCTTTGGACCTTTGATTCCAGAATTCCTCCTCCTTAGAGATGATATCATGAATCTTGGTAAGTAACTCAACTTCTTTATCCATAACCATAGGATCATACCCCACATCTTGAATCTGAGACTATACATCATCCAAATCTTTCTTAAGGTTTTCTTTTATCTGAAAAATATTGCTGAAGGAAACTTTATTCCAAAGTTGGATATTGGAAATAATATTGGCTAGTTTATTAGCCACTCTAAACATTGCAGTTCCCTGAATGTCAACATTCCACCATTTAGAAATATTGTCATAAATATCCAGAGCTAAAAGCCACATCTTCTCAAACCTTAAGGGGAAGGCCTTCCTCCCAGTCAAAGGGGATATAATCAGAAAAATCGGGAAATGATTAGACCCAATTCTGGACAACACATTTAATCTACAAGAAGCATTATGAATCCACTCAGGAGAAATAATACCTCTGTCCAGTCTGACTTGGATGAGGCCCCCCCCACTTCTTCTGTTGGAACAAGTGAATTTAGCTCCAAGGAGATTAATGTCTAACAAACACAGAGAGTTAATCATATCCACCAAGTCCTCCCTACTTTCTTCCAAAACAAGCATCCCATCAGCCTTTTCCATACTAGATAATGGGGTATTAAAATCCCCCAATAGAATCCATTTCCCATTTGGGAAAGCCATTCTAGCATTAATAATACAGGACCCGAGCATTTTTATAGCGTTTTTCCCATTTGGACCATAGATATTAGAAATGATCCAAGATGATCCATCAGATAGACTAGTAAATCTAGTGGCAATGTGATTAGGAGAAGTAAAGACAACCTTACCCAAAAGCCATCTAGGATTGCACAAAGTGGCAGTACCACCATAAGCCCCATTAGCATTAGCACAACTAGTTCCACAATCTCTAAAAATAACCAATTTGATCTTTTCCACTCTACAACCAGGCATTTTGGTTTCTTGAACAAGAATATATCTAGCTTGTGATCTCTAACTAGGTTGGATAGAAGATCATGTTTGTGGGAATGATTCAATCCCCTAATATTCCATGAAATGACTTTCATTTGACTAGATGGGGGGAACCAATCCCCATGTCTTGTAGTGTTATTTGGACTCCATAAACAATGGAATACTGACTATTGTTGTCTCTACTAATCGCATTGGGAGGCCTCCCCACTACCCTCAAATCAGATCCACAATCCGCCTTTTGTTTGTTTCTAGTCTTAACACCACTAGAAACCAGTGTTAATAAATGACCATTTGGGGAGTTCCTTTTTTTGTGCTTAGTTTTTACCTCAATAAATAGATTTGGATTATCATCATCCTGGGTCACATCGTCAGTAATGTTTGAATCCAATAAATTCCCAACATCAACAACAAGGTGGATGCAAGGATCCTTAACCCTATGAACCTCCATCATAGACTTATCCCCATTAGAAATCTCCTCAGGCTTCAAACTTCCCCCTGCATCCCCCCCCCTCATTCAAGGGATCTAGGTTTGAAGGATTTGGATCTGGACCAACCTGAACACATGGGATATTATTCATTCCATCCATACATGGAGTGGGATCTAAGGAGGGAGACTCCACCAAATCCACCCCCTTTGTCTCATTTTTCTTCTTCCAACTCCTCTTAGGCATAGGCTTAGAAGGGCATTCCCTGGCCCAATGACCAACTTTTTTACAATGGAAACAAGTAAAGGGAATAGATTCATACTCGACTTTCTAAACCCATTTGCCCAGCTTAGAGAAGGGGCGAATCTCCTTTGGCAAATTAGCAGATTGTTTAACATTCACACAGATTCTAGCATACACTAGACGCATCTTCGCAGAGGTCACTGGGTCAACTGAAAGGAGCTCACCAAAGCATCCAACAATCCCAACAAAGATTTCTTCATTCTAGAACTCCATAGGAAAATTTGGTAGCCGCACCCAAATAGGGGCCTCATTACATTCCCATTCCTTTGGGTTAAAGCCTAGTTCCCATTTCTTGAGAGCCAACGATGATTTGCCTAACATCCAGGGACCACCCGCTAAGAAAGATCGAAGGTCCTCCTCACAGGCAAAGGAGAAGGAGAAAAAACCATTAGACATGGCAACCACATCAATTTGACCCTTTCCCTTCCATTTACGAGACACCGAATCCCTAACAGCTTCAATATTAGGTCGAGGGCCAATAAACTTGCCAACCAGGACAGGGGCCAGATTAGCCATATTCTTTTCCACGATACAATCTAGAATAGAAATTGAACAAGAGCCAAACTTCAGGTCCACTTTATGGGGAAGAGGCGCAATAGCCTTGCATTTGAGGTTTGACCCAAATAAAGTAGACCATTTTCTGTTGCAGTCTAGAGATCCCGGTTTCCTAAGATTCTCCACAAACTTTCTGGGACCCTCCCCACCACAAGGTAAAACAGTAAAGTCAGTTTTTTCTTTTGTTGGTACCGGCAAGGTGTCCCCATCCCAAAACCCGTTGAGACTGCCATCAGAAGCTTTAGGTTTTGTTTCTCCCATGGATTACATCATGTGGGAGCCTCCGAAACCTTCATCACCTAATCTTCCCGCTCCTGCTCCTGCTCCATTCGAATTCAAACCAGTCACTCCAGTTGTTCCCGCCATTCCCACCTCTCTAGCTGCTTACATTAATAAAATATAATAACTTTATTTTTTATATTTCAAGTTTTTGTTCTTTTCTTGAGTTGCTTCCTATTTTAAATTTCTATTATTGTTCTCCAGCAATTAGTGATAGATGTATTTACAAGTGATCATACCTACTAGCAATAATTAATTAATTGCAAATTACGTCCCACATTTCATTTGAATTACTTACAATTGTTGGCACATAATAAAAGTTCTAACTAATATTTTTACTACACCAATAATAGGAGGTAAATTTTTTAAAAAATTATGGATTTGCTCCTCCTTATCTCAGTCGGTGGTTTCCAAGAACACTCTCCCTCTTCACCAGGGTTTAATTCTAAGACTTTATAAGTTTCATTTGGCTTCAACCTTACCTAGTGGGGCCCGTATGACCTCCTCTGGTCCTCTGTCTTCAAGTAGCTTCTTTATAGTGGTTATGTAAGAGGTCCAGGCCTATCTTGCTTTAATCAATCATAACTAAACCAATAATAGGAACTATATGTTTATATCAATAATTATTACCATTTTACATAAATTCATTATAATTTTTTAGCTTAGTAATAACTAAAAAATCTTTAATTCACTCATTCTAATCCACATTTATATTTATGTTTGTAAAAATAAATGTTATTTTTAGATTATTGGCATTTTATAAGTCGTATAGAATATTGCTCATATTTTGTATCCCTTTTTACTCACCACCATTCATTCTTTCTAATTATGTAGAGTGTAAACTTCCGTAAGACATTATCTTGTTGTAAAACATCAAAACAAGAAAATTGACATGTATTATTCAAAAAATATGTATAACCTATCTAAATGTATTACACTTCAAAAAATTAATTCATCTTGGAAACAACTATGTTGTATCTTCAACATTAATTATACATGGTTAAATAGGTATTATTGTTTCAACTTCATTTGCAATGTCTGCTTCATAAGGTAAAGTTTTATAGTTTACATTCATTGCGTAATAGTTTTCATATGTATTTCAATTTTTATAGGAATAATTTACTATCCCGCGGAAATGAATTATTTGATTGAAAATGCAATCAAGATGATCGGTGATGGGGATGACCATCGATCAACAAATTGATTTTAAAATAGACCTCTCTATTGGATTTCACAAGCAAAAGGATACACTTAGAAAAAAAATACAATGATTCCATAAAGTCAATACAAATCCCTAAGGGATCTACACTTCTACCCATCAAATATGGTTGCCATATTATTCGCAATTCAAGGTGAGCCACAATGTTTGATTGATTTTCTAACAATTGTCGATCAATTTTGTGTAAATTAGCAAATTCTTGGACCCACTATGTAAAACTTGTTGCAATTTTAGCCCTCCAAACTAGTTTATATACACAAGGACATGAGATTTTAAGCTCACAAAGATTTTAAAAATTATAAAGAAAGTGACAAATGATACAAGGTTAACACTTGACTTGAATTAGTTAGATATTTTTTCACATTTTTTTAGAAAATCCTAATCTAGAGTTGGGTTAACGAATAATAGATGTGTAGGAAGATATAAAACTGAATTAATGGAGTTCTCTTATAAATATCTCAAATACTTCATCAATAAATGTAAACACAGATATCCAAACATAGACATGTTTTTTAAAACATAAAACACCACAATCAAAATATGTGATTTCAACATATAAAATCACAAAATTTGACATCAACCTAGATAAAATGGAGCGAAAAGGATCTTTTTTATATCATGTGTCATGTGAGATGTGTCTATCTTAAAACCACGCATGATCTGAGTCCATCCTTAATTACTTTCCACACCTTGACATAAACAACATTTCTGTCGGTTTATTTATAGCTTGTTCTTACCCAAGTTACAAATGCCCCTTTGAAAAATGTTCACTTTTACATTCAAGAAAATTAGGAAATCCCTGTCAAACTTTTTGATACCAGTTTTATACCTAAACAAGATCTTAACACACAAATTTATGATCTTTCCTTTTAAATATTAAAATGTTAGAAAATGCGCAGTTTGCATTGATACAAAGAAATAGCGGTCATGGGTTTTGCTAATTTGAAAGTTAGGAACCCCTGGCCAGACAATCTGAGCGTGGCGATGGAAATTCACGAGATACATGATGTGAAGGCGGCTGAAAAAATATATTGCAATCTGTGTGGGGGAGCTTGACACCTTCTGATTATAGTCTTTGAATAAATACTGTAGTATTAATCTAGTGTCTGAACGTTAGGTTTGAAAACAACAACGCGGGAAGAACAAGGGAAGTCAAAGCCTTATATGCCCAATTCTCGTCAACAAGAAGAAGTTCAGGTTGGAAGATTGAAATTCTACTTTGTCTGCTATTGTAGTGCGTGATTGTCTGCTATTGTAGTGCGTGATTTTCTATTTATAAGGTGCTCGTCTTAAACCTTGTATTCATCCTCGAACGCTTTGTCTGGCCGATCATTGTTTGACATCCCAGAAATCAGACACAATTATTTGATTGATTCCTTAATTTCTATCAGTCAATCAATGGCCGTATTTCCATTGCCCCAGCTTGAAGATAATGCTGTATTATTACCCAGTTCCCAAACTAACTCAACGCAGCCTCAGCTATGTGACGTATGGAGAGATATACAAGGTGCCCATAATTGGAATGGTTTGCTTGATCCCATGGTGCCCAATTTGAAAGCTGAAGCTCTCAGATATGGGAATTTGGCACAGCTTTGTTACGACGCATTTGATGGCAAAAGCTACTCCAAAAACTACGGCACATGTTATCACAGTAAAAGAGATCTGTTCAATAAGATGGGCATGTCTGAAAGTGGCTACCAAGTCACTAAATATGTTTACGCCAATACTAATCTGTTAAATCAAGTTTTTGGTGAGAAACCAAAAGACCAAGGTGTTTGGTTGGGTTTTATTGCAGTTTGCACGGATCCAAATGAGATAAGAAGGCTTGGACGACGAGACATAGTGATTGCATGGAGAGGAACTCAGACTGCTGAAGAATGGATAGAAGACCTGAGAGATATTCTTGTACCTACAAGATTATCCTATAGATGCAAGAGGACAGGCAAAAACCAAGAGCATCATTTCGCGGATGGAGTACTAATTGAGAGAGGATTCCTGAGCTGCTATACTTCAACTGTCCGTCACCGTCAAGGCGCTGCAGGAGCCACTGTGAACATCAGCACCAGAGATTTGGTAGTCTCAGAGATAGAACGATTGATTCAAGTTTATGAAAAAGAGATGGACAATTTAAGCATAACATTTACGGGACACAGCTTAGGAGCTGCTCTTGCAACCTTGAGCGCTTATGATATCAAACAAATGCTTTGCACCAAGCATAATTTTCATCAAATTCCCGTCACCGTCTTCGCTTTTGCCTCTCCCCGGGTGGGAAATCTTGCGTTTGCTAAACGGGTGGAGGAGATTGGAGTGAAAGTGCTGAGGTTTGTGAACAAGCGTGACGTGGTTCCCAAAGTGCCCGGAGTTTGTATGAACGAGAACGTGGGATGCCTCAGCAAATTGCTGCATTGGCTTCCGTGGACATACTTTCATGTTGGCTTCGAGCTTCCTTTACACAACAATTCTCCATTCATTCAGCACACCCATAATCTTGCCTACTTTCATAATTTAGAGCTTTACTTGCATTTACTGGACGGGTATGTTGGAAGTAAGCAGCCGTTTTCTTGGAGTGGAAGAGATCATGCTCTGGTTAATAAGAGCTGTGATTTATTGCGCGAGAAATATGAAATTCCTCCAAAATGGTGGCAGGAACAGAACAAGGGCCTCGTTAAAGGTCCAGATGGCAAATGGACGCAGCCATCAGAAGAGGAATAATTCATGTCTCACTCAACTCCAGATGACATCAACGTCCAACGTTCTGCGCCGCAATGTCACCACAACTGTGTTGGTTATTGAATTATTCTTTTTATCTGGATGTATATATTTAACATGTTGTCACATTCATTATTGAATTAATTTAACTTCAAAGCTTAACCTTTAGCGTGAAATGAAATCAACTATGCAGGAGTTCATAGCTGTGGATGATACAAATTAGCTTTTGATTGTCATAGAAAACAATCACGTGTCATCAGTAATCTGATAGATAATAAAAGTACGCGTAAATCAGTATTGATTTTAATTATGAACATTGCTATTAAACAAGAGATAATACGCCTCAGCTCTGTTGTAGCCCAAAATACCTTCATACAAAATTTGTAAAAATAGTCAACAAGGGTAAGTTCTCAAATCTTTCTCTAATCCTCAGAATTAGTGACAATATGAATGTTCTAGTGCTATCTAAATCTACCGAGAACTTTAGTTGAGGATTGCATGTATGCATGCCATACTATCTATAATTATGAGATTACCAAATATTTGGTTTCTAGGTATATAGCTCTACACTAGCACATTTTATTGTCGCTCAATTGCACCCATACTTTAAGATTATACAAGTATACATCCAACACATTATAATTCTAAAACAATGATTGTCTAGGGATGTGACAATTATTGTGGAGGCTACTATGGTAATGCCGCAACTTCCCCATGATGGGGAGGCATTGCATTTAATTTATGAGAGCTTGAAGAAGACATAAGGGACTACAAAGAATCAAGTTAGCTTTCTTGATAAGGAACTAAATTGTGATGGTGAAAATATTGAGCTTCCTTCTTTACCAATCAATCTTATCAACTATCAACAAAATATAAAGGATGCATTTTTTATTCTTGATTTCATTTTTTGATTAAATCGTGAATGACAAGTGTATGATTTTAAGTTAGGAGCTTTACATGAGCTGAATACCAAATCCTTGAAATCAATTATGTATAATCCAAGGAAACTATAATACAATATCAAATAGCCAATTTTATTGGACAATAATTTCTTAAGTACTCTTTCTTTCTTATATATTTAATCATTTATTAAAATGCCACTTTTTGCCTAGTATTTTTGCAATCAGCCTACATACGAAATTTCATGGACTTGCTAAAGATGACCATAGATTCGGTTTGGACACATGCAATCTCCAAAATCTACTAATACTTTTTAGTTTTTTGGACTCGTTCCTTAGACAACAACATACAATGATAATATTGCACAATTATGAGTAACCCTTTCGGCTTACCAAATTTCTCATAGATAGATTGTTATCCATAGAATTTTTTCAATAACTTAGCAATATTACTCAATATGTATGGAGTTTTTAAAAAGGAAACGTTCTTTATTTTAGATCCACTTCTATTTGGATGGGAGTACAATAAAAAAAATGGGAAGCAAATCTTAAACCTCCTAAGATTCAAGTTAACGTAATTCAACCTAGAGATCATAGAGGACTTTTGGAAATAGGACCCTAAAAGTTTCAATTCTAGTAGGATAAAAAATTTAAGAACGAATCAGATTTTTATACATAAAAGTTAGCCTAAAATAGAAATAAGCTAGTGTTTGAGTAGCAAACTGTAGGATGTATATAAATAAAACAATGATCTATTCACTATCCTCCTCCCCTTTAAATATTACATACTATAATGTCTATTTTTTGTGCAAAATGAGTATCAAGCTCCACTTGAAGGAAGAACCATAAAAGTAAAGGTTGGACTAAGAAATAAATCATTTACCTTATTGGAAGTACAATTAAAAAATACACAAGATGTATATGAGTATTTTAAAACGTCGCTATTTATAAAACTTATGGGATAGTATCAAACTATCAGAATGCCTCATGGAATTTAGATTTCACCTTTGAAGGACTCATAGAGCGATTCGAACAAATTTGTGAGACACGAGAGCTACTATCCAACAACAACTCAAACTGCGCAAAATTTAGACGAGAACAACGCTCATGAGTAGCGGATTGCACCTAGTATTCAAAAACATTCCTGAAACTAAGCACAATCATACATGAACTGAACATAACGTCCAAAGTGGGTCCAAAGTGAGTGTGAAATTGTATTTGTAAGCAATCGACTACACTACACTATCAAGTGATCCATGCCCATCAATCAATTGGAATTAACTTCCTAGAAGTTGCATTCAAGATTTATGAGTAATATTTCACTTAGCTTTCCTGACCTAATAGATCAAGCAAAAACACCTTGTTTAGATGTACACAATGTCTAGGCCTATGACGTTCAATTAAAAAAACCAACATTAAATGAGTTCCATGCAAATTATGTTTCAAAACTATATATAAAATATGCAATATTCTAATAGCATTAAATCCTCTATTAACAATGAGTATTTGTAGCTACAATTGCTAGATTACATAGATAAATTATTATTGCATATATATTAATTTTTTATAAAAATATCCAAATACACTATAATATACACACTAAAAAACACTAATAGAGTAGAAATATTCCTTGCAGCCATATGATGGCATCTCATACCCTATCATATTCTAGACACAGAGACTTACATATGAAGAGAAATAAAACTGCATAAAAAGATTCAATAACTATGTATACCTAGCTCATGGTAAACCTGTCCACAATCTTCACATTAGCCAAATAGAATTCCTTAACAGCCATATTCTATGATTACATCCTATGGCACTAAAAAATGGAGCCTCGTAGCACCCAAAAACTAATTTAAAAAACACCCAAAAAATAGAGTCATTCAGATGGCAATATAAAAGCATGTAAATGCACTAATCTTCCATTGAGATTGAAGGATAATTGCTTCCCTTTGCCTGACTATAACCTCTCCTACACCTAAACCAAGAGTTCATCCTCAATTTCCTCCTTATGAGATAGGATATCAGTAGAAAATATAGTTAGGCAGTCTTATTCTAGACTTGCTTGTAATCCATTAGAGTGACACCTTTCTTTCTAACAAACATACTGAATGATACAACATGAACTAGAAAATATGATGTTTTTTTACTAAATGATACAATATGTTACAAATATGGAGACAAACATATCAAAATAAAGTACTCATGAAATAAGTTCACTAACAACATATATGTTGCTTTCTAATCAACAAAATATCACCAAATACCTCAATATGAAAACTCTTCTATAAAATGCATGCAAAATATTTGTCTTAATGACAATTCTCTAAAATTGGGGAAAATTGTAAAAAAAGAGTTGCTACATCTGAGGTGGTATCTTACATAGGTATTAGAGCTAGCGGTCTTGCCAACCTGTTGGGAGACTACCATCTATTAAAGTTTCTTGAGTTGCATGACATTTTGGAAAACATTCAAACTTGGTATATTATTGCATCTAAAGAAAATTAGATTGTGGGTCACTTATCAAAATATTTCAGTGATTTGATGAAGTGTATTCAACCTAGGAAATTATAGAAAGAAAAGTGGAAATTTGGCTCTTAATGATTGGAATAAAGTTGGAGTCTCCAATTTCTAGATAATTTTCTTATCAAGCTGATGTAATTGGAATTATGTTTGTCTAAGGTAGAACAATTATATTGCAGGATGTTGAATTGGTCCAACGGAAGCTTATGGAACATCCTCATGAGGATTAAGACTTGAAGTTGCCTCTTGTCTCAATGAGTTCTTAAGAATTACAATTCATATAACACTATATAATAATGATATAATGATGATGATTTTATAGATTATTATTAAAGAATTTCATGGGTTGTGTGGTACCAGAAGCCACTCTTTTGATAAGAGGGCTCAAAGTTTAAAAGTTATGGATAAGGTGAGATCATTTTTTAATTTTTATTGATCTCAAGTGCAATAATTTAATTATTTGAATGTTCCAATGATTCTTTACCAAAATAAAAAAACATCATGCATAAAATGTTAAGGCATCCATGTTAACTATTTTTTGCTTGATTTCAAATGAAGATGATGATATCTCTAAGAAGGTACAATTTTAATTTTTGGCCATTTTTAGAAAGGAACAAGATGTCTCACATATAGCTCGTAGGTTCTCATAAAAATTAGTAGAGTAAAAAATTGAGAAGCTTAAAAACTAGCTGACAAAATAGGAAGTGATTTCTTTTGGTTTACAACATACAAGATCCCACAAAAATAGATAGGAGTAAAAAGAGAAGTGATGTTTCACATGTCAAGAGGCTTGGACACTCAATCACATATGTGGTCCAATTGATAAATAAAATTAAATAGTACATTATAAATTGAAGCTAAGAATATTGCAGACATATTAGCTTGTTGTTATTGAACCATTCACGAAGTAGGAAAAGAAACAAAGGGCAAAGAAACTCAAGTAGGTGATTTAAGATCTTGAATAAATCCAAGAAGACTTTAGCTTCAAGTAGAGTCCTAATTTGACATGTTCAAATTTTGGACGTTAGGATGGTTGGTTTGAATTAGAAAGTGGTAATAACTTTTAAGTTTATTGATAGCCCATTGTTTGTTATGAGTGCTAATTTGACTTTCTAAAATCCACTCTTTGAGTTGGATGATGAGGTGACATCTAGTTGTTGATGAAACCAATGGGATGTGGGATTAAGGTGTTGTTTGTGGTCCTATGAGGTGGAGCCAATTGAATTGTCTATTGACCCACCCAAAATCATTGAGTCTTTACTTCTTGTAATGGACTATTATAGATTGAATTATCATGGGTTGACAGTTGAACTTGTCGGTTTATGACAAGAAAGGGAGTACTATTGCATGGTCTATATTTGTTGGGGTGCATACCGTTTTGATTGAATATATAAGTATCATCAAGTGTACTCTTAATGTGGCCCACATAAAATTACTATAGCACAACATCAACATGGTTAATTCACTATTTGGGTTGGTATCTATGCACAAGATGGAATAAGCATATGTCAAGATGTTGTAGAGCTAAAAAGAGATAATACTTGAATAAATTCCACATTATTAAAACTTTCTCACCATGTCAAACCATAAGTAATTTCAATGCCAAATACTAGGTGTGATTCTAATGTATTAATAAAGAACCAAAAATATATATAAATCTCATGCCTCAAACAAAAGCCTTAGACTTATAATATAATCAAGTAACGTATTTAGAACTTCACAAACTCTTGCCAAGGCATTAAAAATATTCCATATGCTCAAATTAAATATTAAATCTTTTTATTCATCATTAGACTTTATGAATCGATTCATTCATATTGAAAGTATATCATTACCAGAGGCAATATAATGCGCATGGAATAAATAGAGAAAAAACCAGTATTAATCTCCAACCTGCAAATTTGTCTCTTAAAAGGACTTCATAAATTTATCAAACTTACTTTCAACCCCCCTATGAAATCTCTAATAAACCATTCAAAATCTGAGATCGTCAATACAATGCAACCGCGAATGCTAATTGAAACTGCTTCAAGAATGAAACTAGGTTTTCATCCAATTCCTCCAAACTTGAGGGTTTCCATACTAGGGCTTCTCAACTAAAATCTAAAATCTTTTCGAGCTATACTAGAGAAAGAATAAACTAAGCATACCCAATAGAGACTCAAAGTGTCTTTTTATAACTCGCCAAGGGAGCTTCTAGAAACCCTTTTAAAATTCTCTTACCTTTTAATATTTGTCTTTTTAAAATGGGAAATAATAAATAGAACCTTTTAATTAACCTCTTTTTTATAACCTTATTAGATAATTAAATTAAGTTGTTATTAAATTTATGTAATTTTGACAACTTAAATTTTTATTATTTAATTAAATTTAAGGTCCAAATAAAGGGGACATTACACAAATAAATCTTATAGAAGGGATAAGTGTAATGTCCGCATTTTCATGTTATGTAGCTTTGTAGTTGGCTCTAATATTATGGGTGTGTATCGACCATATTAGAGTATTTTTTATGTTACCAACAAGATTGGATGGCCTAAAGGACTTAGAGGGTAGTTTTTGAGGTTATTTTAGACTTTTGGTGTGCTCTCCAATATTCTTGGAGAGAGAATCTATCTATAATAAGTGTCTCGATTATGTTTGGTTATCATCACTCCTATGCAGCCAATTTTAATTTTAATGCATTTAAACCAGTTTTACAACTCGGGTGTAATGTTGACCTATATTTAATTAAATTTATAGAGGTTGTATTGATTTAATTAAAACAATTTAGTGGGCATATTGGTATAATATCTTGTTGGAGAGAGAATGGAAAGTTTTAAAGGTTGGATTTGCCTAACCTTGTACCTAAGGTGCCCAAAATAATTAAATACTTAAATAAAGCACTTTTGGGGGTTATAAGGATTAATTAGTCAATAGGCTACACTTGCAAGAAAGCTTGCATATGGTGAGCTTGACGTTTTTGTCTCACACTCAAAAATTGGTTATTATGTCTTCTTTTTGTTTCTAGACATCTGAAACAACCAACTGTTCCTGTTGATGTTTCAAAGAAGCAATTGTTCTTATCAATGTTTCAAACAAGCAATATTAAAATAATTTTTGGGCAATGTGGGCAAACTGCATAGTATCGGGTGTGAAAACAAACCAACTCACCAGCCTCTCACTTCTCACATCTACTCTCTTTTAAAATGAGACAAATCTTGTCTCGCTAATAGAATCATTGTTCCTCATCTAATCAGCATGAACATAATGCACCCTAGACATGGTTTGTTAGTTGTTTGATCATGAAACATTTTTGAGCTATGTACATGCATTTATGTTCTCAATTACAATCAATCCTTTCAAAAGATATTTGCATTAATGCATTCGTACTACTTTCACCACCTCGATATTATATGAATATTCATTCTATCAACATTTGAAAGAAAGCAGCAACAAGGGTTTAAACAAAGCTAAGAAGAGCGGGAGAAGCAGGCAGTTTGTTGGGAGAAGTGTGATTTTGAAACATTTGAAGTTGACACAGCCCGGGTAGGGGATGGATCTGAGAACGGGCAGGGTGATGCGACACAGGATTCGAGTGGACAATAGGGGAAGGAAGAACCCAGATATTGTGACCTGACTAAAAACATTCAGGAGGACTCGGGTGGTAAGAGTCGGTATGATAACGAGAGACACAGGGTGTATCACTGGGGGAAGGATGAGGAAAAGACAAATCAGGAGACCTCCCCTTCATCATATCTTACACCAAAACCAATAGTTCATCCTCAAATTTCTCCTTATGGGATAGGATATCATTAGAAAATATAGTTAGGCAGTCTGATTCTAGACTTGCTTGTAATCCATTAGAGAGACACCTTTTTTTTTAACAAACATACCGAATGATACAATATGTTAAAAAATGATAATCTTTTTTAGTAGATGGTACAATATGTTACAATTATGGACACAAACATATCAAACTATAGTACTCATGAATGAAATTCATCAAGCAACATATATGTTGCATTGTTTTCAACAAACTATCACCAAATACCTCAATATGAAATCTCTTCCATAGAATGCGTGCAAACTATTTGTCTTAATGATAATTCTCTAAAATTGGGGAAAAATTACAAAAAAATGTTGCTACAACTGATGTGGTTTCCTACACAGGTATTAGAGGTAGTGGTCTTGCCAACCTGTTGGGAGACTAGCATCTATTAGACTTTCTTGAGTTGCATGACATTTTGGAAAACATTTAAACTTGGTAAATTATTGCATCTAAAGAAAATTAGATTGTCGGCCATTTATCAAAATATTTCAATGATTAAATGAACTGTATTCGGCCTAGGCAATTATAGACAGAAAAGGAAGTGAAAAATTGGCTCTTAATGATTGGAATAGAATTGGAGTTTGTGCAATTTATAGATAATTTTCTTATTAAGCTGCTATAATTGGAATTATGTTTTTCTAAGGTAGAACAGTTATATTGCAGGATGTTGAATTGGTCCAACAGAAGCTTATGGAACATCCTCGTGAGGATTAAAACTTGAAGTTACCTCTTGTCTCAGTAAATTCTTAAGAATTATAGCTCATATAACACTATATAATAATGATTTTATAGATTATTATTAAAATATTTCATGGGTTGGGTGGTACTAAAAGCCCTTCTTTTGATAAGAGGGCTCAAAGTTTAAAATTTATGGACAAGGTGAGATCATTCGTTATTTTTATTGATCTCGAGTGTAATAATTTAATTCTCCGAATGTTCCAATGATTATTTACCAAAATAAAAAAATATCATGCAAAAAATGTTAAGCCATCCATGTTAATTATTTTTTGCTTGATTTTAAATGAAGATGATGAATCTCTAAGTGGGTAAAATTTCAAATTTTGGCCATTTTTAGAAAGGAACAAGATGTCTCACATATAGCTTGTGAGTTCTCATAAAAATTAGTAGAGTAGAGAATTGAGAAGCTTAAAAACTAGTTCACTAAAAAGGAAATAATTTATTTTGGTTTACAGGATAGAAGATTCACCAAAAAATAGATAGTAAAAAAAATAGAAGTGATGTTTCACATGTCAAGACGCTTGGACACTCAATCAAATATGTGGTCCAATCAATAAATAAAATTAAATATTACATTATAAATTGAAGCTAAGAATATTGCAGTAGTTGATGAATTTTATTTTGACCAAGGGATTGTTCTAACTTGTGAGCCTAAACTATGTAAAGAGTATGACATTAAGGTGCTGATTTGGAGGACCAATTAGAAAATTCTTTTCAAGATGCTAGTTTTGAGACACATAGTCTGAAGAATTTGTTGAAGGTCGGTGAGGATATAATTGTGGTACCCTTATTCTATTTTGATGACACTCACAAGATCATGGAAGTCCTCTATTTGAAGGACCTAATTTAGAGAAGACATTTGGGGATGGAAGGTAAATTTAATCTTGCAAATTTATGAGTGGTAAAAGAAGCTTTACGGTCCATCAAATATGGTTAGGATTACTTTTAGAGAGATATGAAATCATAAAAATTACTGAAGCTTTTGCTAATTCATTGAAAATTAAATAAGATGAAGTTAATAAGCTCACCTTGGACCTTAAGGATAGTAAGGAGGCCTTGGAGAATACACAAATGATTCCTCTAGAAGCAAAATATTAGCTTGTTGTTACTGAATAGTTCACGGAGTAGGAAAAGAAAGAAAGGGAAAAGGAACTCAAGTAGGTGATTGAAGATCTTGAATAAATCCAAGAAGACTTTAGCTTCAAGTAGAGTCCTAATTTGACATGTTCAAATTTTGGACGTTAGGATGGTTGGTTTGAATTAGAGAGTGGTAATAACTGTTAAGTTTATTGATAGCCCATTGTTTGTTATGAGTGCTAATTTGACTTTCAATAATCTACTCTTTGAGTTGGATGATGAGGTGACTTCTAGTTGTTGATGACACCAATGGGATGTGGGATTAAGGTGTTGTGTGTGGTCCTATGAGGTGGAGACAATTGAGTTGTCTATTGACCCACCCAAGATCATTGAATCTTTACTTCTTGTAAACGACTATTATAGATTGAATTATCATGGGTTGACAGCTGAACTTATCAGTTTACGACAAGAAAGGGAGTACTATTGCACGGTCTATATTTGCTGGGGTGCATACCATTTTGATTGAATATATAAGTATCATCAAGTGTACTCTTAATGTGGCCCACATAAAATTACTATAGCACAACATCAACATGGTGAATTCACTATTTGGGTTGGTATCTATGCACAAGATGTTGTAGAACTAAAAAGAGATAATACTTGAATAAATTCTACACTATTAAAACTTTCTCACCATGTCAAACCATAAGTAATTGAAGATAATAATATTGCAGTAGTTGATGAATTTTATTCTTACCAAGGGATTCTTCTAACTTGTGAGTGTAAACTATGTAAAGAGTATGACATTAAGGTGGCTGATTTGGAGGACCAATTAGAAAATTCTTTTCAAGATGCTCGTTTTGAACACATAGTCTGAAGAATTAGTTGAAGGTCATTGAGGATATAATTGTAGTTTCCTTATTCTATTTTGATGACACTCACAAGATCATGGAAGTCCTCTATTAGAAGGACCTAATTTAGAGAAGAAATAGGGAGATGGATGGTAAATTTAATCTTGCAAATTTATGAGTGGTAAAAGAAGCTTTAGGGTCAATCAAATATGGTTGCAATTACTTTTAGATAGAGATGAAATCATAAAAATTACTAATGTTTTTGCTAATCCATTGAAAGTAAAATAAGATGAAGTTAATAAGATAACCTTGGAGCTTACGGATATTAAGGAGGCCTTGGAGAATACACAAACCATGCTTCTAGAAGCCAAAAATTAGCTTGTTGTTACTGAACAATTCACAAAGTAAGAAAACAAAGAAAGGGCAAAGAAACTCAAGTAGGTGATTAAAGAGCTTGAATAAATCCAAGAAGACTTTAGCTTCAACTAGTGTCCTAATTTGACATGTTCAGATTTTGGACGTTAGGATGGCTAGTCTGAATTAGAAAGTGGTAATAACTTTTCAGTTTATTGATAGCCCATTGTTTGTAATGTGTTCTAATTTGACTTTTAATAATCTACAACCCCACTATGAAATGTCTAACAAACCTTTGAAAATGTGATCAACATAATGCAACCACGGAGCCATGAGAGAGATAGACATAATGACCCATCCTCTAAAAAAAGAAAATAGGGGTTATCATAAAGCTTTCAAGGCTAAAAACATCCACCCCATGGGGATTTGGAAGGATCCCCAAACCCAAAGTGTTGGGTTTTAACCTGTGTACCTAAACCAAGAAAGAAAAACCCAAACAGAAAGTCTAAGGAAAACAGCCATCTCAAACCTCTCCAAGCATCTACTCACAAGAAGATAGGCAAGACTCACCTCCACCTCAATAGGAGTTGGGATTGTTAGGATAACCAGTGAACAAATGAGAGGGGGGGGGTGAATCAATTGTTAACAAATTATAACTTTTAGCCCACAATACAACCTTAAAAAAGTCAAGTACCAATAAAGAACAGACATATGTCGGTAGGAACGGATACTAGTAAACAATACAACTTAACAATTAACCATATAGAGCAAATATGAAATAATGAGAAATGGAGGGAACAGCACAAGCAGAGGGAAATTTGAATTCTAGAAATGGAGGGAATAGCGAGGTTGGGTCCTCTGGTTCTACTGCCTCTGCAGCTCAAGGACAAGCGATGGATGATGAGGATGGGAGACTAGATGGGGACCCACGGCATCGGGACCCTCCTTTGGACCGCAAAAAGATGAAAGATTCTCCAAAATCAGGTCCCGAGGGTGTGAAAGCTGACTTAGAAAAGACTACAGAGGTGAAGGCTCTCAAACCCTAGATTATTCTTTTTGCAAATAAACCAATTGGAAAATTGTCCTTCCCCTTTGTGGAAGACATCTCTGATAGATAAACGGGTAGATTAGCTATTGTTGTTCCAAATTTGGTTATTGATCATAGCATTTCTTTAATGGCCTTCTCTCTGTTGGGAAAGTTTGTTGGACCACGACCCAATATTGGGGATGTTAGATCATTTGTTAAGAGAAAATGGAGGCTGAAAGGACAGGTTGATGTTTTAGCCCTGTCAAGGGGTTTTTTTGTTTTTTCCTTTTCTTGTCAAGAAGATATGGAAGCAACATTAAGCAGTGGACCTTGGACGTTTGGTAAATCTTCCCTATCCATGAGAAAATGGTCTCCTAATATGGAACTCAACGATTCCTTCTTTGAATCTGCTCTGATCTGGGTAAGGTTGTCAGGCTTGCCACTTGAATTATGGGTTGAGGACGTTTTCTCAGGAATAGCGAACTCCTTTGGGGAGCTTGTTGTGATAGATCCAACGACTGCAGCTCGAAAGAGACTAGTTTATGCGCGCATTTGTGTCAATATTTCGCAAAAGATGGATCTTCCTAGCTCTATTGATATAAATTACAAACTTGGTTTATGGGAATAGACAATAGAGTTTGAGTCCCTCCCCTTTGTGTGCTTTTCCTGTAAGAAAGATGGACACTGGGATAAGGCTTGCTCTAGCAACCCCAAAAAACCTATGAAGGTTAACAATCCCCATAAATACATATGGAAAGAAAAGAATAATATTAAGGTAGATAGTAGAGTGAAAGGAGGAAGTGGAATTCATGGTAACATAAAAGACTTATCAAAAGGTGATAGAAATGCTAACCCTCTTAAGGCTCCCCTTTTGAAGGAAGATAAAAATAATGAAATCAGTGGATTTGAGATCAAATCAGTCAATATTTTTTAGGTCCTACAGACTCAGGAGGATGAGAATGTAATCATTGAAGAGATTCTTGAAGAAGGTGAGATTGAGAATGCAACTGAAGCTCAACATGAGGCCCTTCAATTTTCAGCGATAAAAAGAGATAAAGAGAGCCCAAATGATTTGGAAGTACATGAAGTTAATTATGGAAAGAAGAACAAGTTCAGATTGCCTAAGGTTAATCTAAATGCATTACTCCAGAATGTTGGAGTTGACACGCCCACTTCATCCCAGAAAAGAGGAGAATTGTGGAATAACATGCAAGCTGATCTCAGAGATGAACATGAGGAAGAAATAACAGGGAATGGAAAAAAGAAGGTGGGATGCCCTAATGGGGTGAAAACTAGGACTAGATCCAAGGCAAATATTGGTCTATCCAAATCTCCGCAGGGACATAAATCCATGAAATGGCATAGGGACTAGGAGAGTAAGCAAAACATAGCTGATGGAAGGCAGAAAACTATACAGGAATCCTTCCCCTAGGTTTCCAAATGAAGGTAATCTCATGGAACATTCGAGACCTAAATGGTCTCAATAAACAGGATATATTATGGAATCTCATTAGAGACCATAAGTCGGATATTATCCTTGTGCAAAAAACCAAAATGAGTAAGGAGAAAGTTGAGAATTTAAATTTCTTTAAAAATGGAGGGGTCTGTGGTAGTAGCTCGAATGGGGCCTCTGGTGGGGTGGCTATTTTTGGAACAAGAAAACTATTTTAGGAGATATGATTGATGAAGATGATAATATCATATCTATGAAAGTTAAAAGCATCTCTTAAGGAAAGGAATGGGTAGTCACAAATATCTACGCCCCTAATTCCAAAGCTGCTAGGAGTAAATTTTGGGATAAAATCCAGCAAAAAAGAAGATCTTTCCCTAAGGACAGTTGGCTGTTGATGGGAGATTTCAATACTCCTTTGCAAGGAACTGAAAAATTTGGAGGAACTCAAGCCCAACTAGATAGCAGATCTGATTTGATGGACTTCATCAATGTCAATGCTCTTATTGATATTGATCTCACTGGAGCTTCTTACACTTGGTCTAATCGCAGGGACGGAGAAGACCTCATTTAGGTAAGGCTTGACAGATCCCT
Source organism: Cryptomeria japonica (assembly GCF_030272615.1). NCBI lineage: Eukaryota > Viridiplantae > Streptophyta > Pinopsida > Cupressales > Cupressaceae > Cryptomeria > Cryptomeria japonica. The sequence goes on along the minus strand of NW_026728850.1, from coordinate 1,032,142 downwards.
TATTACTTATGATTGGATACTTTCTCATAGACGCTCCTTATCATTTGTCAATAGAATTGGCTCAGATCATTATCCCATTTCCTTTGTTGCTGAGTCCATTAAGAGTAAACAGTGCTTCCCTTTCTGGTTTCAGAAAATGTGGATCTCTCACCCCTCTCTGGAAAAATCCATTGACAACTGGTGGAATATTGATGTGGATAGAACAGCCATGTACTAAGTTGCTAAAAAACTTAGAAACGTCAAAGATAACATTAAGATCTAGAACAAGAAGGTCTTTGGTGATATTTTTCAATCAAAAAAAAAAGTTGAAGGAGGAATTAGAACATATCTAAAACTCAATACAAAAAGATGGCTGTAAAAAGTATCCCAAGGCTAAGGAAGATGAATATATTATTCAAACTTCACAATATTATTTCTAGGGAGGAAATCTATTGGAGACAGAGATCCAGGGCTATTTGGGTGAAAGTTGGGGATAGAAATACTAATGTTTTCACATGACTTCTATGAAACATAAAGTTGTGAATAGAATTTCCAGATTAATTGCTAAGGACAAAATTATTCTTAAGGAGGATGATATTAGGGATGAAGCTGTTAGTTTCTTTTCTCAACTCCTCACTAGTAGCAAGGAGATTGATTCTGCTAAGCAACAGGATCTGGTTGACATCATCCCCAAGATTATTGATCCTAACCAGAATAAGGCCCTTTTTGTTATCTCCTCTGCTGAGGAAATTAAAAAAATGGTCTTGTCCTTTCAGGGGGATAAGGCTCCGGGATCTGATGACTTCCCCATGTTTTCGCTACTTCAGCAAGAGTTGTTGTCCTTTTCTATTAACAAAGATTTTGATGATGTGTTCCTCTCGAAGAGTAATCCTAGAGGCGACTTCACGGTTGCCTCAGCCTATAAAAACACATTTACCCAAATCAGCAACCCAATATGGGGTAAAGATTGGAATAGAATTCTTATCCCTAAAGTCAACATGTTCTTTTGGCTTGCTACTCACAATAGGATTCTTACTATTGATAACTTGGCCCGAAGAGGTTTTATGTTCCCCAACAGGTGTGAGCTATGTCATAAAGAGGAAGAATTAGTTGATCATCTGTTCATCCATTGCTCCTTCTCTTGGGAAATCTGGAGTAAGTTTTGGGTGAATTGGAAAGTTGATTGGGTTATGCACAACAATCTCAAGGAAATTATTTGGCAATGGATCTTTCCCACCAAATTTCCTCTTATCAAGAACCTTTGGTCCTTAATCCTTCCCATGACTTGTTGGGGCATCTAGAAAGAGAGAAATAACAGAATATTTAGGGAAGCTAAGTGCACTTCTCAAGGGGTCTTTGAAAAAGTTTGCAGGGCTATAAAAGAAAACATAAATATTCCTCACAGGAACAACAAACAATGGTTTTTTGCTGATATGAATGATATTGAAAAAGGCATCCTTATTTAATGGAATTTAATCCACAAAGTCTACAGATATGACAATAAGACAAGGAGAGAAAATATTATTTGGAGATTTCTTTATCATGATTGGGTCAAGGTGAATTTTGATGGAGCTGCTAAAGGCAACCATGGGAAGTCCGGTGGGGGAGGAGTCATCAGAAATGCTCAAGGTGTTTGCATTGCTGCTATTGTTTCTCCTTTTGGAGTCCAAAATAATCATGTGGCTGAAGCTCGGGCTATGCTAAAAAGCCTCCAGCTTGCTCAGGGATTCAATTTTTAAAAAAATTGGTTGGAAGGGGACTCCCTCAATATCATTCAGGCTCTTAAAGGTACTAGTTCTTCCTCTTGGAATATTACTAATACTATTGAAAGTGCTAAAAAGTTATTAAATGACTATGTTAGTATTCTCATAACTCATACTCTAAGGGAAGGCAATAAGGTTGCAGACCTTTTAGCTAATGAAGGGGTCAATTTAGAGGTGGATGCTAAATATATCAGAGAGGCCCAATGTAAAAGGGATGTTAGGGAGCAATTATTATTTGATCACATCAATGGTTCAAGTTAAAATCATGATCACTTTTTGGGGTCCAGAATCCAAAGACAGAGATTGGGGGCAAGCGAACTGTCAGTTAATGATTGTTTTTAGGCATCATTTTTATGATCATTTGTGTGACGGGGATTATAATAATAAGTGTTGGATCTCTGCGGCCATTATTATTTACTTCTTTAAAATCACAGATGGTACTCTGTTCTGCGATCCCAGTATTTTGCTCAATAGCCTGTGTTTAAGTCTTGGCCTGCAATTTGTGAGATATACTATTAGAGACTTCAACCTGTTGTTCAACATGAGAGGTAACCTAAACCGGAACGAGCCCTCTGGTTGCGAGAACTGGAAAAGTGAGCAGAAAGTGTGGAGGAGGCTCCATAGACATGGATTCACCAACTATATGGAAAAGCTACATGGTAGCAGAAAATCAGTGTCTCAAGGCTTTGCTAAGGGTTGGAACAGCAACAGAGTCACTTTGTTTGGGGAGACCTGGAAGATTGATGAGGATTTGGTTGCGGAGGTCACGAGACTTCAAAAGGAGGGCACAAAGTTCTACAGAGACTGAAAGTTTGCTGCTGAAGCGATTAAAAACTTCCCAAAAACTGAGGATGAGAAAGCTCGGCTTGCCAAGCAAGACAATGTTTCTTACTACCTCCCCCAGCAGGTAAAGTCTTTTTGGCAGAAAATGCTAAGGGTTTTGATGGAATTCCTAACTGTTGATGGTAGATTTACTAAAGTCTACAATTATCATTTTGCATTTCTCAATCATTTCTGCCATGGGGTTAAGATTTCTTTGCCCTTTTATTTAGCATCATCCCTGAATGAGAGCTTGGCTGACCATGCCAAAAAGCCCAAATCTTACCCCATAGCCCATTAGAGGCTTATTTTTCTCATTTACGAACACCTAAAGAAAAAAGATAGTGTTAGAAAGGATGATAACCAGGTAACAAATGCGCATATTTCTGAGAGTTGTAATGACTCTGAGTCTGAAGATGATTTGTCGAATGCCCCTACCCATAAAAAAGGGAGAGTTGACATTGATAATGTGGACACAGAGGTGAATGATGGTATGGAGGAACAAGAGAAGGAGGCTGAGATTGAAGTGGAGAGTGAGAAGGAAGAGTATGCTGGAGAAGAGGAGGAAAGGAAAAAAGATGCCAATATTGAAAACCCTGATTCTAACCCTATGGGTTCAGATAGCAGGAATTTTACCCAGAACTCCATGGAGGAATCCAACCCTAAATCCATGAGCTCTAAGTAGGAAAGGGATACGGCGAAAACTATCTTGAATGCCGCTCAAAATTACACGCTAGAGTCTTTCAATTTTCAGAAGTGGGTTATTGAAAATATTACCAGCATTCAGAGCAAACAGAGAGACCTGGAGAATAAGATTCACAATTTGATCAAGTATACTAATTCGGGGAAAAAGAGTGCGGAGGTGGAAACCAGTGAAGCAGAGGATGAAATTGAAATGGAGGACTGGTCGGAAAAAGATCTTATAAAAGGGGATTTGAAACATCTGGAGGATGTGATTAGAATTGTAAAAGAAAAGACTGAGGTGGATAATGAGATCATCATCAATCGAGTTGCTAAAACTGAGAAGGCATTGAAAAACTTCATGAACCACAGTCTTGAGGTCTTGAGAATCTCGTCTCAAAACATGAACGCCTTGGTGGATCACTTACAGAGGAAAAATAAGAATAAGGATTTGGTAATCATTGATGATATACCGACCTCCACCTCTACTCATCAAATCTCCAGGTGAAGGACCAGGCAGACAACCAGTGATATGGAGACAAAGATGAAAGGAATTCAGCTAAAATAGGAGAACAATGATGTAAGAGAAGCCGCTAAGACCATGATGTTGTTGGTTCAGAATGCAAAGAGTCTATTAAAGTTTTTATTTGATATGTAATGTTGGAGTTTGGATGCCAGTTTCTCGTTGGCTCTGTGTTGTCCTTTTATCCTAGCTGTTGGTTTTTTTTGCATCTTTTTTGTCTAGGTCTTGTCTTCTCTAGTTTCTTTCATGCTCATCCTTCATAATGTAAGTGGGTTTCGGGTCCCTTAAAACCTGATTTTCCTTAATCAAAAACAATTAACCATATAATCAATGCAAAGAAACCATACCACATAACACCATGATTTTGGCATGGAAAACCCAGAAAGGGAACAACCATGGTGGTAAACCTACCCACAGTTAGATGATACTTCTGCAAAAAGTATGTGTTACAAGAGGGGCCTGCACTTGCAGGAAGGCACACTGCCTAGAGCATACTTCTCATTACAAAAGAGTCTCACTGACTATAGAGAGGCTACAACCTTCTCAAGATAAATGGACAACAATCCATAGAGTGAACTGTTGGAAATAGCATCTACCATTCCTGATTATAGTCCCGGTTAAGCTCAATGTCGGAGGACTAAATCCTCTTCTGAATCCAATTCGATCACCAATGATCGATCAACTCCTTTGTCTGAATGATATTACAATATTCGCACATTACATTCCTTGATCATGACCTTTTCAATAACCATGATACTTTACAAAGAGTTTCTACCTCTTATTTATACAAACCTTAAGGCCTAAACCAATTAGGTCAGCCACCTAAAGATATTACAATAATATCATTACATAATTCCATTTACAATGATATGCCATGTCGGCTTAAGACCAAAACAATAATAACAAATCCATAAATCATCTCGAATCATCCTGGTAACATGTAGAGTACACGATAGCATGATACCGATCCATAACCTAGATAGGTACCAGACCTATTCTGGGTCCACCATGCCAAAGCAATATCTTCAAGCATTTGAAGCATGATCAAAGAACATCTTCAGCATCCTGAAGTCCATGAAGAAGTTGCACCTACACCAATTATGCATCATGTCACAATTCCTCAATGAAAGCTCTGTCGGTAAAGCCTTAAACTAGTGTTGGTAAGGGTTTACCAAAGTGTATGATAACATCCAATTACCAAGCCAATACCAACTGACCAAAACATGTTCATGGAGCATATAACTCATAAAATCCAATATACTTCACTGATCCAAACATGTCGGAAGTGTCAACAGATAATCTCTTCTTTCGGTAACACTAGATCTTCTATCGGTAACCAAAACTTGTCTGTCGGTAACCATCCATATCAGCTAGTGTTGACATCAATGACAAAATGTACATCAATGCAACACATAATCAATTCATCCATAATGCCAACAATCTCCCCCTTTTGGAATTAATGGCAACACTAGAGGTGAAAAACATCTAAGTACCAAGAGATTCCAAACAAGTCTCACCCTGTGGAAGACAACCAACGATCAATAGCTCTCCCCCAATGAATGATATCTTTGTAAGGTTCGGAATGATTTTTCACATTACTATCACTCCCCCTTTGATATCAATGCCAGAAATCTGACAAAAATATCAAAGCAATGATATAAACCTTTGAATCTCAAAGTTCACTACTCCCCCTGAGTACTAGCACCACTCATTAGTGCCAAACTAAATAATGTCTCTGATAATACATGTCTGACTGATGACAAACTTCATCAATCAAGTCTCTATTGGAGGGGCAGAAACCCCTAACCTGTATCTTAAATATTCAAATGATTCGTTAGACAACGGTTAAGTGAATATGTCTAGCCCCTAACCACTATGGAGAGCATGAAATTCTAGCCCATTTCAAAAAAAATTGCACCCAAAAAGGAGCAAAAATGCGCAAGTTATGGCCATTTGAAGTTGAACTGCAAAATCAAAAAACTCAATGAGAGGGGCCTGCAAAATTTTTGAAAAATGATGACGTGGCGCTGATGTCAGCAATTCACTGTGTTAAATTTGACAGCTGTATGACCGTCGCAAAAACTTTGCCTCCCCACTGACTGGGCGTCCGTACTATAAGGACTGTTGACTGTGCAGGCCGTACCGTACGGATTTGCTCACTGGGCGGTGTGGGTCAGCTCTACATGGCAGATGACGTGGTGGATGACTGTGCGTACGGGTTTTACCCGCGGGCCAGTGGCGGACGCGGGGCCGCCTGTTTTGGTGGTCGCCGACGGAGGGAGCGGCCGGAGTCGAGGGGCCGATGGAGTCTATGTCCCGGCCGGCGGGATGGGGCTGTGGTTGCCGAAGAGGAGAAGTGGTCCCGACGGCAGCGACGGGGATGGCGGGTATCGGCACAAGCGGTGGCTGGTACAGGCAGGGGCGGAGTGTGGCGAGGATGGGATGGTCAGTGCTGACAGCGATAGATGGGAGGATGAAAGCCGAGGTGGCCGATGAGAGGAAGGGGCCGCCACTGAGGACACCGGAGGTGGCGGCGGCACGGGCGATGTGGACCGGTGCTGCAGACCTGCAGGGTATGGCAGGTCACAGGGGGGGTCAAAATAGGCCGACTTTATAACCAAAATTCATGGAAACATCCTTCTAGACGCAATGGCAGGGTCGGATCTGGTCTAGGACGCCTCCAAAAGATGCTTCTCTTCAGATTTGCCTCTTGACATCGCAATAATGCCTCTTCAAGATGAATCAATGAAGCCCCAATGGCTCTGATACCATGTGAGATTTTGTCAAGATCAAGAGCTCAATGAAATGTTCAAAATAGAGACACAATATAGGACAAGAATAAACTGTATTCTCATCAATAGAAAATGATCAATAATATCAATTTACATACAATGTAGATGAGCTTGCTTATATAGGCAAGGCTAGGGATATGTGAGCACACAAACATGACATGTGGCTCAATAAGAAACAAGGGTAGGTAGGAAATAGGTGTGGGTAGGTAGGAGAAATAATATAATAGTCCACATGAGGTGGATCACCCACTGAATGTGGAGTGTAACAACAAGATCAACACCATAAAAGGTGGAATTTCTCCTACACACACTATCCCAATGTGGCACAAACACCCAAGTGTCTCATACCCAAACTATTATGAAATGCATTTCCTAAGTAAACTTAAGTAAGTGTAACAATATCCAAGATGAATAATTATTTACACCAACACCTTATTCTTTTTTTTTCTTTTCCTTTTTTTTTTATGCCATATGGTTTCTTTATAATGGGCTCAATGTTGGACCTCCATCCCATTTTTTCCTTCAATCTCTCAAAGTATTCCAAATAGTAACATAATTTATCACAAGAAATCTCATAGAAAGCACACAATTTGGCTAAAAATTTTCTAAGAAGTCTACCAGAAATAGATTGTATGTTTTTTTATAATTAGAGACTCATAATTTGAATTACTATTGGACTTGGATTAATCTACTAATAATTTTTTAGTATTAACATTTCTTTAGTTGAAAATTAAATTTAAAATGTAATTAAAATACAAACATTACATTGAAAACTTTTCGCTTCACTTGTTGATCAACATTAGTCAATTTTTAGTCTCTAATTAAAATAGTTGATAAATTTTAACAAATGATGGGTATGTACTTGTTTCTAATTTGGTATTTACTGTTTTGGTCATCTACCATGTTGGGTGAATGCATTTTCCTAAATTGTGTCATATTAAAAAAACTCTAATTTACACCCATTAGGCATGACATGCAATGCGTTCGAAGCTTGATCTCTTTGCATTATATAATTTTTAAAAGCTAATCTTTGTTCATATTTTGATTGATGTTTTTTACTCTATTTTGATTAGTTGTTGTTAGTTAGAGTATTATAGTTGAAGGAATTCCTGAACTAAGTAGGAGAATACCACATAGTTTGTAAGCGATTTGTAATAGGAAACTAGTAATATTCATCACGTGATAACAATTGCAAGCTCAAGAAGACGAACAAGGCATTGACTTAAAACCACTAGTCATTTTATTGTTGGGGAGAAGGAGAATATAATTTTAAAATTTTACATGTTTTATCGTTCAGCTAGGTAATTGAAGATTTTTGAGAGAGATGAAATTGTTATTATTAGGTTTCTAATGTTTTCAAATTTTGATTTCCTAGAACTTTTGAATGTCGAAGAAGAAAGATTCATTAAATCTTGATTACTCTTCCCAAATGAAAATGTTTTGTTGCACACCTAAATTATTTTTTAAGTTAACTACAAAGGTGACTTGTTTTTCTATAGGTAAGATATGCTTATAACTTTAAGTGCTTAAAGGGAAGTACAAATTATATAATTTGAACTATGACTCTAAACTTTTATTTGAAATGGGGTGGGTTTTGTTGTTCACTAGTTTCAGCAAATAATTTTTTTCAATTCAGTTTATTCGGGGCTTTGGTTGATATGATAATTTCAATGTGTTGTGGTGTGTTTAATATGTTTAGTTAAGTGTTTAGAACATTATGTAGATAGTGAATTTGTTATTTAATAGGCAAGGAATTTTTAAAAGCTTGGTCCAAGGTTTATTAAGAAAGATTTTTTATTTTTTGATTATTTCTTCCTATTTCAATCTTTTTTATAATTTGTTTGTTCTAATGAATTTTAGTTATCGCTCATACTTAAGTATAATTGTGATTTGTCTCATTATATAGCTAGGAAATGGCTCCAATGTTTTCATACTTAGGGAAGTAGGATATCTAATATTCAAGCTATAGCCCAATACATAGATTTGATCCTAGTGGAGATAAAGACTTGCATTGTAATTTCTTTTTTGTTGAATTCTGTGCAGGTAGGATGATATGATTTTTTTTTTCCATACTAGCTATGTGATGTCACTGAATCTTGATCCCTAGGCACTTAAAAATATTTTTCATACAAGATTTGTGACATTTCTATTTTTTCTTGCTTTGTTAATGATTTCTTGTTATGAAAATTTCAATCTTCTTGTGGAAATATTTATGAACTCTTTTAGTTTTGAGGCCAGATACCCATGTAGTATTATTACTGCTTAGTAATTGTTTAAGATGGTGATTTGCAATTTAATCTCATTTCTTGCTTCAATACTGTAAATAGCAAAATATGTAAGAAAAAACATAACGTGCTATAGAAAATTGACAATGTTTGTGGAAAAGTAAATTTATTACATTAGTTGAATTTATAACACATAAGGTATTAAATGTATTTCAATCGTGTTCTCTCAATACTAAGGCATGTTTAGTAAGAGAAACTTGTTGATATTTATATTATAGCATTCTTAGTCCCATTTTGATATGCTTACCATTTGTGAAGTGTAAATTTGATTTGATTTCTAAATTGTAATTATTTTGTGGAAAGCTAAAGTATTAGGTATCTATTCTCCAATAATCAATTTTATGTATTAAACTTTTTCAAATGGGGTTGCTTATTATTATGTCTTTTAAAACATGTACAGATTTTCAAACCAATTATTTTTGAAATTTTATCTCTAATGTACAATGATTAATGTATATATGATTGTGTATTTTAAAACATGTTTATTTTTTTAAACCAACTATATTTAAAAAAATCATTTTGTAGGTTTAATATTCAATACTTAACGTGGAGTTGTCTGTCAATCTTTCATTTATTTTACAAATGGGAAATATATATGATGTTTCTTAACTTGAATTTTTTTATATTGTTTGTTTATTCAAACTAAATCACTTCCTTTTTATTTATTTAAATGACTCTCGATAGTAATTTGTATTTATTCCAATTTATTTATGTGTTTCTATTTGTAATATCTATTGCACCTTACATTATCCTAACTTCTAATAAATTTGTAAACTAATTCCTATTTCCAATATTTGATTTATTTAATTTGGACATTATTGTATTTCTTAAATACCTTTTGTTTACACTTAAATATGTGATTCGATTTAAATATTTTACTTCTAGATGTGACCATGTAGATTATTTATTCAATATTAAAATATGAAATTAATTATTTGATTCATTGTTAAAAGATTAAATTCATGCTTACTATTTATAATTCATATTAGAAAACAAAAAAATGTTATGATAATTAGGACAAAGAATAATTAGTGCACAAAAATATTTGTCCTTATCAATAATCAAAGATTGGAAAAAATCTCAACAATTTTCTCCTCCATAATTAACATTTTTATTAGTTTTTTTAGGTCATTACAAATCCTCAACAACAAATTCAAATAATTGATTTCAAGTAGTGATTTAGAAGTCAATGCTTCATTACCATCGATTGGCACAAATGTGTTTGTGAAATGGAGTGGGTTTAATGAAATAGACATCCAAAATTTTGCACATTCTCTTTCGCTTAATTGTAGTCAGACTGTTGAACAAGTAGAAGTAACAAGATCTTGTACATGTGATATCAAAGAGTTTGAATTCAGGGAAATGGAATAAATTGTAATTAAGTTTCATGTAACATGCATGGAATTATTTGGATTTGGTAGTTTCCTACGGGAAATGTATTGTGATGATTATCATTGAGAGGGCAATGCTCCTATTATCCGTTGTGCATTTCAAAACCATATGAATCATACGTAGTATGGTATTATTGTAGTTCCCTATGTGGTTTACCAAGAACTGAACTTGTATGACCCCTTTCACATAAATAAATTGTTGGAAGTTGTTTAACTTATTTCATCAAAGTCTTACATTGTTTTCTCTTATGTTTCATCAAGAGATGTTATAAGTTAACTTTATATAACTTTTTTTTAGTCATAATACAAGTTTCTCAATCTATACTTTAAACCCTTTCACATTAAATTTCTCGCTTTAACCCTATGTTGTGTGCAATAGAATGAGACATTTCAGTTGTTTCTATAATATGGATGATTTAAATAACACACCCATTATTTATTCTAACTAAACTCAAACAAATATTGTAATTAATTTTTTCAATCATAATACAAGTTTAATGATCTATACTTTACACCCTTTCACTTTAAAGTTATCACTTTAATCTTATTTTGGTGTGTAGTAAAAATAAAAATTTGAGTTTCTTTTATAATATGGATGATTTGAATTATAAACCCATCATTTATTCTAATTCTCAAGCTTATTCAATAACTGAATGTCAATTATTGTGATTGAAGAGTTCATTTAATTTATGAAAAATGTTGAAGTTTCCTACCTTAATAGTTTAAAGCTACCTTTAACCAAGTCTCCTATTTTATTGTGATATTATTTTCACTATCTTTGGAACTTTTTCTTTAACCATGAGATCAACTTTATCTCAACCAAAAAATTCCAGCATATAATTCCAAAATAATTGTTGGGTACATGTATGTCTTTCTATATTTACATCATCTTTACCATTGCAACTTAAATTTTTCCAATTGCCTTAGATAATCATTAATTGTAAGAAAATATTTTATGTTACATATGCATTTAAGCATTCTTGTAAGTAATGAATTTTTTTCTAGATTACGCTTATGTCTATCATATTTATTAATATGGCTATAAATTTGTCATGATTACTCTATCCATTTTATAGAAAAATAAAGTTGTCCTGGTTACTTTTAGGGAAGGACGATATCAAGGATTTCTTTATCGCTACTTATGAAGTTGACCGTTGTAATTCAAAATTTGGGGCCAAAATGCTTGGATAGGTCCATTAGGTGCTATAGTCAAAGGAAAGGGGCTCTAGACACCCTTTTAGAAAAAAATGTAGGCTAGAAGAGAGGTCGTGAGAAGGGGATTCCACCTAGTTTTTGGAAAAGGTCCCTAAACTAAGCACAATCGGCTATTAACTAGATATAACCACCAAAGTGGGTCTAATGTGAGCGATAAAAAAGGTGTACAATCTACTACACTACACTATCAAGTGACTCATCCCCATCAATCAATTGAATAAATAAATTAAGAATTCAATATTTTATGAGTAATGTTTCACTTATTTGCCTTGACCTAATAAAACAAGAAAAAAAAAACTTGTTTGGATTACACAATGTGTAGGCCTGTGAAGTTCAATTGATGGAAGAAACACTAAATGATCTGCGTACAACTTATGAAAATTTGGTTTTCTAAATTACACTTTCCTATGAGAAAATCATGCTGATGAGTAGTATGGAAAAGGAAGTTCTCCTTACATTGAACTTGTGTTTAAGATTTACTTGAATAACATGTAACAAACTTATGCTTCAAAACTATGTATATAGTATATAATATTATAATAGTTTTAAGGTTTCCATTTAGCATGGATAGTTGTAGCTACAATTGTTTTTGATGAAGATAAACTGGTTTTATAGGGACCTGAAACCCAGAGTATTACAGACCAAGGCCAGCAGCCAATTAGACAGTAAAACTAAGACAAACAGGGGACAAACCCCACACAGATCGAAAGCCAAAAAACCAAAATAGCTGAACCAACAAATAGGGAAAAGCAATCAACTAAGAGAGTGCATCAATTCAGTTTTTTTCTGAATAATCCTCTTATTAATTTTTTCCAAATCCTCCATGATGAATCTGGAGGTTCCGGAGTCCTGGCTTTGGCTCCTTGTTCTAGTGCAAGGACCTGAGAAAGTCTTCCCACCAACAACACTCTATCCACCCTCTAAGGCATTCTTTTTTCTACTTTTCCCCCAAGGGAGGGTCACTGGCGATGGTCCTGGTTCTATAATCAGTCATCATGAAATTAATTTTTTTCAAACCATCAGCACTATTGTTCATCACCTGACTACTGATTTCCACCAGATTGTTTAGGTTTTCCTTGATCTCACCCACATCCTCTTCTAGCTTCTCAAGTTTGCGCTCATGGTCAACCTTCATAGTTTCCACATCCTGATAAATTTTCCGGATCATACTCATGATCTTCTCAGTTTTACTGGGCCCACAGAATTTTGTGAAAGTCTCGACAATTCCTTTAATCCCATCTTTTAGGGATCCAATATCCTTATCCACCCACTTCCATTAGTTCTCCCGACTTCTGGTAGTCTCCAAAAGCAGATTTCCCAGCACCCTCTCCTCCTTTTTATCACTTTTATTTTCCTTATTCACAAACCCCTATTTTTCATCATCCACATTGATAGGGATGTCCAACCTAATCTCGTGGTCTAGGACCTTGGATTCACTATATTTGGTTAATATTGTTATCTTTTTGGTGGGTGGTTCCAGGTCTTGCATTTTCCTGCTACCAGATTTGAACTTACTTTCTGCTCCCCTTCTTTCTTTGGTCTATACTCAGGGTCCTTCGTATCCTTGATATCACGCCAATCCATGGCAGTACCACTATCATCCTCATCCATCTTCGTGTCAGAGACCAACTGCACATCAGGGTTAGAGGAGGAAATGTGGGTTCTATCCTTGGGGGAGGGTTTCACTTCATGATCTTGGGCGTATTCCATAATCAACAAGATAAGGCCTTCATGAATCACAGGGTTATCCTTGTTTTCAAAATGTTTAACTAAACTATTCTCCAAGGATGAAACCAAATAAAAAGGTATGGAAATAAATCTACGATGCCTAAAATGATTTAAGATATTAAAATGGTGTGATAAAATGCTAGCATATCTACCATCCAAGGTGATGTACCTCATGATGAATTATGTCATATTAGCCTAGAGGGAGATCATCTCTTTCCTATTATAGCCACCATCTGCCATTTTCGTAACCCTTTGTCTTTCCTTTTCCTTATCATAAAAGGATCAATAGCCTCCTCACCCAACTTCTTGTCTCTATAGAATTTTATGCCTTTCATATCCAGACCAGTAACAGTGGCAGCCAGGTTTTCATTGACTTGAAACTCCGCACCAAAGACAGACAGCACACCCTTCTTCCAACCTTTAACAAAGCTTTCTGTAACAATGGCAGAATGACCATGCAGTCTCTCCAAAAAGGGCACCATCCCACTATCAGAAATTTCCTCCCGAGCCTCCTTATTCTTCTGCCACTTATCATAGGTTGTGGGTTCAAATCTATTCTTTTCACCTCTCATTCTCTAGCTTGAGCAAATTAGACAACAAGGCTCCAAAAAAACTAGGAGGAAAGCAAACCAGAAATAGGGAAAACTGAAAGTTCTAAAACTTCTCAAAGTGGTAATAATTCGAACTACCACCCCAACGGTTCCCATTCCATCATAATCTTTCATTATTAACTTCATTGGAAAGGCCGAAGATCTTGACATCATTTCTTGCAAGGTCGCACAGAGTTTTCAGGAAATTTTCCTCTCCTCTCCACAATTTAACCACAACGTTACCCACCTCCAAGTTGGCCAAATGATCCGCAAGTTTTTTCCTTCTCGAAAAATGTGCGATATCTTGAAATACTGCAAGTCGGCTATCATTTCAAGGCAATCCTTGATTAAGTTTGAAATAGTCCACATAGGCACCATACATCCCTTAATGCATTTGACAATGTTAAGCGAGTCACTTTCTAGCCAGACCCGTTTGAACCCCTCCTTGCTCGCCATGCGTAGTCCTATGTAGGAGGCATTGGCCTCCACAAAATCATTAGTTGTGGTGCCCAAAAGGGAGCACCACCGTAGAGACTAGAGAAGCCAAATGGTTCCTTGCCACTCCCCCATAGCCAGTCATCCCAGGATTTCCTTTGGCCACCCCGTCGATATTAATTTTGATCCACCCTAGAAGGGACGGATTCCAAGAAACATTCTCTTTGGTATGTTTAATTTTATAAATAGAGATCGATATATTCCAGCATATCTACCACCGCTTGATAGTATCCCATTACTCCTGGCTAGACTCAAGAGTCCAGGATCATTTTTCCCACTAGGATAGTAATTAAGAAAATTATCCTTAATAGCATTCCTTATTCTAATAGCCACCACAAGAGCAATGGACTCCATATCTTTGAAAACCTTATTATTTATTTCCTTCCACAAACCCCAAGCAATATGAGGTAGGGATAAGTTCCATAGAATACCAATCGCATGGTTGTCATAAGGGCACTTCCATTGGAACCAAAAGTTCTGAATAGAATCAGGGGGGGACCCAATTAATATTCCACGGGTTGAAAAAGAAGGCCTAGATGTCCCTAGCATAGGAGCAATGTAAGAGTAGATGATCAACATTTTTTGCTTCTTCTTTACATAAAAAACATCTATTACTAATGGGGATCCCACGTTTATAGAGATTATCAATGGTAGAGATCTTATTTTGCATGAATAACCAGAAGAATATATTAACTTTAGGAATTGAGAGTTTATTCCAAGCTCTAGCCCAAAAGGGGGGAGGAGAAAAAGACTTGGTGATGATTCAGAAAGCATCTGTCACCAAAAAATGCCCCGAGGTAGAACCATTCCATATAGCCACATCTTCCACCAGAGGATGGAATGATGATCAGGTTCAGCCAAGAGTACAAAGCAGCCAAAGAAGCATCCAAGGTTCTAAGGTCCACCCAAACTCCATTACTCATATAATCTGCAACCCAAGTTGCAATGAGATTAATGCATTTCTCTTTGAATTATGAAGCCCACACTGAATTAGACAAAGGCCCCTCTCCTGTCCACCAATCATCCCAAAACCTTATATTTCTACCATTTTCTAGAACCCATCGGCTTCCCTGAGAAATAATGAAAGAGGATCTGAAGAAATTATTCCAAATATGAGAGACAGAAGTCGGGAGGGAATAATTTTCCAACATTCTTTGGAAATCATGAATTTGGTATTAGTCCTTGAAAATATCGATCAATTCATTGTTCTCCTTTAAACATCTCCATAGCTACTTAGCCATTAAAGCTCTATTAAAGTCTCTTAGATGTCTGATATCCAGGCCTCCTCTATTTCTAGGCAAACAAACCTGATCCCAGGTGAACAAATGAAGCCTACTCTTGGATTTAGAACCTGACCAAAGCAATTTCTTTTGTATACTTTCATTCTATCAGCAAATTTGGCCAGGATTTTAAATAGACTCATAGCATACACGGGAAGGTTCTAAAGAAAAGCCTTAATTAATTGAAGTTTACCCACTTGGCTTAACAAAGCTCCTTTCCAACCAGCCAGCTTCATTTGAAATCTATCAATCAGACTAGACCAGAAGGAGTCCGAGGTAGGTCCCACACAAAAGGGCAGACCCAAATATGAATAAGGGAGAACACCCATTTTGCAGCCCAAAATATTGGCAATCTTCATTTTTCTATTCTCAGAAGTATTCATGAAGAAAATGGAGCTTTTAGACAGACTGACTTTTTTCCCCGATCCTTTCTCATAAGTATCTAGGATAGCTTTAATAGTATTTGCTTCTTTAATCAAACTTTCCCCCATCAGTAGTGTATCATCAACAAATTGATGGTGGGAGCAAATAGCAGCTTGGGAAGAAGGTTGTAAACCCCTCAAATTGCTCTTCCTAACATCTCTCTGGATAGTTTTTTCGAAAGCTTCACTCATCAGAATAAAGAGAAACGGGGAGAGAGGATCCCCTTGTCTAATACCCCATGACGCCAAAAACAAACAGACATCGAACCATTGACCAAAACCTAAAATTTGGGAGTGGTAACACACTGATTGACAAGCTAGATGAAATGGTTACCAAAACCAAAGGATTGAAGCACTTTAAACAACAAAATCCAATTGACCTGATCATAAGATTTGAGAAGATCCAACTTCAACAAGAAGCCCGATTTCTTAAAGAATGGATATTCTCATGGACAACAATAATAGAATCCAAAATCTATCTACCAGGTACGAAACCATTCTGATGCTTCGAAATCAAAGAATGCAGCAAATTTTTAAGCCTAAACACAATGATCTTGGTAAAGATTTTATAGATCGAGTTACATAAACTAATGGGTCTAAAGTCCTGAAAGGAATAGGCATCAGGTTTCTTAGGGATCAGGACAAAAAAAGGTAGCATTCAGTTCCTTAAGAAGAGATCAGGAAACAAAGAACTCTCTAGCAGCATCCACAACATTCGAACCAATAATCTGCCAAAAAGTTTGAAAAACATAGGGAAACCGTCAGGGCCAAGAACTTTATTACCTTCACAGGAAAAGTCTGCAGCTCTAACCTCATCATGAGATGGGATTATGGTTAGCTCCTTATTCATGTCTTGGGAAACAGTACATCTAAACTTCGACAGGATCTCATCTTGAGCATTAACATCCTGACAGCCATCATCCGAAAGAAGAGTGGAAAAATATATAATGGCTTCCTAGTTTAACTCCTCATGCTTATCAATCCAGCCATGATCCACTAAAATTTTATTGATTTTGTTTGAGGCCCTATGTTTGAGGATAGTCATATGAAAAAACTTCATGTTTTTGTGACCAGATTTGAGCCATAAATCTTTGGACCTTTGATTCCAGAATTCCTCCTCCTTAGAGATGATATCATGAATCTTGGTAAGTAACTCAACTTCTTTATCCATAACCATAGGATCATACCCCACATCTTGAATCTGAGACTGTACATCATCCAAATCTTTCTTAAGGTTTTCTTTTATCTGAAAAATATTGCTGAAGGAAACTTTATTCCAAAGTTGGATATTGGAAATAATATTGGCTAGTTTATTAGCCACTCTAAACATTGCAGTTCCCTGAATGTCAACATTCCACCATTTAGAAATATTGTCATAAATATCCAGAGCTAAAAGCCACATCTTCTCAAACCTTAAGGGGAAGGCCTTCCTCCCAGTCAAAGGGGATATAATCAGAAAAATCGGGAAATGATTAGACCCAATTCTGGACAACACATTTAATCTACAAGAAGCATTATGAATCCACTCAGGATAAATAATACCTCTGTCCAGTCTGACTTGGATGAGGCCCCCCCCACTTCTACTGTTGGAACAAGTGAATTTAGCTCCAAGGAGATTAATGTCTAACAAACACAGAGAGTTAATCATATCCACCAAGTCCTCCCTACTTTCTTCCAAAACAAGCATCCCATCAGCCTTTTCCATACTAGATAATGGGGTATTAAAATCCCCCAATAGAATCCATTTCCCATTTGGGAAAGCCATTCTAGCATTAATAATAGAGGACCCGAGCATTTTTATAGCGTTTTTCCCATTTGGACCATAGATATTAGAAATGATCCAAGATGATCCATCAGATAGACTAGTAAATCTAGTGGCAATGTGATTAGGAGAAGTAAAGACAACCTTACCCAAAAGCCATCTAGGATTGCACAAAGTGGCAGTACCACCATAAGCCCCATTAGCATTAGCACAACTAGTTCCACAATCTCTAAAAATAACCAATTTGATCTTTTCCACTCTACAACCAGGCATTTTGGTTTCTTGAACAAGAATATATCTAGCTTGTGATCTCTAACTAGGTTGGATAGAAGATCATGTTTGTGGGAATGATTCAATCCCCTAATATTCCATGAAATGACTTTCATTTGACTAGATGGGGGGAACCAATCCCCATGTCTTGTAGTGTTATTTGGACTCCATAAACAATGGAATACTGACTATTGTTGTCTCTACTAATCGCATTGGGAGGCCTCCCCACTACCCTCAAATCAGATCCACAATCCGCCTTTTGTTTGTTTCTAGTCTTAACACCACTAGAAACCAGTGTTAATAAATGACCATTTGGGGAGTTCCTTTTTTTGTGCTTAGTTTTTACCTCAATAAACAGATTTGGATTATCATCATCCTGGGTCACATCGTCAGTAATGTTTGAATCCAATAAATTCCCAACATCAACAACAAGGTGGATGCAAGGATCCTTAACCCTATGAACCTCCGTCATAGACTTATCCCCATTAGAAATCTCCTCAGGCTTCAAGCTTCCCCCTGCATCCCCCCCCCCTCATTCAAGGGATCTAGGTTTGAAGGATTTGGATCTGGACCAACCTGAACACATGGGATATTATTCATTCCATCCATACATGGAGTGGGATCTAAGGACGGAGACTCCACCAAATCCACCCCCTTTGTCTCATTTTTCTTCTTCCAACTCCTCTTAGGCATAGGCTTAGAAGGGCATTCCCTGGCCCAATGACCAACTTTTTTACAATGGAAACAAGTAAAGGGAATAGATTCATACTCGACTTTCTAAACCCATTTGCCCAGCTTAGAGAAGGGGCCAATCTCCTTTGGCAAATTAGCAGATTGTTTAACATTCACACAGATTCTAGCATACACTAGACGCGTCTTCGCAGAGGTCACTGGGTCAACTGAAAGGAGCTCACCAAAGCATCCAACAATCCCAGCAAAGATTTCTTCACCCTAGAACTCCATAGGAAAATTTGGTAGCCGCACCCAAATAGGGGCCTCATTACATTCCCATTCCTTTGGGTTAAAGCCTAGTTCCCATTTCTTGAGAGCCAACGATGATTTGCCTAACATCCAGGGACCACCCGCTAAGAAAGATCGAAGGTCCTCCTCACAGGCAAAGGAGAAGGAGAAAAAACCATTAGACATGGAAACCACATCAATTTGACCCTTTCCCTTCCATTTACGAGACACCGAATCCCTAACAGCTTCAATATTAGGTCGAGGGCCAATAAACTTGCCAACCAAGACAGGGGCCAGATTAGCCATATTCTTTTCCACGATACAATCTGGAATAGAAATTGAACAAGAGCCAAACTTCAGGTCCACTTTATGGGGAAGAGGCGCAATAGCCTTGCATTTGAGGTTTGACCCAAATAAAGTAGACCATTTTCTGTTGCAGTCTAGAGATCCCGGTTTCCTAAGATTCTCCACAAACTTTCTGGGACCCTCCCCACCACAAGGTAAAACAGTAAAGTCAGTTTTTTCTTTTGTTGGTACCGGCAAGGTGTCCCCATCCCAAAACCCGTTGAGACTGCCATCAGAAGCTTTAGGTTTTGTTTCTCCCATGGATTACATCACGTGGGAGCCTCCGAAACCTTCATCACCCAATCTTCCCGCTCCTGCTCCTGCTCCATTCGAATTCAAACCAGTCACTCCAGTTGTTCCCGCCATTCCCACCTCTCTAGCTACTTACATTAATAAAATATAATAACTTTATTTTTTATATTTCAAGTTTTTGTTCTTTTCTTGAGTTGCTTCCTATTTTAAATTTCTATTACTATTCTCCAACAATTAGTGATAGATGTATTTACAAGTGATCATACCTACTAGCAATAATTAATTAATTGCAAATTACGTCCCACATTTCATTTGAATTACTTACAATTGTTGGCACATAATAAAAGTTCTAACTAATATTTTTACTACACCAATAATAGGAGGTAAATTTTTTAAAAAATTATGGATTTGCTCCTCCTTATCTCAGTCGGTGGTTCCCAAGAACACTCTCCCTCTTCACCAGTGTTTAATTCTAAGACTTTATAAGTTTCATTTGGCTTCAACCTTACCTAGTGGGGCCCGTATGACCTCCTCTGGTCCTCTGTCTTCAAGTAGCTTCTTTATAGTGGTTATGTAAGAGGTCCAGGCCTATCTTGCTTTAATCAATCATAACTAAACCAATAATAGGAACTATATGTTTATATCAATAATTATTACCATTTTACATAAATTCATTATAATTTTTTAGCTTAGTAATAACTAAAAAATCTTTAATTCACTCATTCTAATCCACATTTATATTTATGTTTGTAAAAATAAATGTTATTTTTAGATTATTGGCATTTTACAAGTCGTATAGAATATTGCTCATATTTTGTATCCCTTTTTACTCACCACCATTCATTCTTTCTAATTATGTAGAGAGTAAACTTCCATAAGACATTATCTTGTTGTAAAACATCAAAACAAGAAAATTGACATGTATTATTCAAAAAATATGTATAACCTATCTAAATGTATTACACTTCAAAAAATTAATTCATCTTGGAAACAACTATGTTGTATCTTCAACATTAATTATACATGGTTAAATAGGTATTATTGTTTCAACTTCATTTGCAATGTCTGCTTCATAAGGTAAAGTTTTATAGTTTACATTCATTGCGTAATAGTTTCCATATGTATTTCAATTTTTATAGGAATAATTTACTATCCCGCGGAAATGAATTATTTGATTGAAAATGCAATCAAGATGATCGGTGATGGAAACCTAAAGTTGCAACCACATTTGCAAGTATTAAGTATGGCAAGTTTGGGGATGACCATCGATCAACAAATTGATTTTAAAATAGACCTCTCTATTGGATTTCACAAGCAAAAGGATACACTTAGAAAAAAAATACAATGATTCCATAAAGTCAATACAAATCCCTAAGGGATCTACACTTCTACCCATCAAATATAGTTGCCATATTATTCGCAATTCAAGGTGAGCCACAATGTTTGATTGATTTTCTAACAATTGTCGATCAATTTTGTGTAAATTAGCAAATTCTTGGACCCACTATGTAAAACTTGTTGCAATTTTAGCCCTCCAAACTAGTTTATATACACAAGGACATGAGATTTTAAGCTCACAAAGATTTTAAAAATTATAAAGAAAGTGACAAATGATACAAGGTTAACACTTGACTTGAATTAGTTAGATATTTTTTCACATTTTTTTAGAAAATCCTAATCTAGAGTTGGGTTAACGAATAATAGATGTGTAGGAAGATATAAAACTGAATTAATGGAGTTCTCTTATAAATATCTCAAATACTTCATCAATAAATGTAAACACAGATATCCAAACATAGACATGTTTTTTAAAACATAAAACACCACAATCAAAATATGTGATTTCAACATATAAAATCACAAAATTTGACATCAACCTAGATAAAATGGAGCGAAAAGGATCTTTTTTATATCATGTGTCATGTGAGATGTGTCTATCTTAAAACCACGCATGATCTGAGTCCATCCTTAATTACTTTCCACACCTTGACATAAACAACATTTCTGTCGGTTTATTTATAGCTTGTTCTTACCCAAGTTACAAATGCCCCTTTGAAAAATGTTCACTTTTACATTCAAGAAAATTAGGAAATCCCTGTCAAACTTTTTGATACCAGTTTTATACCTAAACAAGATCTTAACACACAAATTTATGATCTTTCCTTTTAAATATTAAAATGTTAGAAAATGCGCAGTTTGCATTGATACAAAGAAATAGCGGTCATGGGTTTTGCTAATTTGAAAGTTAGGAACCCCTGGCCAGACAATCTGAGTGTGGCGATGGAAATTCACGAGATACATGATGTGAAGGCGGCTGAAAAAATATATTGCAATCTGTGTGGGGGAGCTTGACACCTTCTGATTATAGTCTTTGAATAAATACTGTAGTATTAATCTAGTGTCTGAACGTTAGGTTTGAAAACAACAACGCGGGAAGAACAAGGGAAGTCAAAGCCTTATATGCCCAATTCTCGTCAACAAGAAGAAGTTCAGGTTGGAAGATTGAAATTCTACTTTGTCTGCTATTGTAGTGCGTGATTGTCTGCTATTGTAGTGCGTGATTTTCTATTTATAAGGTGCTCGTCTTAAACCTTGTATTCATCCTCGAACGCTTTGTCTGGCCGATCATTGTTTGACATCCCAGAAATCAGACACAATTATTTGATTGATTCCTTAATTTCTATCAGCCAATCAATGGCCGTATTTCCATTGCCCCAGCTTGAAGATAATGCTGTATAATTACCCAGTTCCCAAACTAACTCAACGCAGCCTCAGCTATGTGACGTATGGAGAGATATACAAGGTGCCCATAATTGGAATGGTTTGCTTGATCCCATGGTGCCCAATTTGAAAGCTGAAGCTCTCAGATATGGGAATTTGGCACAGCTTTGTTACGACGCATTTGATGGCAAAAGCTACTCCAAAAACTACGGCACATGTTATCACAGTAAAAGAGATCTGTTCAATAAGATGGGCATGTCTGAAAGTGGCTACCAAGTCACTAAATATGTTTACGCCAATACTAATCTGTTAAATCAAGTTTTTGGTGAGAAACCAAAAGACCAAGGTGTTTGGTTGGGTTTTATTGCAGTTTGCACGGATCCAAATGAGATAAGAAGGCTTGGACGACGAGACATAGTGATTGCATGGAGAGGAACTCAGACTGCTGAAGAATGGATAGAAGACCTGAGAGATATTCTTGTACCTACAAGATTATCCTATAGATGCAAGAGGACAGGCAAAAACCAAGAGCATCATTTCGCGGATGGAGTACTAATTGAGAGAGGATTCCTGAGCTGCTATACTTCAACTGTCCGTCACCGTCAAGGCGCTGCAGGAGCCACTGTGAACACCAGCACCAGAGATTTGGTAGTCTCAGAGATAGAACGATTGATTCAAGTTTATGAAAAAGAGATGGACAATTTAAGCATAACATTTACGGGACAGAGCTTAGGAGCTGCACTTGCAACCTTGAGCGCTTATGATATCAAACAAATGCTTTGCACCAAGCATAATTTTCATCAAATTCCCGTCACCGTCTTCGCTTTTGCCTCTCCCCGGGTGGGAAATCTTGCGTTTGCTAAACGGGTGGAGGAGATTGGAGTGAAAGTGCTGAGGTTTGTGAACAAGCGTGACGTGGTTCCCAAAGTGCCCGGAGTTTGTATGAACGAGAACGTGGGATGCCTCAGCAAATTGCTGCATTGGCTTCCGTGGACATACTTTCATGTTGGCTTCGAGCTTCCTTTACACAACAATTCTCCATTCATTCAGCACACCCATAATCTTGCCTACTTTCATAATTTAGAGCTTTACTTGCATTTACTGGACGGGTATGTTGGAAGTAAGCAGCCGTTTTCTTGGAGTGGAAGAGATCATGCTCTGGTTAATAAGAGCTGTGATTTATTGCGCGAGAAATATGAAATTCCTCCAAAATGGTGGCAGGAACAGAACAAGGGCCTCGTTAAAGGTCCAGATGGCAAATGGACGCAGCCATCAGAAGAGGAATAATTCATGTCTCACTCAACTCCAGATGACATCAACGTCCAACGTTCTGCGCCGCAATGTCACCACAACTGTGTTGGTTATTGAATTATTCTTTTTATCTGGATGTATATATTTAACATGTTGTCACATTCATTATTGAATTAATTTAACTTCAAAGCTTAACCTTTAGCGTGAAATGAAATCAACTATGCAGGAGTTCATAGCTGTGGATGATACAAATTAGCTTTTGATTGTCATAGAAAACAATCACGTGTCATCAGTAATCTGATAGATAATAAAAGTACGCGTAAATCAGTATTGATTTTAATTATGAACATTGCTATTAAACAAGAGATAATACGCCTCAGCTCTGTTGTAGCCCAAAATACCTTCATACAAAATTTGTAAAAATAGTCAACAAGGGTAAGTTCTCAAATCTTTCTCTAATCCTCAGAATTAGTGACAATATGAATGTTCTAGTGCTATCTAAATCTACCGAGAACTTTAGTTGAGGATTGCATGTATGCATGCCATACTATCTATAATTATGAGATTACCAAATATTTGGTTTCTAGGTATATAGCTCTACACTAGCACATTTTATTGTCGCTCAATTGCACCCATACTTTAAGATTATACAAGTATACATCCAACACATTATAATTCTAAAACAATGATTGTCTAGGGATGTGACAATTATTGTGGAGGCTACTATGGTAATGCCGCAACTTCCCCATGATGGGGAGGCATTGCATTTAATTTATGAGAGCTTGAAGAAGACATAAGGGACTACAAAGAATCAAGTTAGCTTTCTTGATAAGGAACTAAATTGTGATGGTGAAAATATTGAGCTTCCTTCTTTACCAATCAATCTTATCAACTATCAACAAAATATAAAGGATGCATTTTTTATTCTTGATTTCATTTTTTGATTAAATCGTGAATGACAAGTGTATGATTTTAAGTTAGGAGCTTTACATGAGCTGAATACCAAATCCTTGAAATCAATTATGTATAATCCAAGGAAACTATAATACAATATCAAATAGCCAATTTTATTGGACAATAATTTCTTAAGTACTCTTTCTTTCTTATATATTTAATCATTTATTAAAATGCCACTTTTTGCCTAGTATTTTTGCAATCAGCCTACATACGAAATTTCATGGACTTGCTAAAGATGACCATAGATTCGGTTTGGACACATGCAATCTCCAAAATCTACTAATACTTTTTAGTTTTTTGGACTCGTTCCTTAGACAACAACATACAATGATAATATTGCACAATTATGAGTAACCCTTTCGGCTTACCAAATTTCTCATAGATAGATTGTTATCCATAGAATTTTTTCAATAACTTAGCAATATTACTCAATATGTATGGAGTTTTTAAAAAGGAAACGTTCTTTATTTTAGATCCACTTCTATTTGGATGGGAGTACAATAAAAAAAATGGGAAGCAAATCTTGAACCTCCTAAGATTCAAGTTAACGTAATTCAACCTAGAGATCATAGAGGACTTTTGGAAATAGGACCCTAAAAGTTTCAATTCTAGTAGGATAAAAAATTTAAGAACGAATCAGATTTTTATACATAAAAGTTAGCCTAAAATAGAAATAAGCTAGTGTTTGAGTAGCAAACTGTAGGATGTATATAAATAAAACAATTATCTATTCACTATCCTCCTCCCCTTTAAATATTACATACTATAATGTCTATTTTTTGTGCAAAATGAGTATCAAGCTCCACTTGAAGGAAGAACCATAAAAGTAAAGGTTGGACTAAGAAATAAATCATTTACCTTATTGGAAGTACAATTAAAAAATACACAAGATGTATATGAGTATTTTAAAACGTCGCTATTTATAAAACTTATGGGATAGTATCAAACTATCAGAATGCCTCATGGAATTTAGATTTCACCTTTGAAGGACTCATAGAGCGATTCGAACAAATTTGTGAGACACGAGAGCTACTATCCAACAACAACTCAAACTGCGCAAAATTTAGACGAGAACAACGCTCATGAGTAGCGGATTGCACCTAGTATTCAAAAACATTCCTGAAACTAAGCACAATCATACATGAACTGAACATAACGTCCAAAGTGGGTCCAAAGTGAGTGTGAAATTGTATTTGTAAGCAATCGACTACACTACACTATCAAGTGATCCATGCCCATCAATCAATTGGAATTAACTTCCTAGAAGTTGCATTCAAGATTTATGAGTAATATTTCACTTAGCTTTCCTGACCTAATAGATCAAGCAAAAACACCTTGTTTAGATGTACACAATGTCTAGGCCTATGACGTTCAATTAAAAAAACCAACATTAAATGAGTTCCATGCAAATTATGTTTCAAAACTATATATAAAATATGCAATATTCTAATAGCATTAAATCCTCTATTAACAATGAGTATTTGTAGCTACAATTGCTAGATTACATAGATAAATTATTATTGCATATATATTAATTTTTTATAAAAATATCCAAATACACTATAATATACACACTAAAAAACACTAATAGAGTAGAAATATTCCTTGCAGCCATATGATGGCATCTCATACCCTATCATATTCTAGACACAGAGACTTACATATGAAGAGAAATAAAACTGCATAAAAAGATTCAATAACTATGTATACCTAGCTCGTGGTAAACCTGTCCACAATCTTCACATTAGCCAAATAGAATTCCTTAACAGCCATATTCTATGATTACATCCTACGGCACTAAAAAATGGAGCCTCGTAGCACCCAAAAACTAATTTAAAAAACACCCAAAAAATAGAGTCATTCAGATGGCAATATAAAAGCATGTAAATGCACTAATCTTCCATTGAGATTGAAGGATAATTGCTTCCCTTTGCCTGACTATAACCTCTCCTACACCTAAACCAAGAGTTCATCCTCAATTTCCTCCTTATGAGATAGGATATCAGTAGAAAATATAGTTAGGCAGTCTTATTCTAGACTTGCTTGTAATCCATTAGAGTGACACCTTTCTTTCTAACAAACATACTGAATGATACAACATGAACTAGAAAATATGATGTTTTTTTACTAAATGATACAATATGTTACAAATATGGAGACAAACATATCAAAATAAAGTACTCATGAAATAAGTTCACTAACAACATATATGTTGCTTTCTAATCAACAAAATATCACCAAATACCTCAATATGAAAACTCTTCTATAAAATGCATGCAAAATATTTGTCTTAATGACAATTCTCTAAAATTGGGGAAAATTATAAAAAAAGAGTTGCTACATCTGAGGTGGTATCTTACATAGGTATTAGAGCTAGCGGTCTTGCCAACCTGTTGGGAGACTACCATCTATTAAAGTTTCTTGAGTTGCATGACATTTTGGAAAACATTCAAACTTGGTATATTATTGCATCTAAAGAAAATTAGATTGTGGGTCACTTATCAAAATATTTCAGTGATTTGATGAAGTGTATTCAACCTAGGAAATTATAGAAAGAAAAGTGGAAATTTGGCTCTTAATGATTGGAATAAAGTTGGAGTCTCCAATTTCTAGATAATTTTCTTATCAAGCTGATGTAATTGGAATTATGTTTGTCTAAGGTAGAACAATTATATTGCAGGATGTTGAATTGGTCCAACGGAAGCTTATGGAACATCCTCATGAGGATTAAGACTTGAAGTTGCCTCTTGTCTCAATGAGTTCCTAAGAATTACAATTCATATAACACTATATAATAATGATATAATGATGATGATTTTATAGATTATTATTAAAGAATTTCATGGGTTGTGTGGTACCAGAAGCCACTCTTTTGATAAGAGGGCTCAAAGTTTAAAAGTTATGGATAAGGTGAGATCATTTTTTAATTTTTATTGATCTCAAGTGCAATAATTTAATTATTTGAATGTTCCAATGATTCTTTACCAAAATAAAAAAACATCATGCATAAAATGTTAAGGCATCCATGTTAACTATTTTTTGCTTGATTTCAAATGAAGATGATGATATCTCTAAGAAGGTACAATTTTAATTTTTGGCCATTTTTAGAAAGGAACAAGATGTCTCACATATAGCTCGTAGGTTCTCATAAAAATTAGTAGAGTAAAAAATTGAGAAGCTTAAAAACTAGCTGACAAAATAGGAAGTGATTTCTTTTGGTTTACAACATACAAGATCCCACAAAAATAGATAGGAGTAAAAAGAGAAGTGATGTTTCACATGTCAAGAGGCTTGGACACTCAATCACATATGTGGTCCAATTGATAAATAAAATTAAATAGTACATTATAAATTGAAGCTAAGAATATTGCAGACATATTAGCTTGTTGTTATTGAACCATTCACGAAGTAGGAAAAGAAACAAAGGGCAAAGAAACTCAAGTAGGTGATTTAAGATCTTGAATAAATCCAAGAAGACTTTAGCTTCAAGTAGAGTCCTAATTTGACATGTTCAAATTTTGGACGTTAGGATGGTTGGTTTGAATTAGAAAGTGGTAATAACTTTTAAGTTTATTGATAGCCCATTGTTTGTTATGAGTGCTAATTTGACTTTCTAAAATCCACTCTTTGAGTTGGATGATGAGGTGACATCTAGTTGTTGATGAAACCAATGGGATGTGGGATTAAGGTGTTGTTTGTGGTCCTATGAGGTGGAGCCAATTGAATTGTCTATTGACCCACCCAAAATCATTGAGTCTTTACTTCTTGTAATGGACTATTATAGATTGAATTATCATGGGTTGACAGTTGAACTTGTCGGTTTATGACAAGAAAGGGAGTACTATTGCACGGTCTATATTTGTTGGGGTGCATACCGTTTTGATTGAATATATAAGTATCATCAAGTGTACTCTTAATGTGGCCCACATAAAATTACTATAGCACAACATCAACATGGTTAATTCACTATTTGGGTTGGTATCTATGCACAAGATGGAATAAGCATATGTCAAGATGTTGTAGAGCTAAAAAGAGATAATACTTGAATAAATTCCACATTATTAAAACTTTCTCACCATGTCAAACCATAAGTAATTTCAATGCCAAATACTAGGTGTGATTCTAATGTATTAATAAAGAACCAAAAATATATATAAATCTCATGCCTCAAACAAAAGCCTTAGACTTATAATATAATCAAGTAACGTATTTAGAACTTCACAAACTCTTGCCAAGGCATTAAAAATATTCCATATGCTCAAATTAAATATTAAATCTTTTTATTCATCATTAGACTTTATGAATCGATTCATTCATATTGAAAGTATATCATTACCAGAGGCAATATAATGCGCATGGAATAAATAGAGAAAAAACCAGTATTAATCTCCAACCTGCAAATTTGTCTCTTAAAAGGACTTCATAAATTTATCAAACTTACTTTCAACCCCCCTATGAAATCTCTAATAAACCATTCAAAATCTGAGATCGTCAATACAATGCAACCGCGAATGCTAATTGAAACTGCTTCAAGAATGAAACTAGGTTTTCATCCAATTCCTCCAAACTTGAGGGTTTCCATACTAGGGCTTCTCAACTAAAATCTAAAATCTTTTCGAGCTATACTAGAGAAAGAATAAACTAAGCATACCCAATAGAGACTCAAAGTGTCTTTTTATAACTCGCCAAGGGAGCTTCTAGAAACCCTTTTAAAATTCTCTTACCTTTTAATATTTGTCTTTTTAAAATGGGAAATAATAAATAGAACCTTTTAATTAAAGTCTTTTTTATAATCTTATTAGATAATTAAATTAAGTTGTTATTAAATTTATGTAATTTTGACAACTTAAATTTTTATTATTTAATTAAATTTAAGGTCCAAATAAAGGGGACATTACACAAATAAATCTTATAGAAGGGATAAGTGTAATGTCCGCATTTTCATGTTATGTAGCTTTGTAGTTGGCTCTAATATTATGGGTGTGTATCGACCATATTAGAGTATTTTTTATGTTACCAACAAGATTGGATGGCCTAAAGGACTTAGAGGGTAGTTTTTGAGGTTATTTTAGACTTTTGGTGTGCTCTCCAATATTCTTGGAGAGAGAATCTATCTATAATAAGTGTCTCGATTATGTTTGGTTATCATCACTCCTATGCAGCCAATTTTAATTTTAATGCATTTAAACCAGTTTTACAACTCGGGTGTAATGTTGACCTATATTTAATTAAATTTATAGAGGTTGTATTGATTTAATTAAAACAATTTAGTGGGCATATTGGTATAATATCTTGTTGGAGAGAGAATGGAAAGTTTTAAAGGTTGGATTTGCCTAACCTTGTACCTAAGGTGCCCAAAATAATTAAATACTTAAATAAAGCACTTTTGGGGGTTATAAGGATTAATTAGTCAATAGGCTACACTTGCAAGAAAGCTTGCACATGGTGAGCTTGACGTTTTTGTCTCACACTCAAAAATTGGTTATTATGTCTTCTTTTTGTTTCTAGACATCTAAAACAACCAACTGTTCCTGTTGATGTTTCAAAGAAGCAATTGTTCTTATCAATGTTTCAAACAAGCAATATTAAAATAATTTTTGGGCAATGTGGGCAAACTGCATAGTATCGGGTGTGAAAACAAACCAACTCACCAGCCTCTCACTTCTCACATCTACTCTCTTTTAAAATGAGACAAATCTTGTCTCGCTAATAGAATCATTGTTCCTCATCTAATCAGCATGAACATAATGCACCCTAGACATGGTTTGTTAGTTGTTTGATCATGAAACATTTTTGAGCTATGTACATGCATTTATGTTCTCAATTACAATCAATCCTTTCAAAAGATATTTGCATTAATGCATTCGTACTACTTTCACCACCTCGATATTATATGAATATTCATTCTATCAACATTTGAAAGAAAGCAGCAACAAGGGTTTAAACAAAGCTAAGAAGAGCGGGAGAAGCAGGCAGTTTGTTGGGAGAAGTGTGATTTTGAAACATTTGAAGTTGACACAGCCCGGGTAGGGGATGGATCTGAGAACGGGCAGGGTGATGCGACACAGGATTCGAGTGGACAATAGGGGAAGGAAGAACCCAGATATTGTGACCTGACTAAAAACATTCAGGAGGACTCGGGTGGTAAGAGTCGGTATGATAACGAGAGACACAGGGTGTATCACTGGGGGAAGGATGAGGAAAAGACAAATCAGGAGACCTCCCCTTCATCATATCTTACACCAAAACCAATAGTTCATCCTCAAATTTCTCCTTATGGGATAGGATATCATTAGAAAATATAGTTAGGCAGTCTGATTCTAGACTTGCTTGTAATCCATTAGAGAGACACCTTTTTTTTTAACAAACATACCGAATGATACAATATGTTAAAAAATGATAATCTTTTTTAGTAGATGGTACAATATGTTACAATTATGGACACAAACATATCAAACTATAGTACTCATGAATGAAATTCATCAAGCAACATATATGTTGCATTGTTTTCAACAAACTATCACCAAATACCTCAATATGAAATCTCTTCCATAGAATGCGTGCAAACTATTTGTCTTAATGATAATTCTCTAAAATTGGGGAAAAATTACAAAAAAATGTTGCTACAACTGATGTGGTTTCCTACACAGGTATTAGAGGTAGTGGTCTTGCCAACCTGTTGGGAGACTAGCATCTATTAAACTTTCTTGAGTTGCATGACATTTTGGAAAACATTTAAACTTGGTAAATTATTGCATCTAAAGAAAATTAGATTGTCGGCCATTTATCAAAATATTTCAATGATTAAATGAAGTGTATTCGGCCTAGGCAATTATAGACAGAAAAGGAAGTGGAAAATTGGCTCTTAATGATTGGAATAGAATTGGAGTTTGTGCAATTTATAGATAATTTTCTTATTAAGCTGCTATAATTGGAATTATGTTTTTCTAAGGTAGAACAGTTATATTGCAGGATGTTGAATTGGTCCAACAGAAGCTTATGGAACATCCTCGTGAGGATTAAAACTTGAAGTTACCTCTTGTCTCAGTAAATTCTTAAGAATTATAGCTCATATAACACTATATAATAATGATTTTATAGATTATTATTAAAATATTTCATGGGTTGGGTGGTACTAAAAGCCCTTCTTTTGATAAGAGGGCTCAAAGTTTAAAATTTATGGACAAGGTGAGATCATTCGTTATTTTTATTGATCTCGAGTGTAATAATTTAATTCTCCGAATGTTCCAATGATTATTTACCAAAATAAAAAAATATCATGCATAAAATGTTAAGGCATCCATGTTAATTATTTTTTGCTTGATTTTAAATGAAGATGATGAATCTCTAAGTGGGTAAAATTTCAAATTTTGGCCATTTTTAGAAAGGAACAAGATGTCTCACATATAGCTTGTGAGTTCTCATAAAAATTAGTAGAGTAGAGAATTGAGAAGCTTAAAAACTAGTTCACTAAAAAGGAAATAATTTATTTTGGTTTACAGGATAGAAGATTCACCAAAAAATAGATAGTAAAAAAAATAGAAGTGATGTTTCACATGTCAAGACGCTTGGACACTCAATCAAATATGTGGTCCAATCAATAAATAAAATTAAATATTACATTATAAATTGAAGCTAAGAATATTGCAGTAGTTGATGAATTTTATTTTGACCAAGGGATTGTTCTAACTTGTGAGCCTAAACTATGTAAAGAGTATGACATTAAGGTGCTGATTTGGAGGACCAATTAGAAAATTCTTTTCAAGATGCTAGTTTTGAGACACATAGTCTGAAGAATTTGTTGAAGGTCGGTGAGGATATAATTGTGGTACCCTTATTCTATTTTGATGACACTCACAAGATCATGGAAGTCCTCTATTTGAAGGACCTAATTTAGAGAAGACATTTGGGGATGGAAGGTAAATTTAATCTTGCAAATTTATGAGTGGTAAAAGAAGCTTTACAGTCCATCAAATATGGTTAGGATTACTTTTAGAGAGATATGAAATCATAAAAATTACTGAAGCTTTTGCTAATTCATTGAAAATTAAATAAGATGAAGTTAATAAGCTCACCTTGGACCTTAAGGATAGTAAGGAGGCCTTGGAGAATACACAAATGATTCCTCTAGAAGCAAAATATTAGCTTGTTGTTACTCAATAGTTCACGGAGTAGGAAAAGAAAGAAAGGGAAAAGGAACTCAAGTAGGTGATTGAAGATCTTGAATAAATCCAAGAAGACTTTAGCTTCAAGTAGAGTCCTAATTTGACATGTTCAAATTTTGGACGTTAGGATGGTTGGTTTGAATTAGAGAGTGGTAATAACTGTTAAGTTTATTGATAGCCCATTGTTTGTTATGAGTGCTAATTTGACTTTCAATAATCTACTCTTTGAGTTGGATGATGAGGTGACTTCTAGTTGTTGATGACACCAATGGGATGTGGGATTAACGTGTTGTGTGTGGTCCTATGAGGTGGAGACAATTGAGTTGTCTATTGACCCACCCAAGATCATTGAATCTTTACTTCTTGTAAACGACTATTATAGATTGAATTATCATGGGTTGACAGCTGAACTTATCAGTTTACGACAAGAAAGGGAGTACTATTGCACGGTCTATATTTGCTGGGGTGCATACCATTTTGATTGAATAAATAAGTATCATCAAGTGTACTCTTAATGTGGCCCACATAAAATTACTATAGCACAACATCAACATGGTGAATTCACTATTTGGGTTGGTATCTATGCACAAGATGTTGTAGAACTAAAAAGAGATAATACTTGAATAAATTCTACACTATTAAAACTTTCTCACCATGTCAAACCATAAGTAATTGAAGATAATAATATTGCAGTAGTTGATGAATTTTATTCTTACCAAGGGATTCTTCTAACTTGTGAGTGTAAACTATGTAAAGAGTATGACATTAAGGTGGCTGATTTGGAGGACCAATTAGAAAATTCTTTTCAAGATGCTCGTTTTGAACACATAGTCTGAAGAATTAGTTGAAGGTCATTGAGGATATAATTGTAGTTTCCTTATTCTATTTTGATGACACTCACAAGATCATGGAAGTCCTCTATTAGAAGGACCTAATTTAGAGAAGACATAGGGAGATGGATGGTAAATTTAATCTTGCAAATTTATGAGTGGTAAAAGAAGCTTTAGGGTCAATCAAATATGGTTGCAATTACTTTTAGATAGAGATGAAATCATAAAAATTACTGAAGTTTTTGCTAATCCATTGAAAGTAAAATAAGATGAAGTTAATAAGATAACCTTGGAGCTTACGGATATTAAGGAGGCCTTGGAGAATACACAAACCATGCTTCTAGAAGCCAAAAATTAGCTTGTTGTTACTGAACAATTCACAAAGTAAGAAAACAAAGAAAGGGCAAAGAAACTCAAGTAGGTGATTAAAGAGCTTGAATAAATCCAAGAAGACTTTAGCTTCAACTAGAATCCTAATTTGACATGTTCAGATTTTGGACGTTAGGATGGCTAGTCTGAATTAGAAAGTGGTAATAACTTTTCAGTTTATTGATAGCCCATTGTTTGTAATGTGTTCTAATTTGACTTTTAATAATCCACTCTTTTTGTTGGATGATGAGGTGACATTCAATTGTTGATGACACCAATGGGATGTGGGATTAAGGTGTGGTGTGTGCCTATGAGGTGGAACCAATCGAATTGCCTATTGACCCACCCAAGATCATTGAATGTTTACTTCTTGTAATGTACT
The DNA here is from genome assembly GCF_030272615.1 of Cryptomeria japonica. NCBI lineage: Eukaryota > Viridiplantae > Streptophyta > Pinopsida > Cupressales > Cupressaceae > Cryptomeria > Cryptomeria japonica. Next base: position 997,915 of record NW_026728850.1, on the reverse strand, counting down.
ATTATAGCTTAAATCATCATGGGTTGACAGTTGAACTTGTGGGTTTACCACAAGAAAGGGAGTACTATTGCACAGTCTATATTTGATGGGGTGCATACCATTGTGATTTAATATACAAGCATCATCAAGTGTACTCTTAATGGGGCCCACATAAAATCATTGTAGCACAACATCAACATGGTGAATTCACTATTTGGGTTGGTATCTATGCACAAGATGGAATAAGAATACCTCAAGAAGTTGTAGAACTAAAAAGAGATAATACTTGATTAAATTCCACATTCTTAAAACTTTCTCACCATGTCAAACCATAGGTAATTCCAATGCCAAACATTAGGTGTGATTCTAATGTATTTATAAACCACCAAAAGATTAAAGAAATCTCATGCCTCAAATAAAAGCCTTAGACTTATAATATAATCAAGTCACGTATTTAGAACTTCACAAACTCTTGCCAAGGCATTAACAATATTCCATATGCTCAAATTAAATATTAAAGCGTTTTAGTCATCTTTGGACTTTATGAATCAATTCGTTCATATTGAATGTATATCATTACCAAAGGAAATATAATGCTCACAAAATACATAGAGAAAAAAAAAAGTATTAATCACCTACCAGAAAATTTGTCTCTTAAAAGGACTTGATAAATTTATCACACTTATCTACAACCCCACTATGAAATGTCTAACAAACCTTTGAAAATGTGATCAATATAATGCAACCATGGAGCCATGAGAGAGATAGACATAATGACCCATCCTCTAAAAAAAGAAAATAGGGGTTATCATAAAGCTTTCAAGGCTAAAAACATCCACCCCATGGGGATTTGGAAGGATCCCCAAACCCAAAGTGTTGGGTTTTAACCTGGGTACCTAAACCAAGAAAGAAAAACCCAAACAGAAAGTCTAAGGAAAACAGCCATCTCAAACCTCTCCAAGCATCTACTCACAAGAAGATAGGCAAGACTCACCTCCACCTCAATAGGAGTTGGGATTGTTAGGATAACCGGTGAACAAATGAGAGGGGGGGGGTGAATCAATTGTTAACAAATTATAACTTTTAGCCCACAATACAACCTTAAAAAAGTCAAGTACCAATAAAGAACAGACATATGTCGGTAGGAACGGATACTAGTAAACAATACAACTTAACAATTAACCATATAGAACAAATATGAAAAAATGAGAAATGGAGGGAACAGCACAAGCAGAGGGAAATTTGAATTCTGGAAATGGAGGGAATAGCGAGGTTGGGTCCTCTGGTTCTACTGCCTCTGCAGCTCAAGGACAAGCGATGGATGATGAGGATGGGAGACCAGATGGGGACCCACGGCATCGAGACCCTCCTTTGGACCGCAAAAAGATGAAAGATTCTCCAAGATCGGGTCCCGAGGGTGTGAAAGCTGACTTAGAAAAGACTACAGAGGTGAAGGCTCTCAAACCCTAGATTATTCTTTTTGCAAATAAACCAACTGGAAAATTGTCCTTCCCCTTTGTGGAAGACATCTCTGATAGATAAACGGGTAGATTAGCTATTGTTGTTCCAAATTTGGTTATTGATCATAGCATTTCTTTAATGGCCATCTCTCTGTTGGGAAAGTTTGTTGGACCACGACCCAATATTGGGGATGTTAGATCATTTGTTAAGAGAAAATGGAGGCTGAAAGGACAGGTTGATGTTTTAGCCCTGTCAAGGGGTTTTTTTGTTTTTTCCTTTTCTTGTCAGGAAGATATGGAAGCAACATTAAGTGGTGGACCTTGGACGTTTGGTAAATCTTCCCTATCCATGAGAAAATGGTCTCCTAATATGGAACTCAACGATTCCTTCTTTGAATCTGCTCTGATCTGGGTAAGGTTGTCAGGCTTGCCGCTTGAATTATGGGTTGAGGACGTTTTCTCAGGAATAGCGAACTCCTTTGGGGAGCTTGTTGTGATAGATCCAACGACTGCAGCTCGAAAGAGACTGGTTTATGTGCGCATTTGTGTCAATATTTCGCAAAAGATGGATCTTCCTAGCTCTATTGATATAAATTCCAAACTTGGTTTATGGGAATAGACAATAGAGTTTGAGTCCCTCCCCTTTGTGTGCTTTTCCTGTAAGAAAGATGGACACTGGGATAAGGCTTGCCCTAGCAACCCCAAAAAACCTATGAAGGTTAACAATCCCCATAAACACATATGGAAAGAAAAGAATAATATTAAGGTAGATAGTAGAGTGAAAGGAGGAAGTGGAATTCATGGTAACATAAAAGACTTATCAAAAGGTGATAGAAATGCTAACCCTCTTAAGGCTCCCCTTTTGAAGGAAGATAAAAATAATGAAATCAGTGGATTTGAGATCAAATCAGTCAATATTTTTTAGGTCCTACAGACTCAGGAGGATGAGAATGTAATCATTGAAGAGATTCTTGAAGAAGGTGAGATTGAGGATGCAACTGAAGCTCAACATGAGGCCCTTCAATTTTCAGCGATAAAAAGGGATAAACAGAGCCCAAATGATTTGGAAGGACATGAAGTTAATTATGGAAGGAAGAACAAGTTCAGATTGCCTAAGGTTAATCTAAATGCATTACTCCAGAATGTTGGAGTTGACATGCCCACTTCATCCCAGAAAAGAGGAGAACTGTGGAATAACATGCAAGCTGATCTCAGAGATGAACCTGAGGAAGAAATAATAGGGAATGGAAAAAAGAAGGTGGGATGCCCTAATGGGGTGAAAACTAGGACCAGATCCAAGGCAAATATTGGTCTATCCAAATCTCCACAGGGACATAAATCCATGAAATGGCATAGGGACTAGGAGAGTAAGCAAAACATAGCTGATGGAAGGCAGAAAACTATACAGGAATCCTTCCCCTAGGTTTCCAAATGAAGGTAATCTCATGGAACATTCCAGACCTAAATGGTCTCAATAAACAGGATATATTATGGAATCTCATTAGAGACCATAAGTCGGATATTATCCTTGTGCAAAAAACCAAAATGAGTAAGGAGAAAGTTGAGAATTTAAATTTCTTTAAAAATGGAGGGGTCTGTGGTAGTAGCTCGAATGGGGCCTCTGGTGGGGTGGCTATTTTTGGAACAAGAAAACTATTTTAGGAGATATGATTGATGAAGATGATAATATCATATCTATGAAAGTTAAAAGCATCTCTTAAGGAAAGGAATGGGTAGTCACAAATATCTACGCCCCTAATTCCAAAGCTACTAGGAGTAAATTTTGGGATAAAATCCAGCAAAAAAGAAGATCTTTCCCTAAGGACAGTTGGCTGTTGATGGGAGATTTCAATACTCCTTTGCAAGGAACTGAAAAATTTGGAGGAACTCAAGCCCAACTAGATAGCAGATCTGATTTGATGGACTTCATCAATGTCAATGCTCTTATTGATATTGATCTCACTGGAGCTTCTTACACCTGGTCTAATCGCAGGGACAGAGAAGACCTCATTTAGGTAAGGCTTGACAGATCCCTTATTACTTATGATTGGATACTTTCTCATAGATGCTCCTTATCATTTGTCAATAGAATTGGCTCGGATCATTATCCCATTTCCTTTGTTGCTGAGTCCATTAAGAGTAAACAGTGCTTCCCTTTCTGGTTTCAGAAAATGTGGATCTCTCACCCCTCTCTGGAAAAATCCATTGCCAATTGGTGGAATATTGATGTGGATAGAACAGCCATGTACAAAGTTGCTAAAAAACTTAGAAACGTCAAAGATAACATTAAGATCTAGAACAAGAAGGTCTTTGGTGATATTTTTCAATCAAAAAAAAAAGTTGAAGGAGGAATTAGAACATATCTAAAACTCAATACAAAAAGATGGCTGTAAAAGGTATCCCAAGGCTAAGGAAGATGAATATATTATTCAAACTTCACAATATTATTTCTAGGGAGGAAATCTATTGGAGACAGAGATCCAGGGCTATTTGGGTGAAAGTTGGGGATAGCAATACTAATTTTTTCACATGACTTCTATGAAACATAAAGTTGTGAATAGAATTTCCAGATTAATTGCTGAGGACAAAATTATTCTTAAGGAGGATGATATTAGGGATGAAGCTGTTAGTTTCTTTTCTCAACTCCTCACCAGTAGCAAGGAGATTGATTCTGCTAAGCAACAGGATCTGGTTGACATCATCCCCAAGATTATTGATCCTAACCAGAATAAGGCCCTTTTTGTTATCTCCTCTGCTGAGGAAATTAAAAAAATGGTCTTGTCCTTTCAGGGGGATAAGGCTCCGGGATCTGATGACTTCCCCATGTTTTCGCTACTTCAGCAAGAGTTGTTGTCCTTTTCTATTAACAAAGATTTTGATGATGTGTTCCTCTCGAAGAGTAATCCTAGAGGCGACTTCACGGTTGCCTCATCCTATAAAAACACATTTACCCAAATCAGCAACCCAATATGGGGTAAAGTTTGGAATAGAATTCTTATCCCTAAAGTCAACATGTTCTTTTGGCTTGCTACTCACAATAGGATTCTTACTATTGATAACTTGGCCCGAAGAGGTTTTATGTTCCCCAACAGGTGTGAGCTATGTCATAAAGAGGAAGAATTAGTTGATCATCTGTTCATCCATTGCTCCTTCTCTTGGGAAATCTAGAGTAAGTTTTGGGTGAATTGGAAAGTTGATTGGGTTATGCACAACAATCTCAAGGAAATTATTTGGCAATGGATCTTTCCCACCAAATTTCCTCTTATCAAGAACCTTTGGTCCTTAATCCTTCCCATGACTTGTTGGGGCATCTAGAAAGAGAGAAATAACAGAATATTTAGGGAAGCTAAGTGCACTTCTCAAGGGGTCTTTGAAAAAGTTTGCAGGGCTATAAAAGAAAACATAAATATTCCTCACAGGAACAACAAACAATGGTTTTTTGCTGATATGAATGATATTGAAAAAGGCATCCTTATTTAATGGAATTTAATCCACAAAGTCTACAGATATGACAATAAGACAAGGAGAGAAAATATTATTTGGAGATTTCTTTATCATGATTGGGTCAAGGTGAATTTTGATGGAGCTGCTAAAGGCAACCATGGGAAGTCCGGTGGGGGAGGAGTCATCAGAAATGCTCAAGGTGTTTGCATTGCTGCTATTGTTTCTCCTTTTGGAGTCCAAAATAATCATGTGGCTGAAGCTCGGGCTATGCTAAAAAGCCTCCAGCTTGCTCAGGGATTCAATTTTAAAAAAAATTGGTTGGAAGGGGACTCCCTCAATATCATTCAGGCTCTTAAAGGTACTAGTTCTTCCTCTTGGAATATTACTAATACTATTGAAAGTGCTAAAAAGTTATTAAATGACTATGTTAGTATTCTCATAACTCATACTCTAAGGGAAGGCAATAAGGTTGCAGACCTTTTAGCTAATGAAGGGGTCAATTTAGAGGTGGATGCTAAATATATCAGAGAGGCCCAATGTAAAAGGGATGTTAGGGAGCAATTATTATTTGATCACATCAATGGTTCAAGTTAAAATCATGATCACTTTTTGGGGTCCAGAATCCAAAGACAGAGATTGGGGGCAAGCGAACTGTCAGTTAATGATTGTTTTTAGGCATCATTTTTATGATCATTTGTGTGACGGGGATTATAATAATAAGTGTTGGATCTCTGCGGCCATTATTATTTACTTCTTTAAAATCACACATGGTACTCTGTTTTGCGATCCCAGTATTTTGCTCAATAGCCTGTGTTTAAGTCTTGGCCTGCAATTTGTGAGATATACTATTAGAGACTTCAACCTGCTGTTCAACATGAGAGGTAACCTAAACCGGAACGAGCCCTCTAGTTGCGAGAACTGGAAAAGTGAGCAGAAAGTGTGGAGGAGGCTCCATAGACATGGATTCACCAACTATATGGAAAAGCTGCATGGTAGCAGAAAATCAATGTCTCAAGGCTTTGCTAAGGGTTGGAACAGCAACAGAGTCACTTTGTTTGGGGAGACCTGGAAGATTGATGAGGATTTGGTTGCGGAGGTCACGAGACTTCAAAAGGAGGGCACAAAGTTCTATAGAGACTGAAAGTTTGCTGCTGAAGCGATTAAAAACTTCCCAAAAACTGAGGATGAGAAAGCTCGGCTTGCCAAGCAAGACAATGTTTCTTACTACCTCCCCCAGCAGGTAAAGTCTTTTTGGCAGAAAATGCTAAGGGTTTTGATGGAATTCCTGACTGTTGATGGTAGATTTACTAAAGTCTACAATTATCATTTTGCATTTCTCAATCATTTCTGCCATGGGGTTAAGATTTCTTTGCCCTTTTATTTAGCATCATCCCTGAATGAGAGCTTGGCTGACCATGCCAAAAAGCCCAAATCTTACCCCATAGCCCATTAGAGGCTTATTTTTCTCATTTACAAACACCTAAAGAAAAAAGATAGTGTTAGAAAGGATGATAACCCGGTAACAAATGCGCATATTTCTGAGAGTTGTAATGACTCTGAGTCTGAAGATGATTTGTCGAATGCCCCTACCCATAAAAAAGGGAGAGTTGACATTGATAATGTGGACACAGAGGTGAATGATGGTATGGAGGAACAGGAGAAGGAGGCTGAGATTGAAGTGGAGAGTGAGAAGGAAGAGTATGCTGGAGAAGAGGAGGAAAGGAAAAAAGATGCCAATATTGAAAACCCTGATTCTAACCCTATGGGTTCAGATAGCAGGAATTTTACCCAGAACTCCATGGAGGAATCCAACCCTAAATCCATGAGCTCTAAGCAGGAAAGGGATACGGCGAAAACTATCTTGAATGCCGCTCAAAATTACACGCTAGAGTCTTTCAATTTTTAGAAGTGGGTTATTGAAAATATTACCAGCATTCAGAGCAAACAGAGAGACCTGGAGAATAAGATTCACAATTTGATCAAGTATACTAATTCGGGGAAAAAGAGTGCGGAGGTGGAAACCAGTGAAGTAGAGGATGAAATTGAAATGGAGGACTGGTCGGAAAAAGATCTTATAAAAGGGGATTTGAAACATCTGGAGGATGTGATTAGAATTGTAAAAGAAAAGACTGAGGTGGATAATGAGATCATCATCAATCGAGTTGCTAAAACTGAGAAGGCATTGAAAAACTTCATGAACCACAGTCTTGAGGTCTTGAGAATCTCGTCTCAAAACATGAATGCCTTGGTGGATCACTTACAGAGGAAAAATAAGAATAAGGATTTGGTAATCATTGATGATATACCGACCTCCACCTCTACTCATCAAATCTCCAGGTGAAGGACCAGGCAGACAACCAGTGATATGGAGACAAAGATGAAAGGCATTCAACTAAAATAGGAGAACAATGATGTAAGAGAAGCCGCTAAGACCATGATGTTGTTGGTTCAGAATGCAAAGAGTCTATTAAAGTTTTTATTTGATATGTAATGTTGGAGTTTGGATGCCAGTTTCTCGTTGGCTCTGTGTTGTCCTTTTATCCTAGCTGTTGGTTTTTTTTGCATCTTTTTTGTCTAGGTCTTGTCTTCTCTAGTTTCTTTCATGCTCATCCTTCATAATGTAAGTGGGTTTCGGGTCCCTTAAAACCTGATTTTCCTTAATCAAAAACAATTAACCATATAATCAATGCAAAGAAACCATACCACATAACACCATGATTTTGGCATGGAAAACCCAGAAAGGGAACAACCATGGTGGTAAACCTACCCACAGTTAGATGATACTTCTGCAAAAAGTATGTGTAACAAGAGGGGCCTGCACTTGCAGGAAGGCACACTGCCTAGAGCATACTTCTCATTACAAAAGAGTCTCACTGACTATAGAGAGGCTACAACCTTCTCAAGATAAATGGACAACAATCCATAGAGTGAACTGTTGGAAATAGCATCTACCATTCCTGATTACAGTCCCGGTTAAGCTCAATGTCGGAGGACTAAATCCTCTTCTGAATCCAATTCGATCACCAATGATCGATCAACTCCTTTGTCTGAATGATATTACAATCTTCGCACATTACATTCCTTGATCATGACCTTTTCAATAACCATGATACTTTACAAAGAGTTTCTACCTCTTATTTATACAAACCTTAAGGCCTAAACCAATTAGGTCAGCCACCTAAAGATATTACAATAATATCATTACATAATTCCATTTACAATGATATGCCATGTCGGCTTAAGACCAAAACAATAATAACAAATCCATAAATCATCTCGAATCATCCTGGTAACATGTAGAGTACACGATAGCATGATACCGATCCATAACCTAGATAGGTACTAGACCTATTCTGGGTCCACCATGCCAAAGCAATATCTTCAAGCATTTGAAGCATGATCAAAGAACATCTTCAGCATCCTGAAGTCCATGAAGAAGTTGCACCTACACCAATTATGCATCATGTCACAATTCCTCAATGAAAGCTCTGTCGGTAAAGCCTTAAACTAGTGTTGGTAAGGGTTTACCAAAGTGTATGATAACATCCAATTACCAAGCCAATACCAACTGACCAAAACATGTTCATGGAGCATATAACTCATAAAATCCAATATACTTCACTGATCCAAACATGTCGGAAGTGTCAACAGATAATCTCTTCTTTCGGTAACACTAGATCTTCTATCGGTAACCAAAACTTGTCTGTCGGTAACCATCCATATCAGCTAGTGTTGACATCAATGACAAAATGTACATCAATGCAACACATAATCAATTCATCCATAATGCCAACAATCTCCCCCTTTTGGAATTAATGGCAACACTAGAGGTGAAAAACATCTAAGTACCAAGAGATTCCAAACAAGTCTCACCCTGTGGAAGACAACCAACGATCAATAGCTCTCCCCCAATGAATGATATCTTTGTAAGGTTCGGAATGATTTTTCACATTACTATCACTCCCCCTTTGATATCAATGCCAGAAATCTGACAAAAATATCAAAGCAATGATATAAACCTTTGAATCTCAAAGTTCACTACTCCCCCTGAGTACTAGCACCACTCATTAGTGCCAAAATGAATAATGTCTCTGATAATACATGTCTGACTGATGACAAACTTCATCAATCAAGTCTCTATTGGAGGGGCAGAAACCCCTAACCTGTATCTTAAATATTCAAATGATTCGTTAGACAACGGTTAAGTGAATATGTCTAGCCCCTAACCACTATGGAGAGCATGAAATTCTAGCCCATTTCAAAAAAAATTGCACCCAAAAAGGAGCAAAAATGTGCAAGTTATGGCCATTTGAAGTTGAACTGCAAAATCAAAAAACTCAATGAGAGGGGCCTACAAAATTTTTGAAAAATGATGACGTGGCGCTGACGTCAGCAATTCACTGTGTTAAATTTGACGGCTGTATGACCGTCACAAAAACTTTGCCTCCCCACTGATTGGGCGTCCGTACTATAAGGACTGTTGACTGTGCAGGCCGTACCGTACGGATTTGCTCACTGGGCAGTGTGGGTCAGCTCTACATGGCAGATGACGTGGTGGATGACTGTGCGTACGGGTTTTACCCGCGGGCCAGTGGCGGACGCGGGGCCGCCTGTTTTGGTGGTCGCCGACGGAGGGAGCGGCCGGAGTCGAGGGGCCGATGGAGTCTATGTCCCGGCCGGCGGGATGGGGCTGTGGTTGCCGAAGAGGAGAAGTGGTCCCGACGGCGGCGACGGGGATGGCGGGTATCGGCACAGGCGGTGGCTGGTACAGGCAGGGCCGGAGCGTGGCGAGGATGGGACGGTCAGTGCTGACAGTGATAGATGGGAGGATGAAAGCCGAGGTGGCCGATGAGAGGAATGGGCCGCCACTGAGGACACTGAAGGTGGCGGCGGCACGGGCGATGTGGACCGGTGCTACAGACCTGCAGGGTATGGCAGGTCACAGGGGGGGTCAAAATAGGCCGACTTTATAACCAAAATTCATGGAAACATCCTTCTAGACGCAATGGCAGGGTCGGATCTGGTCTAGGACGCCTCCAAAAGATGCTGCTCTTCAGATCTGCCTCTTGACATCGCAATAATGCCTCTTCAAGATGAATCAATGAAGCCCCAATGACTCTGATACCATGTGAGATTTTGCCAAGATCAAGAGCTCAATGAAATGTTCAAAATAGAGACACAATATAGGACAAGAATAAACTGTATTCTCATCAATAGAAAATGATCAACAATATCAATTTACATACAATGTAGATGAGCTTGCTTATATAGGCAAGGCTAGGGATATGTGAGCACACAAACATGACATGTGGCTCAATAAGAAACAAGGGTAGGTAGGAAATAGGTGTGGGTAGGTAGGAGAAATAATAGAATAGTCCACATGAGGTGGATCACCCACTGAATGTGGAGTGTAACAACAAGATCAACACCATAAAAGGTGGAATTTCTCCTACACACACTATCCCAATGTGGCACAAACACCCAAGTGTCTCATACCCAAACTATTATGAAATGCATTTCCTAAGTAAACTTAAGTAAGTGTAACAATATCCAAGATGAATAATTATTTACACCAACACCTTATTCTTTTTTTTTCTTTTCCTTTTTTTTTTATGCCATATGGTTTCTTTATAATGGGCTCAATGTTGGACCTCCATCCCATTTTTTCCTTCAATCTCTCAAAGTATTCCAAATAGTAACATAATTTATCACAAGAAATCTCACAGAAAGCACACAATTTGGCTAAAAATTTTCTAAGAAGTCTACCAGAAATAGATTGTATGTTTTTTTATAATTAGAGACTCATAATTTGAATTACTATTGGACTTGGATTAATCTACTAATAATTTTTTAGTATTAACATTTCTTTAGTTGAAAATTAAATTTAAAATGTAATTAAAATACAAACATTACATTGAAAACTTTTCACTTCACTTGTTGATCAACATTAGTCAATTTTTAGTCTCTAATTAAAATAGTTGATAAATTTTAACAAATGATGGGTATGTACTTGTTTCTAATTTGGTATTTACTGTTTTGGTCATCTACCATGTTGGGTGAATGCATTTTCCTAAATTGTGTCATATTAAAAAAACTCTAATTTACACCCATTAGGCATGACATGCAATGCGTTCGAAGCTTGATCTCTTTGCATTATATAATTTTTAAAAGCTAATCTTTGTTCATATTTTGATTGATGTTTTTTACTCTATTTTGATTAGTTGTTGTTAGTTAGAGTATTATAGTTGAAGGAATTCCTGAACTAAGTAGGAGAATACCACATAGTTTGTAAGCGATTTGTAATAGGAAACTAGTAATATTCATCACGTGATAACAATTGCAAGCTCAAGAAGACGAACAAGGCATTGACTTAAAACCACTAGTCATTTTATTGTTGAAGAGAAGGAGAATATAATTTTAAAATTTTACATGTTTTATCGTTCAGCTAGGTAATTGAAGATTTTTGAGAGAGATGAAATTGTTATTATTAGGTTTCTAATGTTTTCAAATTTTGATTTCCTAGAACTTTTGAATGTCGAAGAAGAAAGATTCATTAAATCTTGATTACTTTTCCCAAATGAAAATGTTTTGTTGCACACCTAAATTATTTTTTAAGTTAACTACAAAGGTGACTTGTTTTTCTATAGGTAAGATATGCTTATAACTTTAAGTGCTTAAAGGGAAGTACAAATTATATAATTTGAACTATGACTCTAAACTTTTATTTGAAATGGGGTGGGTTTTGTTGTTCACTAGTTTCAGCAAATAATTTTTTTCAATTCAGTTTATTCGGGGCTTTGGTTGATATGATAATTTCAATGTGTTGTGGTGTGTTTAATATGTTTAGTTAAGTGTTTAGAACATTATGTAGATAGTGAATTTGTTATTTAATAGGCAAGGAATTTTTGGAAGCTTGGTCCAAGGTTTATTAAGAAAGATTTTTTATTTTTTGATTATTTCTTCCTATTTCAATCTTTTTTATAATTTGTTTGTTCTAATGAATTTTAGTTATCGCTCATAGTTAAGTATAATTGTGATTTGTCTCATTATATAGCTAGGAAATGGCTCCAATGTTTTCATACTTAGGGAAGTAGGATATCTAATATTCAAGCTATAGCCCAATACATAGATTTGATCCTAGTGGAGATAAAGACTTGCATTGTAATTTCTTTTTTGTTGAATTCTGTGCAGGTAGGATGATATGATTTTTTTTTTCCATACTAGCTATGTGATGTCACTGAATCTTGATCCCTAGGCACTTAAAAATATTTTTCATACAAGATTTGTGACATTTCTATTTTTTCTTGCTTTGTTAATGATTTCTTGTTATGAAAATTTCAATCTTCTTGTGGAAATATTTATGAACTCTTTTAGTTTTGAGGCCAGATACCCATGTAGTATTATTACTGCTTAGTAATTGTTTAAGATGGTGATTTGCAATTTAATCTCATTTCTTGCTTCAATACTGTAAATAGCAAAATATGTAAGAAAAAACATAACGTGCTATAGAAAATTGACAATGTTTGTGGAAAAGTAAATTTATTACATTAGTTGAATTTATAACACATAAGGTATTAAATGTATTTCAATCGTGTTCTCTCAATACTAAGGCATGTTTAGTAAGAGAAACTTGTTGATATTTATATTATAGCATTCTTAGTCCCATTTTGATATGCTTACCATTTGTGAAGTGTAAATTTGATTTGATTTCTAAATTGTAATTATTTTGTGGAAAGCTAAAGTATTAGGTATCTATTCTCCAATAATCAATTTTATGTATTAAACTTTTTCAAATGGGGTTGCTTATTATTATGTGTTTTAAAACATGTACAGATTTTCAAACCAATTATTTTTGAAATTTTATCTCTAATGTACAATGATTAATGTATATATGATTGTGTATTTTAAAACATGTTTATTTTTTTAAACCAACTATATTTAAAAAAATCATTTTGTAGGTTTAATATTCAATACTTAACGTGGAGTTGTCTGTCAATCTTTCATTTATTTTACAAATGGGAAATATATATGATGTTTCTTAACTTGAATTTTTTTATATTGTTTGTTTATTCAAACTAAAGCACTTCCTTTTTATTTATTTAAATGACTCTCGATAGTAATTTGTATTTATTCCAATTTATTTATGTGTTTCTATTTGTAATATCTACTGCACCTTACATTATCCTAACTTCTAATAAATTTGTAAACTAATTCCTATTTCCAATATTTGATTTATTTAATTTGGACATTATTGTATTTCTTAAATACCTTTTGTTTACACTTAAATATGTGATTCGATTTAAATATTTTACTTCTAGATGTGACCATGTAGATTATTTATTCAATATTAAAATATGAAATTAATTATTTGATTCATTGTTAAAAGATTAAATTCATGCTTACTATTTATAATTCATATTAGAAAACAAAAAAATGTTATGATAATTAGGACAAAGAATAATTAGTGCACAAAAATATTTGTCCTTATCAATAATCAAAGATTGGAAAAAATCTCAACAATTTTCTCCTCCATAATTAACATTTTTATTAGTTTTTTTAGGTCATTACAAATCCTCAACAACAAATTCAAATAATTGATTTCAAGTAGTGATTTAGAAGTCAATGCTTCATTACCATCGATTGGCACAAATGTGTTTGTGAAATGGAGTGGGTTTAATGAAATAGACATCCAAAATTTTGCACATTCTCTTTCGCTTAATTGTAGTCAGACTGTTGAACAAGTAGAAGTAACAAGATCTTGTACATGTGATATCAAAGAGTTTGAATTCAGGGAAATGGAATAAATTGTAATTAAGTTTCATGTAACATGCATGGAATTATTTGGATTTGGTAGTTTCCTACGGGAAATGTATTGTGATGATTATTATTGAGAGGGCAATGCTCCTATTATCTGTTGTGCATTTCAAAACCATATGAATCATACGTAGTATGGTATTATTGTAGTTCCCTATGTGGTTTACCAAGAACTGAACTTGTATGACCCCTTTCACATAAATAAATTGTTGGAAGTTGTTTAACTTATTTCATCAAAGTCTTACATTGTTTTCTCTTATGTTTCATCAAGAGATGTTATAAGTTAACTTTATATAACTTTTTTTTAGTCATAATACAAGTTTCTCAATCTATACTTTAAACCCTTTCACATTAAATTTCTCGCTTTAACCCTATGTTGTGTGCAATAGAATGAGACATTTCAGTTGTTTCTATAATATGGATGATTTAAATAACACACCCATTATTTATTCTAACTAAATTCAAACAAATATTGTAATTAATTTTTTCAATCATAATACAAGTTTAATGATCTATACTTTACACCCTTTCACTTTAAAGTTATCACTTTAATCTTATTTTGGTGTGTAGTAAAAATAAAAATTTGAGTTTCTTTTATAATATGGATGATTTGAATTATAAACCCATCATTTATTCTAATTCTCAAGCTTATTCAATAACTGAATGTCAATTATTGTGATTGAAGAGTTCATTTAATTTATGAAAAATGTTGAAGTTTCCTACCTTAATAGTTTAAAGCTACCTTTAACCAAGTCTCCTATTTTATTGTGATATTATTTTCACTATCTTTGGCACTTTTTCTTTAACCATGAGATCAACTTTTTCTCAACCAAAAAATTCCAGCATATAATTCCAAAATAATTGTTGGGTACATGTATGTCTTTCTATATTTACATCATCTTTACCATTGCAACTTAAATTTTTCCAATTGCCTTAGATAATCATTAATTGTAAGAAAATATTTTATGTTACATATGCATTTAAGCATTCTTGTAAGTAATGAATTTTTTTCTAGATTACGCTTATGTCTATCATATTTATTAATATGGCTATAAATTTGTCATGATTACTCTATCCATTTTATAGAAAAATAAAGTTGTCCTGGTTACTTTTAGGGAAGGACGATATCAAGGATTTCTTTATCGCTACTTATGAAGTTGACCGTTGTAATTCAAAATTTGGGGCCAAAATGCTTGGACAGGTCCATTAGGTGCTATAGTCAAAGGAAAGGGGCTCTAGACACCCTTTTAGAAAAAAATGTAGGCTAGAAGAGAGGTCGTGAGAAGGGGATTCCACCTAGTTTTTGGAAAAGGTCCCTAAACTAAGCACAATCGGCTATTAACTAGATATAACCACCAAAGTGGGTCTAATGTGAGCGATAAAAAAGGTGTACAATCTACTACACTACACTATCAAGTGACTCATCCCCATCAATCAATTGAATAAATAAATTAAGAATTCAATATTTTATGAGTAATGTTTCACTTATTTGCCTTGACGTAATAAAACAAGAAAAAAAAAACTTGTTTGGATTACACAATGTGTAGGCCTGTGAAGTTCAATTGATGGAAGAAACACTAAATGATCTGCGTACAACTTATGAAAATTTGGTTTTCTAAATTACACTTTCCTATGAGAAAATCATGCTGATGAGTAGTATGGAAAAGGAAGTTCTCCTTACATTGAACTTGTGTTTAAGATTTACTTGAATAACATGTAACAAACTTATGCTTCAAAACTATGTATATAGTATATAATATTATAATAGTTTTAAGGTTTCCATTTAGCATGAATAGTTGTAGCTACAATTGTTTTTGATGAAGATAAACTGGTTTTATAGGGACCTGAAACCCAGAGTATTACAGACCAAGGCCAGCAGCCAATTAGACAGTAAAACTAAGACAAACAGGGGACAAACCCCACACAGATCGAAAGCCAAAAAACCAAAATAGCTGAACCAAAAAATAGGGAAAAGCAATCAACTAAGAGAGTGCATCAATTCAGTTTTTTTCTGAATAATCCTCTTATTAATTTTTTCCAAATCCTCCATGGTGAATCTGGAGGTTCCGGAGTCCTGGCTTTGGCTCCTCGTTCTAGTGAAAGGACCTGAGAGAGTCTTCCCACCAACAACACTCTATCCACCCTCTAAGGCATTCTTTTTTCTACTTTTCCCCCAAGGGAGGGTCACTGGCGATGGTCCTGGTTCTATAATCAGTCATCATGAAATTAATTTTTTTCAAACCATCAACACTATTGTTCATCACCTGACTACTGATTTCCACCAGATTGTTTAGGTTTTCCTTGATCTCACTCACATCCTCTTCTAGCTTCTCAAATTTGCGCTCATGGTCAACCTTCATAGTTTCCACATCCTGATAAATTTTCCGGATCATACTCATGATCTTCTCAGTTTTACTGGGCCCACAGAATTTTGTGAAAGTCTCGACAATTCCTTTAATCCCATCTTTTAGGGATCCAATATCCTTATCCACCCACTTCCATTAGTTCTCCCGACTTCTGGTAGTCTCCAAAAGCAGATTTCCCAGCACCCTCTCCTCCTTTTTATCACTTTTATTTTCCTTATTCACAAACCCCTATTTTTCATCATCCACATTGATAGGGATGTCCAACCTAATCTCGTGGTCTAGGACCTTGGATTCACTATATTTGGTTAATATTGTTATCTTTTTGGTGGGTGGTTCCAGGTCTTGCATTTTCCTGCTACCAGATTTGAACTTACTTTCTGCTCCCCTTCTTTCTTTGGTCTATACTCAGGGTCCTTCGTATCCTTGATATCACGCCAATCCATGGCAGTACCACTATCATCCTCATCCATCTTCGTGTCAGAGACCAACTGCACATCAGGGTTAGAGGAGGAAATGTGGGTTCTATCCTTGGGGGAGGGTTTCACTTCATGATCTTGGGCATATTCCATAATCAACAAGATAAGGCCTTCATGAATCACAGGGTTATCCTTGTTTTCAAAATGTTTAACTAAACTATTCTCCAAGGATGAAACCAAATAAAAAGGTATGGAAATAAATCTACGATGCCTAAAATGATTTAAGATATTAAAATGGTGTGATAAAATGCTAGCATATCTACCATCCAAGGTGATGTACCTCATGATGAATTATGTCATATTAGCCTAGAGGGAGATCATCTCTTTCCTATTATAGCCACCATCTGCCATTTTCGTAACCCTTTGTCTTTCCTTTTCCTTATCATAAAAGGATCAATAGCCTCCTCACCCAACTTCTTGTCTCTATAGAATTTTATGCCTTTCATATCCAGACCAGTAACAGTGGCAGCCAGGTTTTCATTGACTTGAAACTCCGCACCAAAGACAGACAGCACACCCTTCTTCCAACCTTTAACAAAGCTTTCTGTAACAATGGCAGAATGACCATGCAGTCTCTCCAAAAAGGGCACCATCCCACTATCAGAAATTTCCTCCCGAGCCTCCTTATTCTTCTGCCACTTATCATAGGTTGTGGGTTCAAATCTATTCTTTTCACCTCTCATTCTCTAGCTTGAGCAAATTAGACAACAAGGCTCCAAAAAAACTAGGAGGAAAGCAAACCAGAAATAGGGAAAACTGAAAGTTCTAAAACTTCTCAAAGTGGTAATAATTCGAACTACCACCCCAACGGTTCCCATTCCATCATAATCTTTCATTATTAACTTCATTGGAAAGGCCGAAGATCTTGACATCATTTCTTGCAAGGTCGCACAGAGTTTTCAGGAAATTTTCCTCTCCTCTCCACCATTTAACCACAACGTTACCCACCTCCAAGTTGGCCAAATGATCTGCAAGTTTTTTCCTTCTCGAAAAATGTGCGATATCTTGAAATACTGCAGGTCGGCTATCATTTCAAGGCAATCCTTGATTAAGTTTGAAATAGTCCACATAGGCACCGTACATCCCTTAATGCATTTGACAATGTTAAGCGAGTCACTTTCTAGCCAGACCCGTTTGAACCCCTCCTTGCTCGCCATGCGTAGTCCTATGTAGGAGGCATTGGCCTCCACAAAATCATTAGTTGTGGTGCCCAAAAGGGAGCACCACCGTAGAGACTAGAGAAGCCAAATGGTTCCTCGCCACTCCCCCATAGCCAGTCATCCCAGGATTTCCTTTGGCCACCCCGTCGATATTAATTTTGATCCACCCTAGAAGGGACGGATTCCAAGAAACATTCTCTTTGGTATGTTTAATTTTATAAATAGAGATCGATATATTCCAGCATATCTACCACCGCTTGATAGTATCCCATTACTCCTGGCTAGACTCAAGAGTCCAGGATCATTTTTCCCACTAGGATAGTAATTAAGAAAATTATCCTTAATAGCATTCCTTATTCTAATAGCCACCACAAGAGCAATGGACTCCATATCTTTGCAAACCTTATTATTTATTTCCTTCCACAAACCCCAAGCAATATGAGGTAGGGATAAGTTCCATAGAATACCAATCGCATGGTTGTCATAAGGGCACTTCCATTGGAACCAAAAGTTCTAAATAGAATCAGGGGGGGACCCAAATAATATTCCACGGGTTGAAAAAGAAGGCCTAGATGTCCCTAGCATAGGAGCAATGTAAGAGCAGATGATCAACATTTTTTGCTTCTTCTTTACATAAAAAACATCTATTACTAATGGGGATCCCACGTTTATAGAGATTATCAATGGTAGAGATCTTATTTTGCATGAATAACCAGAAGAATATATTAACTTTAGGAATTGAGAGTTTATTCCAAGCTCTAGCCCAAAAGGGGGGAGGAGAAAAAGACTTGGTGATGATTCAGAAAGCATCTGTCACCAAAAAATGCCCCGAGGTAGAACCATTCCATATAGCCACATCTTCCACCAGAGGATGGAATGATGATCAGGTTCAGCCAAGAGTACAAAGCAGCCAAAGAAGCATCCAAGGTTCTAAGGTCCACCCAAACTCCATTACTCATATAATCTGCAACCCAAGTTGCAATGAGATTAATGCATTTCTCTTTGAATTATGAAGCCCACACTGAATTAGACAAAGGCCCCTCTCCTGTCCACCAATCATCCCAAAACCTTATATTTCTACCATTTTCTAGAACCCATCGGCTTCCCTGAGAAATAATGAAAGAGGATCTGAAGAAATTATTCCAAATATGAGAGACAGAAGTCGGGAGGGAATAATTTTCCAACATTCTTTGGAAATCATGAATTTGGTATTAGTCCTTGAAAATATCGATCAATTCATTGTTCTCCTTTAAACATCTCCATAGCTACTTAGCCATTAAAGCTCTATTAAAGTCTCTTAGATGTCTGATATCCAGGCCTCCTCTATTTCTAGGCAAACAAACCTGATCCCAGGTGAACAAATGAAGCCTACTCTTGGATTTAGAACCTGACCAAAGCAATTTCTTTTGTATACTTTCATTCTATCAGCAAATTTGGCCAGGATTTTAAATAGACTCATAGCATACACGGGAAGGTTCTGAAGAAAAGCCTTAATTAATTGAAGTTTACCCGCTTGGCTTAACAAAGCTCCTTTCCAACCAGCCAGCTTCATTTGAAATCTATCAATCAGACTAGACCAGAAGGAGTCCGAGGTAGGTCCCACACACAAGGGCAGACCCAAATATGAATAAGGGAGAACACACATTTTGCAGCCCAAAATATTGGCAATCTTCATTTTTCTATTCTCAGAAGTATTCATGAAGAAAATGGAGCTTTTAGACAGACTGACTTTTTTCCCCAATCCTTTCTCATAAGTATCTAGGATAGCTTTAATAGTATTTGCTTCTTTAATCAAACTTTCCCCCATCAGTAGTGTATCATCAACAAATTGATGGTGGGAGCAAATAGCAGCTTGGGAAGAAGGTTGTAAACCCCTCAAATTGCTCTTCCTAACATCTCTCTGGATAGTTTTTTCGAAAGCTTCACTCATCAGAATAAAGAGAAACGGGGAGAGAGGATCCCCTTGTCTAATACCCCATGACGCCAAAAACAAACAGACATCGAACCATTGACCAAAACCTAAAATTTGGGAGTGGTAACACACTGATTGACAAGCTAGATGAAATGGTTACCAAAACCAAAGGATTGAAGCACTTTAAACAAAAAAATCCAATTGACCTGATCATAAGATTTGAGAAGATCCAACTTCAACAAGAAGCCCGATTTCTTAAAGAATGGATATTCTCATGGACAACAATAATAGAATCCAAAATCTGTCTACTAGGTACGAAACCATTCTGATGCTTCGAAATCAAAGAATGCAGCAAATTTTTAAGCCTAAACACAATGATCTTGGTAAAGATTTTATAGATCGAGTTACATAAACTAATGGGTCTAAAGTCCTGAAAGGAATAGGCATCAGGTTTCTTAGGGATCAGGACAAAAAAAGGTAGCATTCAGTTCCTTAAGAAGAGATCAGGAACCAAAGAACTCTCTAGCAGCATCCACAACATTCAAACCAATAATCTGCCAAAAAGTTTGAAAAACATAGGGAAACCGTCAGGGCCAAGAACTTTATTACCTTCACAGGAAAAGTCTGCAGCTCTAACCTCATCATGAGATGGGATTATGGTTAGCTCCTTATTCATGTCTTGGGAAACAGTACATCTAAACTTCGACAGGATCTCATCTTGAGCATTAACATCCTAACAGCCATCATCCGAAAGAAGAGTGGAAAAATATATAATGGCTTCCTAGTTTAACTCCTCATGCTTATCAATCCAGCCATGATCCACTAAAATTTTATTGATTTTGTTTGAGGCCCTATGTTTGAGGATAGTCATATGAAAAAACTTCATGTTTTTGTGACCAGATTTGAGCCATAAATCTTTGGACCTTTGATTCCAGAATTCCTCCTCCTTAGAGATGATATCATGAATCTTGGTAAGTAACTCAACTTCTTTATCCATAACCATAGGATCATACCCCACATCTTGAATCTGAGACTGTACATCATCCAAATCTTTCTTAAGGTTTTCTTTTATCTGAAAAATATTGCTGAAGGAAACTTTATTCCAAAGTTGGATATTGGAAATAATATTGGCTAGTTTATTAGCCACTCTAAACATTGCAGTTCCCTGAATGTCAACATTCCACCATTTAGAAATATTGTCATAAATATCCAGAGCTAAAAGCCACATCTTCTCAAACCTTAAGGGGAAGGCCTTCCTCCCAGTCAAAGGGGATATAATCAGAAAAATCGGGAAATGATTAGACCCAATTCTGGACAACACATTTAATCTACAAGAAGCATTATGAATCCACTCAGGAGAAATAATACCTCTGTCCAGTCTGACTTGGATGAGGCCCCCCCCACTTCTTCTATTGGAACAAGTGAATTTAGCTCCAAGGAGATTAATGTCTAACAAACACAGAGAGTTAATCATATCCACCAAGTCCTCCCTACTTTCTTCCAAAACAAGCATCCCATCAGCCTTTTCCATACTAGATAATGGGGTATTAAAATCCCCCAATAGAATCCATTTCCCATTTGGGAAAGCCATTCTAGCATTAATAATACAGGACCCGAGCATTTTTATAGCGTTTTTCCCATTTGGACCATAGATATTAGAAATGATCCAAGATGATCCATCAGATAGACTAGTAAATCTAGTGGCAATGTGATTAGGAGAAGTAAAGACAACCTTACCCAAAAGCCATCTAGGATTGCACAAAGTGGCAGTACCACCATAAGCCCCATTAGCATTAGCACAACTAGTTCCACAATCTCTAAAAATAACCAATTTGATCTTTTCCACTCTACAACCAGGCATTTTGGTTTCTTGAACAAGAATATATCTAGCTTGTGATCTCTAACTAGGTTGGATAGAAGATCATGTTTGTGGGAATGATTCAATCCCCTAATATTCCATGAAATGACTTTCATTTGACTAGATGGGGGGAACCAATCCCCATGTCTTGTAGTGTTATTTGGACTCCATAAACAATGGAATACTGACTATTGTTGTCTCTACTAATCGCATTGGGAGGCCTCCCCACTACCCTCAAATCAGATCCACAATCCGCCTTTTGTTTGTTTCTAGTCTTAACACCACTAGAAACCAGTGTTAATAAATGACCATTTGGGGAGTTCCTTTTTTTGTGCTTAGTTTTTACCTCAATAAATAGATTTGGATTATCATCATCCTGGGTCACATCGTCAGTAATGTTTGAATCCAATAAATTCCCAACATCAACAACAAGGTGGATGCAAGGATCCTTAACCCTATGAACCTCCATCATAGACTTATCCCCATTAGAAATCTCCTCAGGCTTCAAACTTCCCCCTGCATCCCCCCCCCTCATTCAAGGGATCTAGGTTTGAAGGATTTGGATCTGGACCAACCTGAACACATGGGATATTATTCATTCCATCCATACATGGAGTGGGATCTAAGGACGGAGACTCCACCAAATCCACCCCCTTTGTCTCATTTTTCTTCTTCCAACTCCTCTTAGGCATAGGCTTAGAAGGGCATTCCCTGGCCCAATGACCAACTTTTTTACAATGGAAACAAGTAAAGGGAATAGATTCATACTCGACTTTCTAAACCCATTTGCCCAGCTTAGAGAAGGCGCCAATCTCCTTTGGCAAATTAGCAGATTGTTTAACATTCACACAGATTCTAGCATACACTAGACGCATCTTCGCAGAGGTCACTGGGTCAACTGAAAGGAGCTCACCAAAGCATCCAACAATCCCAACAAAGATTTCTTCACCCTAGAACTCCATAGGAAAATTTGGTAGCCGCACCCAAATAGGGGCCTCATTACATTCCCATTCCTTTGGGTTAAAGCCTAGTTCCCATTTCTTGAGAGCCAACGATGATTTGCCTAACATCCAGGGACCACCCGCTAAGAAAGATCGAAGGTCCTCCTCACAGGCAAAGGAGAAGGAGAAAAAACCATTAGACATGGCAACCACATCAATTTGACCCTTTCCCTTCCATTTACGAGACACCGAATCCCTAACAGCTTCAATATTAGGTCGAGGGCCAATAAACTTGCCAACCAGGACAGGGGCCAGATTAGCCATATTCTTTTCCACGATACAATCTGGAATAGAAATTGAACAAGAGCCAAACTTCAGGTCCACTTTATGGGGAAGAGGCGCAATAGCCTTGCATTTGAGGTTTGACCCAAATAAAGTAGACCATTTTCTGTTGCAGTCTAGAGATCCCGGTTTCCTAAGATTCTCCACAAACTTTCTGGGACCCTCCCCACCACAAGGTAAAACAGTAAAGTCAGTTTTTTCTTTTGTTGGTACCGGCAAGGTGTCCCCATCCCAAAACCCGTTGAGACTGCCATCAGAAGCTTTAGGTTTTGTTTCTCCCATGGATTACATCACGTGGGAGCCTCCGAAACCTTCATCACCCAATCTTCCCGCTCCTGCTCCTGCTCCATTCGAATTCAAACCAGTCACTCCAGTTGTTCCCGCCATTCCCACCTCTCTAGCTGCTTACATTAATAAAATATAATAACTTTATTTTTTATATTTCAAGTTTTTGTTCTTTTCTTGAGTTGCTTCCTATTTTAAATTTCTATTACTGTTCTCCAACAATTAGTGATAGATGTATTTACAAGTGATCATACCTACTAGCAATAATTAATTAATCGCAAATTACGTCCCACATTTCATTTGAATTACTTACAATTGTTGGCACATAATAAAAGTTCTAACTAATATTTTTACTACACCAATAATAGGAGCTAAATTTTTTTAAAAATTATGGATTTGCTCCTCCTTATCTCAGTCGGTGGTTTCCAAGAACACTCTCCCTCTTCACCAGGGTTTAATTCTAAGACTTTATAAGTTTCATTTGGCTTCAACCTTACCTAGTGGGGCCCGTATGACCTCCTCTGGTCCTCTGTTTTCAAGTAGCTTCTTTATAGTGGTTATGTAAGAGGTCCAGGCCTATCTTGCTTTAATCAATCATAACTAAACCAATAATAGGAACTATATGTTTATATCAATAATTATTACCATTTTACATAAATTCATTATAATTTTTTAGCTTAGTAATAACTAAAAAATCTTTAATTCACTCATTCTAATCCACATTTATATTTATGTTTGTAAAAATAAATGTTATTTTTAGATTATTGGCATTTTACAAGTCGTATAGAATATTGCTCATATTTTGTATCCCTTTTTACTCACCACCATTCATTCTTTCTAATTATGTAGAGTGTAAACTTCCATAAGACATTATCTTGTTGTAAAACATCAAAACAAGAAAATTGACATGTATTATTCAAAAAATATGTATAACCTATCTAAATGTATTACACTTCAAAAAATTAATTCATCTTGGAAACAACTATGTTGTATCTTCAACATTAATTATACATGGTTAAATAGGTATTATTGTTTCAACTTCATTTGCAATGTCTGCTTCATAAGGTAAAGTTTTATAGTTTACATTCATTGCGTAATAGTTTTCATATGTATTTCAATTTTTATAGGAATAATTTACTATCCCGCGGAAATGAATTATTTGATTGAAAATGCAATCAAGATGATCGGTGATGGAAACCTAAAGTTGCAACCACATTTGCAAGTATTAAGTATGGCAAGTTTGGGGATGACCATCGATCAACAAATTGATTTTAAAATAGACCTCTCTATTGGATTTCACAAGCAAAAGGATACACTTAGAAAAAAAATACAATGATTCCATAAAGTCAATACAAATCCCTAAGGGATCTACACTTCTACCCATCAAATATAGTTGCCATATTATTCGCAATTCAAGGTGAGCCACAATGTTTGATTGATTTTCTAACAATTGTCGATCAATTTTGTGTAAATTAGCAAATTCTTGGACCCACTATGTAAAACTTGTTGCAATTTTAGCCCTCCAAAATAGTTTATATACACAAGGACATGAGATTTTAAGCTCACAAAGATTTTAAAAATTATAAAGAAAGTGACAAATGATACAAGGTTAACACTTGACTTGAATTAGTTAGATATTTTTTCACATTTTTTTAGAAAATCCTAATCTAGAGTTGGGTTAACGAATAATAGATGTGTAGGAAGATATAAAACTGAATTAATGGAGTTCTCTTATAAATATCTCAAATACTTCATCAATAAATGTAAACACAGATATCCAAACATAGACATGTTTTTTAAAACATAAAACACCACAATCAAAATATGTGATTTCAACATATAAAATCACAAAATTTGACATCAACCTAGATAAAATGGAGCGAAAAGGATCTTTTTTATATCATGTGTCATGTGAGATGTGTCTATCTTAAAACCACGCATGATCTGAGTCCATCCTTAATTACTTTCCACACCTTGACATAAACAACATTTCTGTCGGTTTATTTATAGCTTGTTCTTAACCAAGTTACAAATGCCCCTTTGAAAAATGTTCACTTTTACATTCAAGAAAATTAGGAAATCCCTGTCAAACTTTTTGATACCAGTTTTATACCTAAACAAGATCTTAACACACAAATTTATGATCTTTCCTTTTAAATATTAAAATGTTAGAAAATGCGCAGTTTGCATTGATACAAAGAAATAGCGGTCATGGGTTTTGCTAATTTGAAAGTTAGGAACCCCTGGCCAGACAATCTGAGTGTGGCGATGGAAATTCACGAGATACATGATGTGAAGGCGGCTGAAAAAATATATTGCAATCTGTGTGGGGGAGCTTGACACCTTCTGATTATAGTCTTTGAATAAATACTGTAGTATTAATCTAGTGTCTGAACGTTAGGTTTGAAAACAACAACGCGGGAAGAACAAGGGAAGTCAAAGCCTTATATGCCCAATTCTCGTCAACAAGAAGAAGTTCAGGTTGGAAGATTGAAATTCTACTTTGTCTGCTATTGTAGTGCGTGATTGTCTGCTATTGTAGTGCGTGATTTTCTATTTATAAGGTGCTCGTCTTAAACCTTGTATTCATCCTCGAACGCTTTGTCTGGCCGATCATTGTTTGACATCCCAGAAATCAGACACAATTATTTGATTGATTCCTTAATTTCTATCAGTCAATCAATGGCCGTATTTCCATTGCCCCAGCTTGAAGATAATGCTGTATAATTACCCAGTTCCCAAACTAACTCAACGCAGCCTCAGCTATGTGACGTATGGAGAGATATACAAGGTGCCCATAATTGGAATGGTTTGCTTGATCCCATGGTGCCCAATTTGAAAGCTGAAGCTCTCAGATATGGGAATTTGGCACAGCTTTGTTACGACGCATTTGATGGCAAAAGCTACTCCAAAAACTACGGCACATGTTATCACAGTAAAAGAGATCTGTTCAATAAGATGGGCATGTCTGAAAGTGGCTACCAAGTCACTAAATATGTTTACGCCAATACTAATCTGTTAAATCAAGTTTTTGGTGAGAAACCAAAAGACCAAGGTGTTTGGTTGGGTTTTATTGCAGTTTGCACGGATCCAAATGAGATAAGAAGGCTTGGACGACGAGACATAGTGATTGCATGGAGAGGAACTCAGACTGCTGAAGAATGGATAGAAGACCTGAGAGATATTCTTGTACCTACAAGATTATCCTATAGATGCAAGAGGACAGGCAAAAACCAAGAGCATCATTTCGCGGATGGAGTACTAATTGAGAGAGGATTCCTGAGCTGCTATACTTCAACTGTCCGTCACCGTCAAGGCGCTGCAGGAGCCACTGTGAACACCAGCACCAGAGATTTGGTAGTCTCAGAGATAGAACGATTGATTCAAGTTTATGAAAAAGAGATGGACAATTTAAGCATAACATTTACGGGACACAGCTTAGGAGCTGCACTTGCAACCTTGAGCGCTTATGATATCAAACAAATGCTTTGCACCAAGCATAATTTTCATCAAATTCCCGTCACCGTCTTCGCTTTTGCCTCTCCCCGGGTGGGAAATCTTGCGTTTGCTAAACGGGTGGAGGAGATTGGAGTGAAAGTGCTGAGGTTTGTGAACAAGCGTGACGTGGTTCCCAAAGTGCCCGGAGTTTGTATGAACGAGAACGTGGGATGCCTCAGCAAATTGCTGCATTGGCTTCCGTGGACATACTTTCATGTTGGCTTCGAGCTTCCTTTACACAACAATTCTCCATTCATTCAGCACACCCATAATCTTGCCTACTTTCATAATTTAGAGCTTTACTTGCATTTACTGGACGGGTATGTTGGAAGTAAGCAGCCGTTTTCTTGGAGTGGAAGAGATCATGCTCTGGTTAATAAGAGCTGTGATTTATTGCGCGAGAAATATGAAATTCCTCCAAAATGGTGGCAGGAACAGAACAAGGGCCTCGTTAAAGGTCCAGATGGCAAATGGACGCAGCCATCAGAAGAGGAATAATTCATGTCTCACTCAACTCCAGATGACATCAACGTCCAACGTTCTGCGCCGCAATGTCACCACAACTGTGTTGGTTATTGAATTATTCTTTTTATCTGGATGTATATATTTAACATGTTGTCACATTCATTATTGAATTAATTTAACTTCAAAGCTTAACCTTTAGCGTGAAATGAAATCAACTATGCAGGAGTTCATAGCTGTGGATGATACAAATTAGCTTTTGATTGTCATAGAAAACAATCACGTGTCATCAGTAATCTGATAGATAATAAAAGTACGCGTAAATCAGTATTGATTTTAATTATGAACATTGCTATTAAACAAGAGATAATACGCCTCAGCTCTGTTGTAGCCCAAAATACCTTCATACAAAATTTGTAAAAATAGTCAACAAGGGTAAGTTCTCAAATCTTTCTCTAATCCTCAGAATTAGTGACAATATGAATGTTCTAGTGCTATCTAAATCTACCGAGAACTTTAGTTGAGGATTGCATGTATGCATGCCATACTATCTATAATTATGAGATTACCAAATATTTGGTTTCTAGGTATATAGCTCTACACTAGCACATTTTATTGTCGCTCAATTGCACCCATACTTTAAGATTATACAAGTATACATCCAACACATTATAATTCTAAAACAATGATTGTCTAGGGATGTGACAATTATTGTGGAGGCTACTATGGTAATGCCGCAACTTCCCCATGATGGGGAGGCATTGCATTTAATTTATGAGAGCTTGAAGAAGACATAAGGGACTACAAAGAATCAAGTTAGCTTTCTTGATAAGGAACTAAATTGTGATGGTGAAAATATTGAGCTTCCTTCTTTACCAATCAATCTTATCAACTATCAACAAAATATAAAGGATGCATTTTTTATTCTTGATTTCATTTTTTGATTAAATCGTGAATGACAAGTGTATGATTTTAAGTTAGGAGCTTTACATGAGCTCAATACCAAATCCTTGAAATCAATTATGTATAATCCAAGGAAACTATAATACAATATCAAATAGCCAATTTTATTGGACAATAATTTCTTAAGTACTCTTTCTTTCTTATATATTTAATCATTTATTAAAATGCCACTTTTTGCCTAGTATTTTTGCAATCAGCCTACATACGAAATTTCATGGACTTGCTAAAGATGACCATAGATTCGGTTTGGACACATGCAATCTCCAAAATCTACTAATACTTTTTAGTTTTTTGGACTCGTTCCTTAGACAACAACATACAATGATAATATTGCACAATTATGAGTAACCCTTTCGGCTTACCAAATTTCTCATAGATAGATTGTTATCCATAGAATTTTTTCAATAACTTAGCAATATTACTCAATATGTATGGAGTTTTTAAAAAGGAAACGTTCTTTATTTTAGATCCACTTCTATTTGGATGGGAGTACAATAAAAAAAATGGGAAGCAAATCTTGAACCTCCTAAGATTCAAGTTAACGTAATTCAACCTAGAGATCATAGAGGACTTTTGGAAATAGGACCCTAAAAGTTTCAATTCTAGTAGGATAAAAAATTTAAGAACGAATCAGATTTTTATACATAAAAGTTAGCCTAAAATAGAAATAAGCTAGTGTTTGAGTAGCAAACTGTAGGATGTATATAAATAAAACAATGATCTATTCACTATCCTCCTCCCCTTTAAATATTACATACTATAATGTCTATTTTTTGTGCAAAATGAGTATCAAGCTCCACTTGAAGGAAGAACCATAAAAGTAAAGGTTGGACTAAGAAATAAATCATTTACCTTATTGGAAGTACAATTAAAAAATACACAAGATGTATATGAGTATTTTAAAACGTCGCTATTTATAAAACTTATGGGATAGTATCAAACTATCAGAATGCCTCATGGAATTTAGATTTCACCTTTGAAGGACTCATAGAGAGATTCGAACAAATTTGTGAGACACGAGAGCTACTATCCAACAACAACTCAAACTGCGCAAAATTTAGACGAGAACAACGCTCATGAGTAGCGGATTGCACCTAGTATTCAAAAACATTCCTGAAACTAAGCACAATCATACATGAACTGAACATAACGTCCAAAGTGGGTCCAAAGTGAGTGTGAAATTGTATTTGTAAGCAATCGACTACACTACACTATCAAGTGATCCATGCCCATCAATCAATTGGAATTAACTTCCTAGAAGTTGCATTCAAGATTTATGAGTAATATTTCACTTAGCTTTCCTGACCTAATAGATCAAGCAAAAACACCTTGTTTAGATGTACACAATGTCTAGGCCTATGACGTTCAATTAAAAAAACCAACATTAAATGAGTTCCATGCAAATTATGTTTCAAAACTATATATAAAATATGCAATATTCTAATAGCATTAAATCCTCTATTAACAATGAGTATTTGTAGCTACAATTGCTAGATTACATAGATAAATTATTATTGCATATATATTAATTTTTTATAAAAATATCCAAATACACTATAATATACACACTACAAAACACTAATAGAGTAGAAATATTCCTTGCAGCCATATGATGGCATCTCATACCCTATCATATTCTAGACACAGAGACTTACATATGAAGAGAAATAAAACTGCATAAAAAGATTCAATAACTATGTATACCTAGCTCGTGGTAAACCTGTCCACAATCTTCACATTAGCCAAATAGAATTCCTTAACAGCCATATTCTATGATTACATCCTACGGCACTAAAAAATGGAGCCTCGTAGCACCCAAAAACTAATTTAAAAAACACCCAAAAAATAGAGTCATTCAGATGGCAATATAAAAGCATGTAAATGCACTAATCTTCCATTGAGATTGAAGGATAATTGCTTCCCTTTGCCTGACTATAACCTCTCCTACACCTAAACCAAGAATTCATCCTCAATTTCCTCCTTATGAGATAGGATATCAGTAGAAAATATAGTTAGGCAGTCTTATTCTAGACTTGCTTGTAATCCATTAGAGTGACACCTTTCTTTCTAACAAACATACTGAATGATACAACATGAACTAGAAAATATGATGTTTTTTTACTAAATGATACAATATGTTACAAATATGGAGACAAACATATCAAAATAAAGTACTCATGAAATAAGTTCACTAACAACATATATGTTGCTTTCTAATCAACAAAATATCACCAAATACCTCAATATGAAAACTCTTCTATAAAATGCATGCAAAATATTTGTCTTAATGACAATTCTCTAAAATTGGGGAAAATTATAAAAAAAGAGTTGCTACATCTGAGGTGGTATCTTACATAGGTATTAGAGCTAGCGGTCTTGCCAACCTGTTGGGAGACTACCATCTATTAAAGTTTCTTGAGTTGCATGACATTTTGGAAAACATTCAAACTTGGTATATTATTGCATCTAAAGAAAATTAGATTGTGGGTCACTTATCAAAATATTTCAGTGATTTGATGAAGTGTATTCAACCTAGGAAATTATAGAAAGAAAAGTGGAAATTTGGCTCTTAATGATTGGAATAAAGTTGGAGTCTCCAATTTCTAGATAATTTTCTTATCAAGCTGATGTAATTGGAATTATGTTTGTCTAAGGTAGAACAATTATATTGCAGGATGTTGAATTGGTCCAACGGAAGCTTATGGAACATCCTCATGAGGATTAAGACTTGAAGTTGCCTCTTGTCTCAATGAGTTCCTAAGAATTACAATTCATATAACACTATATAATAATGATATAATGATGATGATTTTATAGATTATTATTAAAGAATTTCATGGGTTGTGTGGTACCAGAAGCCACTCTTTTGATAAGAGGGCTCAAAGTTTAAAAGTTATGGATAAGGTGAGATCATTTTTTCATTTTTATTGATCTCAAGTGCAATAATTTAATTATTTGAATGTTCCAATGATTCTTTACCAAAATAAAAAAACATCATGCATAAAATGTTAAGGCATCCATGTTAACTATTTTTTGCTTGATTTCAAATGAAGATGATGATATCTCTAAGAAGTTACAATTTTAATTTTTGGCCATTTTTAGAAAGGAACAAGATGTCTCACATATAGCTCATAGGTTCTCATAAAAATTAGTAGAGTAAAAAATTGAGAAGCTTAAAAACTAGCTGACAAAATAGGAAGTGATTTCTTTTGGTTTACAACATACAAGATCCCACAAAAATAGATAGGAGTAAAAAGAGAAGTGATGTTTCACATGTCAAGAGGCTTGGACACTCAATCACATATGTGGTCCAATTGATAAATAAAATTAAATAGTACATTATAAATTGAAGCTAAGAATATTGCAGACATATTAGCTTGTTGTTATTGAACCGTTCACGAAGTAGGAAAAGAAAGAAAGGGCAAAGGAACTCAAGTAGGTGATTTAAGATCTTGAATAAATCCAAGAAGACTTTAGCTTCAAGTAGAGTCCTAATTTGACATGTTCAAATTTTGGACGTTAGGATGGTTGGTTTGAATTAGAAAGTGGTAATAACTTTTAAGTTTATTGATAGCCCATTGTTTGTTATGAGTGCTAATTTGACTTTCTAAAATCCACTCTTTGAGTTGGATGATGAGGTGACATCTAGTTGTTGATGAAACCAATGGGATGTGGGATTAAGGTGTTGTTTGTGGTCCTATGAGGTGGAGCCAATTGAATTGTCTATTGACCCACCCAAAATCATTGAGTCTTTACTTCTTGTAATGGACTATTATAGATTGAATTATCATGGGTTGACAGTTGAACTTGTCGGTTTATGACAAGAAAGGGAGTACTATTGCACGGTCTATATTTGTTGGGGTGCATACCGTTTTGATTGAATATATAAGTATCATCAAGTGTACTCTTAATGTGGCCCACATAAAATTACTATAGCACAACATCAACATGGTTAATTCACTATTTGGGTTGGTATCTATGCACAAGATGGAATAAGCATATGTCAAGATGTTGTAGAGCTAAAAAGAGATAATACTTGAATAAATTCCACATTATTAAAACTTTCTCACCATGTCAAACCATAAGTAATTTCAATGCCAAATACTAGGTGTGATTCTAATGTATTAATAAAGAACCAAAAATATATATAAATCTCATGCCTCAAACAAAAGCCTTAGACTTATAATATAATCAAGTAACGTATTTAGAACTTCACAAACTCTTGCCAAGGCATTAAAAATATTCCATATGCTCAAATTAAATATTAAATCTTTTTATTCATCATTAGACTTTATGAATCGATTCATTCATATTGAAAGTATATCATTACCAGAGGCAATATAATGCGCATGGAATAAATAGAGAAAAAACCAGTATTAATCTCCAACCTGCAAATTTGTCTCTTAAAAGGACTTCATAAATTTATCAAACTTACTTTCAACCCCCCTATGAAATCTCTAATAAACCATTCAAAATCTGAGATCGTCAATACAATGCAACCGCGAATGCTAATTGAAACTGCTTCAAGAATGAAACTAGGTTTTCATCCAATTCCTCCAAACTTGAGGGTTTCCATACTAGGGCTTCTCAACTAAAATCTAAAATCTTTTCGAGCTATACTAGAGAAAGAATAAACTAAGCATACCCAATAGAGACTCAAAGTGTCTTTTTATAACTCGCCAAGGGAGCTTCTAGAAACCCTTTTAAAATTCTCTTACCTTTTAATATTTGTCTTTTTAAAATGGGAAATAATAAATAGAACCTTTTAATTAAAGTCTTTTTTATAATCTTATTAGATAATTAAATTAAGTTGTTATTAAATTTATGTAATTTTGACAACTTAAATTTTTATTATTTAATTAAATTTAAGGTCCAAATAAAGGGGACATTACACAAATAAATCTTATAGAAGGGATAAGTGTAATGTCCGCATTTTCATGTTATGTAGCTTTGTAGTTGGCTCTAATATTATGGGTGTGTATCGACCATATTAGAGTATTTTTTATGTTACCAACAAGATTGGATGGCCTAAAGGACTTAGAGGGTAGTTTTTGAGGTTATTTTAGACTTTTGGTGTGCTCTCCAATATTCTTGGAGAGAGAATCTATCTATAATAAGTGTCTCGATTATGTTTGGTTATCATCACTCCTATGCAGCCAATTTTAATTTTAATGCATTTAAACCAGTTTTACAACTCGGGTGTAATGTTGACCTATATTTAATTAAATTTATAGAGGTTGTATTGATTTAATTAAAACAATTTAGTGGGCATATTGGTATAATATCTTGTTGGAGAGAGAATGGAAAGTTTTAAAGGTTGGATTTGCCTAACCTTGTACCTAAGGTGCCCAAAATAATTAAATACTTAAATAAAGCACTTTTGGGGGTTATAAGGATTAATTAGTCAATAGGCTACACTTGCAAGAAAGCTTGCACATGGTGAGCTTGACGTTTTTGTCTCACACTCAAAAATTGGTTATTATGTCTTCTTTTTGTTTCTAGACATCTGAAACAACCAACTGTTCCTGTTGATGTTTCAAAGAAGCAATTGTTCTTATCAATGTTTCAAACAAGCAATATTAAAATAATTTTTGGGCAATGTGGGCAAACTGCATAGTATCGGGTGTGAAAACAAACCAACTCACCAGCCTCTCACTTCTCACATCTACTCTCTTTTAAAATGAGACAAATCTTGTCTCGCTAATAGAATCATTGTTCCTCATCTAATCAGCATGAACATAATGCACCCTAGACATGGTTTGTTAGTTGTTTGATCATGAAACATTTTTGAGCTATGTACATGCATTTATGTTCTCAATTACAATCAATCCTTTCAAAAGATATTTGCATTAATGCATTCGTACTACTTTCACCACCTTGATATTATATGAATATTCATTCTATCAACATTTGAAAGAAAGCAGCAACAAGGGTTTAAACAAAGCTAAGAAGAGCGGGAGAAGCAGGCAGTTTGTTGGGAGAAGTGTGATTTTGAAACATTTGAAGTTGACACAGCCCGGGTAGGGGATGGATCTGAGAACGGGCAGGGTGATGCGACACAGGATTCGAGTGGACAATAGGGGAAGGAAGAACCCAGATATTGTGACCTGACTAAAAACATTCAGGAGGACTCGGGTGGTAAGAGTCGGTATGATAACGAGAGACACAGGGTGTATCACTAGGGGAAGGATGAGGAAAAGACAAATCAGGAGACCTCCCCTTCATCATATCTTACACCAAAACCAATAGTTCATCCTCAAATTTCTCCTTATGGGATAGGATATCATTAGAAAATATAGTTAGGCAGTCTGATTCTAGACTTGCTTGTAATCCATTAGAGAGACACCTTTTTTTTTAACAAACATACCGAATGATACAATATGTTAAAAAATGATAATCTTTTTTAGTAGATGGTACAATATGTTACAATTATGGACACAAACATATCAAACTATAGTACTCATGAATGAAATTCATCAAGCAACATATATGTTGCATTGTTTTCAACAAACTATCACCAAATACCTCAATATGAAATCTCTTCCATAGAATGCGTGCAAACTATTTGTCTTAATGATAATTCTCTAAAATTGGGGAAAAATTACAAAAAAATGTTGCTACAACTGATGTGGTTTCCTACACAGCTATTAGAGGTAGTGGTCTTGCCAACCTGTTGGGAGACTAGCATCTATTAAACTTTCTTGAGTTGCATGACATTTTGGAAAACATTTAAACTTGGTAAATTATTGCATCTAAAGAAAATTAGATTGTCAGCCATTTATCAAAATATTTCAATGATTAAATGAAGTGTATTCGGCCTAGGCAATTATAGACAGAAAAGGAAGTGAAAAATTGGCTCTTAATGATTGGAATAGAATTGGAGTTTGTGCAATTTATAGATAATTTTCTTATTAAGCTGCTATAATTGGAATTATGTTTTTCTAAGGTAGAACAGTTATATTGCAGGATGTTGAATTGGTCCAACAGAAGCTTATGGAACATCCTCGTGAGGATTAAAACTTGAAGTTACCTCTTGTCTCAGTAAATTCTTAAGAATTATAGGTCATATAACACTATATAATAATGATTTTATAGATTATTATTAAAATATTTCATGGGTTGGGTGGTACTAAAAGCCCTTCTTTTGATAAGAGGGCTCAAAGTTTAAAATTTATGGACAAGGTGAGATCATTCGTTATTTTTATTGATCTCGAGTGTAATAATTTAATTCTCCGAATGTTCCAATGATTATTTACCAAAATAAAAAAATATCATGCATAAAATGTTAAGGCATCCATGTTAATTATTTTTTGCTTGATTTTAAATGAAGATGATGAATCTCTAAGTGGGTAAAATTTCAAATTTTGGCCATTTTTAGAAAGGAACAAGATGTCTCACATATAGCTTGTGAGTTCTCATAAAAATTAGTAGAGTAGAGAATTGAGAAGCTTAAAAACTAGTTCACTAAAAAGGAAATAATTTATTTTGGTTTACAGGATAGAAGATTCACCAAAAAATAGATAGTAAAAAAAATAGAAGTGATGTTTCACATGTCAAGACGCTTGGACACTCAATCAAATATGTGGTCCAATCAATAAATAAAATTAAATATTACATTATAAATTGAAGCTAAGAATATTGCAGTAGTTGATGAATTTTATTTTGACCAAGGGATTGTTCTAACTTGTGAGCCTAAACTATGTAAAGAGTATGACATTAAGGTGCTGATTTGGAGGACCAATTAGAAAATTCTTTCCAAGATGCTAGTTTTGAGACACATAGTCTGAAGAATTTGTTGAAGGTCGGTGAGGATATAATTGTGGTACCCTTATTCTATTTTGATGACACTCACAAGATCATGGAAGTCCTCTATTTGAAGGACCTAATTTAGAGAAGACATTTGGGGATGGAAGGTAAATTTAATCTTGCAAATTTATGAGTGGTAAAAGAAGCTTTACAGTCCATCAAATATGGTTAGGATTACTTTTAGAGAGATATGAAATCATAAAAATTACTGAAGCTTTTGCTAATTCATTGAAAATTAAATAAGATGAAGTTAATAAGCTCACCTTGGACCTTAAGGATAGTAAGGAGGCCTTGGAGAATACACAAATGATTCCTCTAGAAGCAAAATATTAGCTTGTTGTTACTGAATAGTTCACGGAGTAGGAAAAGAAAGAAAGGGAAAAGGAACTCAAGTAGGTGATTGAAGATCTTGAATAAATCCAAGAAGACTTTAGCTTCAAGTAGAGTCCTAATTTGACATGTTCAAATTTTGGACGTTAGGATGGTTGGTTTGAATTAGAGAGTGGTAATAACTGTTAAGTTTATTGATAGCCCATTGTTTGTTATGAGTGCTAATTTGACTTTCAATAATCTACTCTTTGAGTTGGATGATGAGGTGACTTCTAGTTGTTGATGACACCAATGGGATGTGGGATTAAGGTGTTGTGTGTGGTCCTATGAGGTGGAGACAATTGAGTTGTCTATTGACCCACCCAAGATCATTGAGTCTTTACTTCTTGTAAACGACTATTATAGATTGAATTATCATGGGTTGACAACTGAACTTATCAGTTTACGACAAGAAAGGGAGTACTATTGCACGGTCTATATTTGCTGGGGTGCATACCATTTTGATTGAATATATAAGTATCATCAAGTGTACTCTTAATGTGGCCCACATAAAATTACTATAGCACAACATCAACATGGTGAATTCACTATTTGGGTTGGTATCTATGCACAAGATGTTGTAGAACTAAAAAGAGATAATACTTGAATAAATTCTACACTATTAAAACTTTCTCACCATGTCAAACCATAAGTAATTGAAGATAATAATATTGCAGTAGTTGATGAATTTTATTCTTACCAAGGGATTCTTCTAACTTGTGAGTGTAAACTATGTAAAGAGTATGACATTAAGGTGGCTGATTTGGAGGACCAATTAGAAAATTCTTTTCAAGATGCTCGTTTTGAACACATAGTCTGAAGAATTAGTTGAAGGTCATTGAGGATATAATTGTAGTTTCCTTATTCTATTTTGATGACACTCACAAGATCATGGAAGTCCTCTATTAGAAGGACCTAATTTAGAGAAGACATAGGGAGATGGATGGTAAATTTAATCTTGCAAATTTATGAGTGGTAAAAGAAGCTTTAGGGTCAATCAAATATGGTTGCAATTACTTTTAGATAGAGATGAAATCATAAAAATTACTGAAGTTTTTGCTAATCCATTGAAAGTAAAATAAGATGAAGTTAATAAGATAACCTTGGAGCTTACGGATATTAAGGAGGCCTTGGAGAATACACAAACCATGCTTCTAGAAGCCAAAAATTAGCTTGTTGTTACTGAACAATTCACAAAGTAAGAAAACAAAGAAAGGGCAAAGAAACTCAAGTAGGTGATTAAAGAGCTTGAATAAATCCAAGAAGACTTTAGCTTCAACTAGAGTCCTAATTTGACATGTTCAGATTTTGGACGTTAGGATGGCTAGTCTGAATTAGAAAGTGGTAATAACTTTTCAGTTTATTGATAGCCCATTGTTTGTAATGTGTTCTAATTTGACTTTTAATAATCCACTCTTTTTGTTGGATGATGAGGTGACATTCAATTGTTGATGACACCAATGGGATGTGGGATTAAGGTGTGGTGTGTGCCTATGAGGTGGAACCAATCGAATTGCCTATTGACCCACCCAAGATCATTGAATGTTTACTTCTTGTAATGTACTATTATAGCTTAAATCATCATGGGTTGACAGTTGAACTTGTGGGTTTACCACAAGAAAGGGAGTACTATTGCACAGTCTATATTTGATGGGGTGCATACCATTGTGATTTAATATACAAGCATCATCAAGTGTACTCTTAATGGGGCCCACATAAAATCATTGTAGCACAACATCAACATGGTGAATTCACTATTTGGGTTGGTATCTATGCACAAGATGGAATAAGAATACCTCAAGAAGTTGTAGAACTAAAAAGAGATAATACTTGATTAAATTCCACATTCTTAAAACTTTCTCACCATGTCAAACCATAGGTAATTCCAATGCCAAACATTAGGTGTGATTCTAATGTATTTATAAACCACCAAAAGATTAAAGAAATCTCATGCCTCAAATAAAAGCCTTAGACTTATAATATAATCAAGTCACGTATTTAGAACTTCACAAACTCTTGCCAAGGCATTAACAATATTCCATATGCTCAAATTAAATATTAAAGCGTTTTAGTCATCTTTGGACTTTATGAATCAATTCATTCATATTGAATGTATATCATTACCAAAGGAAATATAATGCTCACAAAATACATAGAGAAAAAAAAAAGTATTAATCACCTACCAGAAAATTTGTCTCTTAAAAGGACTTGATAAATTTATCACACTTATCTACAACCCCACTATGAAATGTCTAACAAACCTTTGAAAATGTGATCAATATAATGCAACCATGGAGCCATGAGAGAGATAGACATAATGACCCATCCTCTAAAAAAAGAAAATAGGGGTTATCATAAAGCTTTCAAGGCTAAAAACATCCACCCCATGGGGATTTGGAAGGATCCCCAAACCCAAAGTGTTGGGTTTTAACCTGGGTACCTAAACCAAGAAAGAAAAACCCAAACAGAAAGTCTAAGGAAAACAGCCATCTCAAACCTCTCCAAGCATCTACTCACAAGAAGATAGGCAAGACTCACCTCCACCTCAATAGGAGTTGGGATTGTTAGGATAACCGGTGAACAAATGAGAGGGGGGGGGTGAATCAATTGTTAACAAATTATAACTTTTAGCCCACAATACAACCTTAAAAAAGTCAAGTACCAATAAAGAACAGACATATGTCGGTAGGAACGGATACTAGTAAACAATACAACTTAACAATTAACCATATAGAGCAAATATGAAAAAATGAGAAATGGAGGGAACAGCAAAAGCAGAGGGAAATTTGAATTCTGGAAATGGAGGGAATAGCGAGGTTGGGTCCTCTGGTTCTACTGCCTCTGCAGCTCAAGGACAAGTGATGGATGATGAGGATGGGAGACCAGATGGGGACCCACGGCATCGAGACCCTCCTTTGGACCGCAAAAAGATGAAAGATTCTCCAAAATCGGGTCCCGAGGGTGTGAAAGCTGACTTAGAAAAGACTACAGAGGTGAAGGCTCTCAAACCCTAGATTATTCTTTTTGCAAATAAACCAACTGGAAAATTGTCCTTCCCCTTTGTGGAAGACATCTCTGATAGATAAACGGGTAGATTAGCTATTGTTGTTCCAAATTTGGTTATTGATCATAGCATTTCTTTAATGGCCTTCTCTCTGTTGGGAAAGTTTGTTGGACCACGACCCAATATTGGGGATGTTAGATCATTTGTTAAGAGAAAATGGAGGCTGAAAGGACAGGTTGATGTTTTAGCCCTGTCAAGGGGTTTTTTTGTTTTTTCCTTTTCTTGTCAGGAAGATATGGAAGCAACATTAAGCGGTGGACCTTGGACGTTTGGTAAATCTTCCCTATCCATGAGAAAATGGTCTCCTAATATGGAACTCAACGATTCCTTCTTTGAATCTGCTCTAATCTGGGTAAGGTTGTCAGGCTTGCCGCTTGAATTATGGGTTGAGGACGTTTTCTCAGGAATAGCGAACTCCTTTGGGGAGCTTGTTGTGATAGATCCAACGACTGCAGCTCGAAAGAGACTGGTTTATGTGCGCATTTG